>NC_045552.1:34025420-34382920 GCF_009769535.1 Thamnophis elegans
GAGTTGGGGAGGGGTTGTGGGGGGGAGGGGGTTCCTCTCTCTGCTGACGTCTCGCCTTCCTCCTCTGTTTCCCCTCTCGAGGTTCCCAAGAGCGGCTCCGACATCCCAGAAAAAGCCCCCGCCGCCGCCTGGGAGGGGGCACGAGGGAAATGACGGTCCCCGGTCTGCCTTGGACCAGCCCCGGACCTTGGAAGGCCCCGCAGACCCCGCTCTCCTCTGCCCGCCTTGCGACGACGCCGCTTCCCCCCCCCCCGCCCGCCCCGCTTAAAACCCCGATCCTGAGACTTTCGGGAGTTGCTGAGAAGTTGGCGCAGCGACTGCGGCCCTTCTTGCTTCCGACCTCCCTGCTTCCACATTCCCGTCCCGAGCCGCTCCGGGTGTGGGCTGCCTTCTGCCCCAGGAACACCTGCTAGCCGGGAGGAGCCCGGGACCACGCGAAGATCGGGAGCCCCGCCGCTTCTGCCAATCGCCGAGTCCCCGGCTTCCCTTCTTGGAGGGATCGCAGACGACTCAGAAGGAAGGACCGAGTCTACTTTGGCAGCATCGGGAAGAAAAGAGAGGAGCCCCTTCTTCAGCCAGCTCCCAGAGGGTCATCTTCTACCCCAGCAGGCGAGGTTGCCACCTTTGCAGTTTGTCCGGTGCCCAAGAGGGCGGCCTGGGCTGGGCATCATCTGCTGCCAAGAACATGACTGCCAAGTTGGTGATTTCCATGACTGTTTGCTTAATGCTGGCGCTTCAAGGTGAGTGTGCGCAAATGATCTTGCAAATTGCCTGGAGCCTTCCAGATTTTTGGCCAAAGTGGACAGGAGTTCCCAGGGCCCTTTGCTGCAGTGTGGAAAGGCTCTAGTTTTTCCCTGCCTGCCATCACCTGAGTTGCTCAGCATCCTTTTGGGTGGGAATGTCATTCCGAAGCAAAGGAAAGTCTTCCAAAGGAGCCAGGCCAACTCTGTCCTGGCAGGAGCGGAGAATGAAGAAGCTGTGGAATTCAGGAACTTTTGTAGTGCTCAGCTTGCAAAAACTCATCAGCCACACTTGGTGCCTTGCTGAAGGCGCTTTCCTAAAGCGTGGCCTCTATTTTCCAGCTCCGGCTGTTAGCTTGACTTAAAGGGTGCCCAGGAATCAAACTATATACCAAGGATGACCAACCTTGGCAACTTTAAGACTTGTGGACTTCCAACTCCTAGAATTCCCAGTCAGCATGGATGGCTGGGGAATTCTGAGAGTTGAAGTCCACAAGTCTTAAAGGTTAGTCATGCTTGGTATATGCCATCAGTGAGATTACTAGATAAAACTAGAGACCAACTAGTTGGTATATTTGTCTTTCCTTACTGTTGCTCGTGCTTTTGTGAATCCAGAGTTTTTGGATTTGTTCACAAATGCCTGAATAATCTACTTGTAGAGCATCCCTTTGCCCAAAGAAGGGACCAAGGTAATCCTTGGCATATTTGTTTAAGCATAAAAATAGAGAACGGGTAAAGGAAAGATGTTTATTTTCCCTTACTAATTCTCACTCAATCTGACTAAAAGGCATTTTGCTTTCCAAGTTTTTCTGAAAGGAGGATAGAATTTCGGAGGAAACCAAAATGTATGGTGTATGGTCATTTTGACAGTTATTTAGGAGAATTGGGAACATATCCCAAGGCTGGTGGCCTTCTTCTACTTCCCTTAAATCTCAAGAGAAGATTTCAGAAAGGAATTTGCCACTCAAGAATTTTGTTCTTGGGAACTTCTAGATCTCCTGACTAAACGCGGAGAAATTCATCCACCCAAATTCTCTTCTCACAAGTCTTGTTAGGGCCTGGTTTTATCTGGAACTTTGGAGAGACATTTGTCAATGAGAAGAGTCCATTCTCATAGGACAATGAAAGCTATAGAAGATAGCTTTCACATGTGGATAGCTGAGGAATCAAGGCTCAAAGTCCACCTTGTGGCATCTGCTATTCCCTGATGCTGAAACTCTGCCTATAAGTTTGAAAATTGTGCCATCTGCAAATACGAAGTTGAAGGACCTAGATTTGACTTGATAGAAGACCAATCCAGGGAACCTAAAAATTTGAAAGGGGTTGTAAATTGATATCTTGCCTGAGATGAATTCTACGCTTGATATAGTGAAGTTTTATATCTAATGTTCTGCAAAAGAAAGTAAGGATTCTTAGTTTGGTTGTTTTGTTGCACCCCAAACCTTTTTGTTTTTTTACTTTCCAAAAAAGATACTATCTATTGCTGATCACCTGGACTTCCTCTTTTCAGCTCATATGATTTTTTTTTTGTATGCTATCCCTATTCCTTCCATTGGTTCCTGAAGAGGGTTGCATTACTGGGTTGACTGTCACAGTCTACTGTTTAAAAAATATACGCCACTCAAACAGAATGATTAATCCCAAAATTGAAGTTGGAATTTCTTGTCTTTTTAAAATCATAACTGCCTTGTTGTCCAGACTATTTGACACCTTGTCCTAATATTGTGCCTCTCTGGAGGCACCACCTGCTGTATAACTTCTTAGGCCAGCTATGGAGAGGCCCCTCCTGCTCTCTGTTCCTTTCAGCTGGAAATTTGGACCTTTTGCAGATCAAGCACACTGGCCCATATTCTCTCTCTAGTCCTAATTTGCATCGCCAGGTTGGGGATTATGTTATGTCATGCTACGTTATGTTATGCTATTTTAAAATGGTTTGATGTAGTGGTTAAAGAATCGGGCTGGGAACCAGGAGATGATGAGTTCTAGTCCTGCTGTAGTGATGAAAGCCATCTGAATAACTGGGGCAATCACACTCTCTCTCAATCCAATTCACTTTACAGGATTATTGTTGTTGTAGGGTGAGAAAGGAACATTAGGTTAGAGGGAGGGAGAGAAAATGAGATGGACCTTGTCAAGACACAGAAGAATCCATGTTAATATGCCATTTGAATTTTTCCCATTCATATATACTGGGGGTAAAATCCCCCCCCCCCCCGATTGTTAGGTGTTTCTGTAAGGCTTGGCACAAAAGTCAAGCTGGTGCCCCACAACTGTATTTTCAAAGTCCATCTGTTTTTCATATCTTCCCTCATCACCATGCTGGCCACCCTCTTTCTTCTTCTTGTGGATCTGCCCTAAATCCTGGCCACCACTTTGCAGTGCAGATCAGCTTTGTCAACATTCAGCTATTGAAACAACCCATTTCCTAAATTTGCACAATCCATCAGAACTTAAATGGAATACGTGAAAAACAGCTGAACCAAGGCGAGATCTCAATAATATGTTGTGCGCATGGGACAACCAGGTTCTTCAGTGGAAGATGGTGGGCCATGATATGGCAGTGGGAGCAAATATACTGTTAATGACCCATAGCTGATTTCATGATAAAGCATTAACATGCAATGGTTACCAACCAGAACATGCAAATGAACTTCTCTGGAAAGCTGCTTTAAAGCCAGGAAGGGAATAGGTCTCTGGAGGTTAATCTGGGATGGCTCTTTCAGATATGGAAGCTGCTGGGTATGAATGTTCTCCATATATGTCTAGAATCGTTCATAAGGTTGTTGGAAAAGGATTTTCTAGTTAAATGTCTTTTCAAAGGACGATATTTCTCAAGCTGGAAATTGTTGTGTCCACACATCTTAAAATTGCCGAGCTTGATAAATATTGCTGAAGGGGAAACTTCTCTGGTTGATGATCTCCTGGCAGAACTTCTGCACATCAAAAACGTGGACTAAACCACAACCATACTACATTTAAGCGAGGTGGTGATGGTCTGCCTAACTGATTGCGTCTCGGTCTGTAGCCATGCATGCTGCCCATTAAGCCAGAAAGTTTGGGGAACCCAGAGCAGAAAAGCTGCTTCCCTTGCCTGGGATGAGTGAGGGTTTGGCGAATCCTCCAGCCTAGAGTTCAACTGCTTCAGAGTTCAGTTCGGTTTCCTTCGGAGACAGAAGTATTTCAAAAATGCTGTCAACTTAATTGGGTGGGATTTTTTTCTAGGGATGGTTCCAATTATCATTCCCCCCCCCTCCGTTTTTTGATGCCAAGGGGAATAGAACAGGCCATCTACAGGTCAATGCCTGAAGATTCCACTAGATGGCAATTCCTCCTAAAAACATTTTTCCAGATGTTTCGTTGGAGAGAGTTGGAGGGGAAACTCCAAGAAGACCAGCCTCTGCTCCATCAGGCTGTGGTTTTGTTCACCATGAAAGCTGCAAGAGAAAGCTCAGATCTATTTGCTTCCCAGCCCCTGATCAGATCAGATCACAAGCACTGGTTTTTTTGTTTTTTGTTTTTTTGTTTCTTCTAAGGAATTTTGGTTGCTGTGCTCTGATTCTAAATAAATAAATACATAATAAATAAATAAATAAATAAATAACCTATTTATTTATTTGTCTATTTGTTTATCTATTAGCTCAAGGCAATGAACACACATAATACAGGTAGTCCTCAATGTATGATCACAATTGAGCCCAAAATTTATGTTAAATTTGTTTACAATATTTCTCGTCACAGTTGTTAAGTGAATCACTGCAGTTTTTAAATTAGTAACAACATGGTTGTTAAGTTAACCTGGTTTCCCTATGGACTTTGCTTGTCAGAAGGTCACAAAAGGGGATCACATGACTCTGGCACACTACAACCGTCATAAATGTGAGTCAGATGTCAAGCATCTGAATGCAAATCATGACTGGGGATTCTGCAACAGTCGTAAGTGTGAAAAATGGTGATAAGTCACTTTTTTCAGTGTTGTAACTTTGAATGGTCACTAAATGAACTGTTGTTCCTCCTGTTTTCCTCATAAAAACAACCCTTTGAAATAAGTGGGGCTTATCTTAATGCCGGCTGGCGGCCCCTCGGGGGAGGGCCTTCTCTGTAGCTGCGCTGGCCCTGTGGAACGATCTACCCTTGGAGATCCGGACCCTTACCACTCTCCCGGCCTTCCGAAAAGCCACCAAAACCTGGCTGTTCCAGCAGGCCTGGGGCTGTTGATTAATGTCCAGCCCCACCTAGACAGCATGGATGGTGTGTAATTTTAATAACTGTATTTTTTTTTAAAAAAATTCTTAAATGTTTTTTATCTTGTTTCTGTAAGCCGCCCAGAGTCCTACGGGATTGGGCGGCATACAAATTTTATTAAATTTCAAATTTATAAGTTGAGAGTGAATGGCCCAAAGTCACCTAGCCAGCTTTCACACCTAAGGCAGAACTAGAACTCACCGTCTCCTGGTGATTGACCCAAAGTCAGCTAGATGGTTTTCATGTCTAAGGCGGGACTAGAACTCACCTCCTCCTAGCATTTTAACCACTAGATGAAACTGACTGGTAGTTAGCTTTAGCAATGCTTGCCTGAGCAAACTAGCTTGGAACCACAGTTATTTATTTTTCCCGAAGTGAGGTGGTGTAGGGAACTGAGCCAAAAATAATAATTGCCCCAGTCAATACAAAAGTAATCCATCATCGGTAACCAGAAGCAGTGGAAGAACGTTGTTTATATAAAGATGGTTTGTGGGATGCAGCTCATCAGAGAAAAATGATTTTGCCAATGGTTTGATCTGCTGCGCTGTAATTAAATGGTTTCCTTGAAAACAGATTCTTTAGTCACAGCGTGAATATTTTATGCCTTGCAACCATCATTGTGTCTGCACATCGCAGTTGTCAGTTGTGATGGTCATAAACCAATTTTGGTCAACAAAGCCAATTTTATGAGCTTAAGTGGACCAATCCTTCGCCAATGGTGGATTAAGGCTCACTGGTGCCCTAAGCACTGACAAATCTTGGTGCCCCTCCTCCAAATCTTCCTTGTTTTTTTCTATTTCTTTCTCAACTTTGTGGTGCCCCCTTTGTGTCTGGTGCCCTAAGCACATGCTTAGTCTGCTTAATGGTTAATACACCACTGTCCTTTGCTATGGGTGCAGTTTTGCCAAAAACTGGAAATAATTGCCACTTTTTGGCAAAACTGTCATAAAAGACAATTAGATTATTGCAGTGTGGTAAATAGGTATTCCAATTCTGGAAATGTTGTGAATATTATGAATATTCTGGATAGAAACCTGTCAAAAATAGTTTAATTGCTTTCCCACATTGCAAAGGATTGCACCCGATTAGTGTTTCTCCAGCTTGGCAATTTTAAGATCTATGGACTTCAACTCCCAGAATTCCCTAGCCACCAATGCACAGGGACAGAGATGAAAAACATGCAATGGGCCCATGGCACTTACCAAGTGGGCCACGGAAAAGCAAAGTGCATTATACCACAAATGCTGTCTTGTGGGCCTCAGAAAACACACCAGTTATCATTTCATATCCATATCTAGTAAGGGACCATTTTGGCCTAGTGGTTAAGCCACCAGGCGAGAAACAAAGAGACTGTGAGCTCTAGTCCTGCCTTAGCCATGAACACTGGCTGGGTGACTTTGGGCCAATCACAAGGAGACTGTGAGTTCTAGTCCTGCCTTAGGCACAAAAGCTGGTTGGGTGACTTGGCCCAATCACCAGGTGGTGGTGAGTTCTAGTGCTGCCTTAGGCAGGAAAGCCAGCTGTGTGACCTTGGACTAGTCACTCTCTCTCAGCCCAGCCTACCTGACAGGGTTGTTGTTGTCGTCCAAGGTGGATATTTTCACCATCTTGAGTTACTTACAAAAATAATAAATAGATACAATAAGATAAACCAATCAATAAATGGGACCTGGATGGGGAGAGGACACAGGAGAAAAATGAAATGAAACCTGCTCAGACTAATGTGCTTTGCAATGCTTTGTACAACCCTATTGTATTCTCATTGCTTATTTATTCCTCTGCTAAGCAAACAGAGAATAAAAACAATTTGCCAGTTCAGATTATGATCGGCAAATGCCACTGCACATCACCACATATTGACCGAGAAGCTTTGCTGAAAGAGGAGGCTGCACCAACCAGAACAGGATCAGGCAGTGGCAGAATGAATCATCTGGAGATAGTTTCACATGGGACGAGAGCTCCAATTCGGCTTTTCCTTTTTTTACCACAAAAAGGCAAGATGTCAAAGTCAAGTCAGACAGGCTGGATGATTGAAAGCCTATAAGATATTTTTATCCCTGCTCTTAGTCAAAAGGCACACACAGTAACATACGTATAATCTGTGAAACCAAGGCAGGTTTACAGTGTGAAGCGCATGACATGAAACAAAGAAGGAACGGAGGGAGGAAAAACAAACAAATGGAGGTGCCAGTTGTTAAAGTTAAATAGGCAGCTGGAAAACTACGTTCAGTGAAAGGAGGACCCCAACAGAGCTGGTTGTATCAAGTTATTGGAGATAAAATCAGCGTTTCTTTCAGAAATATTTATTAAAGAGCTTTTTATAGGCATGGGATTCTAGGAAGAATTCTATAATATTTGCATTTGTGGTGTTGTTGTGCAGGAGGCCTAATTTTGAAATTCAGTACTGAGAGAGAAATTTGTGATGTCGATAGCTGAGATTCAGAGAATTTCCTTAATCTGCACTTAGTTTTTTGGTGTAGGCTGAACTCCTGAGGTTTGGAATTATGAAAAGGGAGTGTTTTCAAATTCACTGTCAGCCTGGGAAATTTAAGAGGTGGCTCTGGACCTGCTCTGGATTGCTGCTGCAGGGAAAAATATTGAGTTAGATCTAGTCACTCTCTCTTTGTGGTCCTTCAGAAGATGTAGGTTAGAAGTTATTGGTGGGTAGATGGATGGGACTGGATCAGTGGTGGGTTTCAAAATTTTTTGGAACCTCTTCTGTAGGTGTGGCCTGCTTTCCGGGTCCACTGGTGGAACCGCTTCTAACCGGTTCGGTAGATTTGACGAACCGGTTCTACCGAATAGGTGCAAACTGGTAGGAACCCACCTCTGGACTGGATTGGATATATGAAATTTCACTCCCCATCACCACCTTGCTCCCCCCAAATCATCCTAATTCTGTTTGGTTGTTTGCTTCTCCTGAATGTTTTCTTTTAACCTATTTTTCATTTTCCTGTGTTAGGGATATTCTTTCAGGTAAAGATTTAATGATCTCTGTGGCATGGTTAACTAAGCATTGTTTACTTATTAAGTAAAGCTGAATGGAGTTGCAAAGAAAATGCAAAGAATATGTAATTCACATTCTGTTTTCATGGTAATGAGGAAGATGGCGATGATGATGCAAAATGAGTCAGGGGGACCCATGGAAGGATAAAAGAACTCAAGATGGTGACCCTCAATGCCCGTGTTTTGAACAGAACTAGACCTGAATGCCCATTGACATGAGATTGGGAAGAGACAAAAAGCATTTCCACCAAATAATACAAAGTCAAAAGCTCCTTGCATCTAATCCAAGCATTCTCCAAGCTCTTGTGGAAGATTCATAAAGTTTTTAGCTTTACACTGATCTAAAGCAGCTGGCAGATCTTGACTGAGTTTTATCTGGATTTAGGTGTAAAGCAGAGTTAGGATCCATCTGGGGATTCCATCTTGGGAGAACCCAATGGCAGACCTCTGTATTGTTGCCAAGAAAAGTTCTTGAATGTGCCCATTCACTATCAGTTAAGTTCAACTTGAAAATCTTGATTGAACTTGACCAAACTTTGAAAAAACACCCCAAGAAAAGACAATAGCAACTCACTTCTACAGGGTCGCTTAGAAAACTCCATGGAGATGATGCCAAGTCACCAGCATTGCGTTTGACTCAATTGTTTTAATTTTACTAGATGAGACATTTTTGTAAGAGTTCATGTAGTCCATATGAGAATTGTAGAGACATCCAAAACTGCTTCACTGAAGACATTTCCAAATGGGTTGAGCAGCACAATGTCACTTCCCCAGGCTGCAGTCTTGAGTCCAATATCCTTTCAAAACTTCAGTGTTTAATGTGAGAGAAACATGGAGGGGTTAATCATCTGAATTGTCCTGGATTAAATGAGTGTTATTTTAACAAAGTTTAAGGGTCATAAAACAGGACAGATTTTATGTTTGTCTTGTCCCATGTTCCTTTTGAGAGTACAATTGCTAACGGATCAGTCCAAGCCTCGGGGGAAGGGCTTGGAATGGCCCTCAGTGTGGAGTGGGGTGGAAATCATGCACATTGTTCAAAACAATGGGAAGTGGGAAGTCAAAATGGTGGTTGGCTCAGAATTTCTTATTTTTTCGTGCAGTGGATACAGCCCGTTTCTTCCTCCACAAAACTTTATGCAATTCAATTGTACGTTTTTTTTTTTTAATTCCTCTGCTGCCTCTCATACTAGGCCAAACAACACCCAATTCCTTGATAGAACAAAAGGGATGTGAAAAGGACTTGTGTAGCTAAAGCCGCAAAGCTTTCAGTTTTGCAAATGAGGCTTTATAATTTTCCAAGCATTTGTTAAGGTGAAAGAAAACAAGAGGATTGAAGCTCTTTGCTGATAATGAAACTGTCCCAAGTTCCTTTTCCTTTTTTTGGGCGGGGGGAATGGATAAAGCATGTGGCCCCAAAGATTTTGCAGAAATCTGGAGTCAGCTGCCATATGTAAAGGAAATGTATGGGCTTCACTTCTATTTTCGGATCCTGTGCTTTGTCTTTTCTGTTTCCCTGTAAGTTTCCTTAGATTTTCCTGTGTTTTTCTTAAGTGTGGGAACAACTTTGCCAAGGAAGTGGGGAGCAGGATTTGCAGGATAACGGGAATTGTTCTAGATTGAAAGGTCAAGGAAATTTTATCCAGGACTACCTGTTGAGTTTATTTGGTCTCAAACGACTAAGGGATCCCTTGCATTTGTAGTCTGCATTTGGACCTTTTTTGAGCGGGGGTGGGAATGTTGTTGCTTAAAATAATTTGTTTTCTTGAGTGGAGAAAGAAAAGAAACAGATTTAAAACCAACAACAAACAATGCTGGGATTAAAAAAGCATTTTCAGTTAAGAGCCATCACTCAGTTTTGCTTGAAATCCTCTCTTTCCTTGATTATAAGAGTTGCTTTATGTGTTTTTCGTTAGTCAATTTGTTTATTGGGAGACCCGTAGCCCTTTTTACTCACAAAGAAAATGTGCTCCAGGGAGGTTATGCAAATGACAACAACAGTCAAACCACCCAAGTAAAGATAAATCCCTTTATAAATTTGCAAAAAGCCACAAATTAGAGATGGCATGAAAACATTAATAAATTGCATACACACAATCACCCTCCCCCAACATAATGCCTTCCAGTTGTGCAGGATTGGTGATTACAAAATTCTCATTGGCCAGAGGGACTGGCAGTTTTGGGGTGGGGGACTCATTTCTGGACAGAATCAGGTTGGGGAAGGCTGCCTGAGATAAGTTGAAAGCTCATCAAAAAGAAGAACCTTTAAGTCAAGCCAGACTTTTGGTAAAAGTAAATATAAATGAACTTCCCACCGTGGATTTCCCAACCTGGATTCCACAGGAGAAAAGGATTCTTCTCCAAAGTACAATCCATATTATTTGGATTCCTACTCAGTCTCTGTTCAGAATTGTATGTAGTAACCTTCTGGATGTTGGACTTTAACTCTCAGATGTCATAGTCATGGTCATACTCACGGAGAATGCTGGAAACGGAAACCTATATTTTTGGAGGTCACTTGGATCAAGAAAGGTTGGTCTTATACTGGTGGTCTTTGCTCTAGAATTTCAAGTGTGTCCCTTCCGTTTGTTTGGAAGTGCCAAGAATGATACCTGGACCTTCCTTATACCGAATGTATGAGAGTGACATCCCTTCCCCATGAGACAAACCCATTAGGCAGATTCTCAACTGTTGTACAGAGAAAATAATTTGTTGTCATCAGGTATAGAGATGTTGTCATCATGGAAGGGATATGTGAAAATCTTCCAATCTGGGGAGAGACATTCTTGGGTTCCTCTTTCTGTCACTCTGAAGCCTCCCGGATATCCCACATTTTCCAACTTGACTTTGTCTTTCTTGGCCTTGACTTTCTCTTGGGATTTAATGGAAGTGGAGAAAAGTAGGGAGGGTTTCTGGCAGGTGCAGTGAACAGAATTACCACAGAGAGACCTCATCCCTAAATCAGTGCAAGAACATTATGTCCTTCCCATGAGGATTTCACCAAAATTCTTCTCCTTTGAAATAATCTTTGGAAGCAAATATCCCTTTCGTGCAAGTAAATGAGAACAGAAGCAGGAATATTCATTTGGTCCAAATTAGAATCATCTTCTCAAGCCCAGCTTTCAGTTGGCCTCTTGTCTTCGAGTCCTGTTGCTTCATTAAGTTTGACAAATGGAAGGCTGGGAATATTTGAAGGTTGCAATGGACTTATTCCTATCCATTCCCTCTATGGGGAGTGCAGGACCCAATCCAAAATGACCTGAAATGGACCTTATGAATGATCTAATTCAGTGTTTCTCAACCTCTGGAATTTTAAGAAGGGGGAACTTCAACTCCCAGAATTTCCCAACCAGCAACCCTGGCTGGGGAATTCTGGGAGTTGAAGTCCACTCATCTTACAAACTGCTGGCAGCCAGTGATTAGCAGAAGTCGCCTGCAGTAATGCATTCTAACCACTGCGCCACTGCGGCTCCTTGGAATAGGGGTAACATAATAGCAGTGTTCCAATTTTGAGGGTCTGCCACAAAGAAGAGGGAGTCAACCTATACTTCAAAGCACCAGAAGGCAAGACAAGAAACAGTGGATAGAAACTAATCAAGGAGAGAATAAGGTGACCAGACGTCCCGATTTTGGCGGGACAGTCACGATTTTGCACAATTTGTCGACCGGACCCGGAGGTAAGCCTGCCCCGCCCCCAGCCCTGTATACCCGTGCCGGCTGGTATTTTGTCCCTTCTGTCTCCCCGTTGCTCAGAAAAGCAACTTCAGGAAGGTCCTTTGCTAGCAGGCAGGTTCTAGGACGCCTGCCGCCACCAAAGGACCTTCCTAGAGTTGCTTTTCTGAGCAACGGGGAGACAGAAGGGACGCAATCTCCTTTTATTCTCCCTCTGCCTCATTCACTTGTTCGGGCAGCAGAGAACGAAAGAAAATTGCATAGTCGAGGACAAAGGAGCCTGCAGCCTCCTTCATTCAAATGTTCAGGCAGCGGAGATGGGGGGGGCTTTCTCGCATGCCTTCTTTCTCTGAAGCCACGCCGGATTCAGCAAAATGGGCAGCGCGTGCCCTTGGGATTGTGCAACAGCCGAAGAACAGGAGGTAAGAATTCGGGTGCTGCACAAGCCCACAGGCACGCCCTACCCTCTTCTCTCTGATAGCCGCCTGGTTAAAAAGGAGGAGGCAGCTCCACTGGTCTGGAGCCCATCCAAAAAGATGAGGAACGCAAGGGGGATCCCTCCCCCTACAGATGGGCTCTGGACCAGCGGAGCCTCCTCCTCCTTTTTAATCAGGCGGCTATCAGAGAGAAGAGGGCAGTGCATGCCCGTGGGCTTATGCAGCAGCTGAAGACCGCCTGGTTAAAAAGATCACCTGGTTAAAAAGGAGGAAGGGGAGGCTCCGCTAGTCTGGAGCCCATCCGTAGGGGCAGGGATCCCCCTCGCATTCCTTGTTTTCCTCGATGTGCTCCTCCTTTTTAACCAGGCGGCTATCAGAGAGAGGAGGGGAGAACGGCCTTAATCATGTTGAACTGCCCAGTCAAAAAACCATTTCCTTCTGTAGAAAAAAAAAGCGGGGGGGAATTCCAGAGACAGACTGAAAGAGGGAGTCCTCAGCCAGGACACCCTTTGCTCTGCCACAGCAACCTTTTCAAGCAGGATCAGACTAGTTTGAAAGCCTCGCCTTCTACTTCGGCAAGGAAATTCCCTGCCGCCCAGGCTCTGTCCCGCAGAAAAAATCCCCTTCGCCAAAGCTCGAGAGGCAAACGCTGCCTCCGCCTGCCAGAATCTCTGGAGAGAACTTTGCAACTAGTTGAGGAGCGACGAGCAGCGGACTTGAGCGTTTGCACGCATTCAGCCAAGGTCCTGCTGAGCCCCACTACGACTCAATGGATTTTGCGATGGATGTGCACCCCCGGGAGGTGTTGAAGAAGGACAGGCAGCTCAGCCTGATCCAGGACAGCAGGCGCGACAGCGGCTTACAGACAGAGACAGAGAGACACACACAAACACACAGAATGAGAAACACACACACACACACACAGGGAGGGAGGAGAGACAGAGAAAGAGACAGAGAGACAGACACACAGAGAGAATGACAGAGAGAGAGAGAGAGAGACAGAGGGAGGGAGGGAGAGAGAGGCAAAGAGCCACACAGAGAGTGAGAGACAAACAGATACAGAGAGAGAGAGAGAGAAGCTGAAGGAGTATTTATGCACAGAAGGGGGATTTAAAAAACTTCGGAGTGAATCCAGGAAGAGGTAAGAGATGGAGGACTGGCTTTTCGCTCCAATTTCTGAGCCCCCAGCTGTTAGTGATGGAGGAGGAGGAGGACGAAGGAAGGGGTTGCATTTTGTCAGGCTGACAGCTCATTCTGTGGTGTTTTTTAAAAGTCCTGTTTTTTTTTTAAGCACAAAAAGAAAAATCTGCAAAAAGTCACGGGGAGCCCCTGGGATTGTTCCTCGCAAAGCATCATGGTTGCAGAGAATGCAAATGAAGGTGCTTATCTCCCCGCCTGGCTCCGTGTCCTTGTAGTCAAATTGGAGTCACACTGAGTCCCATTCAGAGGGCGGAGGGACACTGTGCTTTTTTGTTTTGTTTTACCTATGTTCTCACAACTATGCAAAGGTGGGTTTTGTGCTACAAGGATCTTTCTTTCTTTCTTTCCCTGTCTGCAGTTCCGATTGCAGTCATCCTTTGCTTCGGATTAAAGCACCGTTTCTCATTCCTTGCAAAACTGGGGAAACGGCAGGGCTGCCTCCCTCCCCCCTTTCCTTGCAGCACCCTCGGTTGCAAAATGTTCCCCTGATTTGGTTTATAAGCTCGCAGCAATGCGATCCAACAAATAGGAAAGTTTTAATAAGATCTTCTGACTTTATTTGGTCTCTGCTGCCCCCCCACCCCCAATCCCGTTAGCCCTTGGGTTTTGTTCCCTCCCAAGGAGAGAGTGGGAAGGAGAGGAAGGAAGGAGGGAGGGGGGGGGAAGGAAAAGAATAGAAGATGGAAGGAGAAAAGATGGAAGGAAGGAGAAAGAATAGAAGGAAGAAGGAGGAAGGAGAAGGAGGAAGATGGAAGAAGAAAGGAAGGGAGAAAACGAAGAGAGGGAGAAAAGAGGGAAGGAGGTAGGAAGAGAAGGGGAAGAGCAGAAAGACAAAGAGGATGAAGTTGATAGACGAGGAAGGAGGAAGGAAGGAAGAAAGAAAAAGGGAGGGAGAGAGGAAAGAAGAAAAGATGGAACTAGAAAGGAAAGAAGGGAGGGAGGGAGGAAAGGGGAAGATGGGAAGAGCAGAAAGACAGAGAAGGTAGATAGGCAAAAGAAAGGAAGCTGAAAGAATGGAAGGAGGAAGGAAGAAAAAAGGAGGAAGGGAGTGAGTGTGGAAAGAAGAGAGGATGGAAGGAGAAAGGAAGGAAGAGAGGGAAAGAGCAGAAGACGGATAAGGTGAAGGTAATAAGCAAGAGGAATGAAGAAAGGAAGAAGTGAGGTGTCTCGAGAAGGGGGAAAACGTTTAGTGACTAAAGTTACAATGGCATTGAAAAAAGTGACTGATGACCATTTTTCACACTTAGCGACCGTTGCAGCATCCTCATGGTCATGTGATCAAAATTTTGTTTGGCAACAGATTCGTATTCATGATGGTTTCAGTGTCCTGGGGTCATTAATCGCCTTTTGTGAGCTTTTGACAAAATATAAAATTTTTAATCAAGCCTCCCCCCAGGTCAATGGTGTCCCTCTTTACCAATCTGAAAATCTGGTCAACTTAGGAGAGAAGCAACCTGGAATAAAAGAGAAACTTCATAACAGGGAGAGCAATTAATTAGTGTAACAGCTTGCCTTCAGTAGTTGTGGGTGCTCCATCACTGGAGGTTTTTAAGAAGAGACTGGACAGCCGCTTTTCTGAAATGGTATAGGGGTTGGACTAGAAGATCTCCAAGGACCCTCCCAACTCTATGCCATTCTATTCCATTCCACTCCAGTGCACTTCATTCCATTCTGGATCTAATGATGTTGCCTAGACTAAGTTATAATTGTGCACTGAAACTTTCAGCATTGAGATTCAGTAAGTGAAAGAACCAGCTGTGATCTTGTTTTTGCTCAAGTATGAGAAGGATAATGCTTATCTTTCAGACTGATGAGGAGGAACTAACCATGTCAATATGGAAGAGACAGTCATCACTTACCACCTATCTCACATTTTTTAACCGGTTAAAAGAAATACATAAACCTGAACAACTATCCCAGGAACATTTCAAATGAAACGTTGGCTCGCAAACTGGAGAGGTTTGCAGGTTGTGGAATTATTTCAGAGCAGAGAATATTTGTCAGCCAACAAACCTTTAATTATATGCCCACAGAGCAATAAACGGATCTCAGGCAGATTTATTTCTGTGTGAATCTGCATAGAAGCTGATTGAAAGAATTAAATAGGCAACTGCTTGGCCCCAGGCCGAAGCATGTGCCAAATATATAAAAGGGAATGTGATAATTTGGTGGCATTAGCTGCCAGGCCACATTTTTCTAGCACAGGGCTCTTCAAACTTGATAACTTTAAGACTCGTGGATTTCAACTCTCAGAATTCCCTAGCCAGCATGAACAGCAGATTTGATTTCCTTTAGGATTGACTGATTTGATGTCCTTGCTGTCCAAGGGACTCTTAAGAGTCTTCTCAAACATCACAGTTTGAAAGCATTAATGTTTCAGTGTTCATCCTTCCTTATGATCCAACCGTGCCTGCTCAGAAATACCTTGTTGTGTTTAACAGGGCTTCCTTTCAGCAGAGTGGATACAAAGTTGGATCCTTTTCTTAGAGATTTCTTTCCAGGAGGAGAACTTGTAGGTTTCAGTCCGATTCCTATGGTTGATCTCTCTCAACTACAACGAAGGCAAGCATTATAGCAATCTCAGGAGTCATGAAGTTGTGGACCAAAATGCCCTTTAACCAAAAGATTGGCTTCTGAAAGCTGTCTCATTTGCGAGTCAAGGACGGAGACCATAGTCATAACTTTATCTGCCGACAGAATCTGTAATGAATCCCTGTTTCCTTCCCAGCCCTTTTAACAGCCAGATCATTACTTGGGTCACTAGAGTTTGAAGAATGGCTCTTGATCTCCAAGGTCCAGCTCAATTGAAGGGCACCAGATTGGGGAAGAGTGATGCTCATACACAGTGCCCACAATTCAATACTATCGTATCTGGCTGCATAAATCCAGGTGACTCTTAAATGGCACAAAACGTTTTCTGAATTCCATGCTACCATCTCAAGGTCTGTGTCCTATCAATTCAGATAGGGTGGGCATGCTCCTAACCCCTTCCCCTAAATATTGCCATCTTAATGAGAGCTAGGAAATATATATTGTCTTTGGCAGCCCTACCCTATAGAACCCTCTGCCTCCTGAAGCTCAGAAGGTTTCCACCCTTGTAGCCTTCTGTAAGCACAGTGTGCAGAGTGTGCAGATTCTGTAAACACAGTGTGCAGTGTGCAGATGTGCTTGTAGCTTCTTTGGCTGGCCAAGCATATTGGGTGAACCAACCACTGAAGTTTGTATTAATGGATTTTATTAACCTAACTTTGTTAACAGAACAAAATAATACTGTAGAGTTAGACGGGACCTTGGGGATCTTCTAGTCCAACTCCCTGCTCAAGCAGGAAACCCTATACCATTCCAGACAAATGGTTGTCCAATCTTCTTAAAAACCTCAAGTATTGGAGCACCCACAACTTCTGAAGGCAAGCGATTCCACTGGTTTATTGTTCTCACAGTCAGGAAATTTCTCCCTAGTTCTAGGCTGCTTCTCCTTGATTAGTTTCCATTCATTGCTTCTTGTCCTGCCTTCAGGTACTTTGGAGAATAGGTTAACGCTCTCTTCCTTATGGCAGCCCCTTAAATACTGGAGCACTGCTATCATATCAACCCTAGTCCTTCTTTTCTTTTAGCTAGACATATTCAAACCCTGCAACCGTTCCTCATATGTTTCAGCCTTCAGTTCCCTAATGATCTTTGTTTCTTTTCTCTGCACTCTTTCTAGAGTCTTAATATCTTTTTATATCTTGGTGACCAAAACTGAATGCAATATTCCAAGTGTGGTCTTAACAAAGCATTATAAAGTAGTATTAACACTTCACATTAAGCCAGGTGGCCTTGAGCTACATGGATTTCAACTCCCAGAATTATCCAACCAAACATGGCCACATCTCTGAATTCTGGTATTTGCAATCTTTGCATTCAGAAAGTGTCCAGTTCATTTATGATGATTTAATTGTAAGGTGTTGTAGGAAATGAATCCTCCTAAACAAAGCATAACTTCATGCAGTCCATGAATCTATTGTAGTGTGTGTCTTCTACCTAAAATTTGGGTTGTAATCAGAGCTAGAATACGGTTACTGAAAACAAAGGGACTTATAAGGTGTACATAAACATGGAGCTTTGCATCCATTGATTACCTCTTTACAATACTTTATTTATTTATTTATTAAATTTATTTATTTATTAAATTTATAGGCCGCCCAATCCCGGAGGACTCCGGGCGGCTTACAAAGAAAGAAGAAAAAGAAAAGCAAAATAAAAGAATAGTTTAAAATTCACAACACGCATACATTCTTATCGGGGCTGGACCTTGACAATAAGGTCAATAGCCCCAGGCCTGCCGGAACAGCCAGGTTTTAACAGCTTTCCTGAAGGCCATGAGAATGGGTAAGGTCCGGACCTCTGGGGGTAGCCGATTCCACAGGGTCGGAGCAGCCACCGAGAAGGCGCTCCTCCGGGGGCCCGCCAGCCAACACTGTCCGGCTGATGGAATCCGAAGGAGGCCCACCCTGTGGGATCTTATCGGCCGTTGGGAGGTGTGTGGCAGTAGGCGGTCTCGCAGATACCCTGGTCCTAAACCATGTAGGGCTTTAAAGGTAATAACCAACACCTTGAATTGCGTCCGAAGACCAATTGGCAGCCAGTGCAGCTTGCGGAGGACAGGTGGTGATATGGGTGTATCTCGGTACACCCAATATCGCTCGCGCGGCTACATTCTGGACTAGCTGTAGTCTCCGAACGCTTTTCAAGGGTAGCCCCATGTAGAGCGCATTGCAATAATCCAGCCTTGAGGTGACAAGGGCATGAGTGACCATTTGAAGTGCCCCCCGGTCCAAGTAGGGCCGCAATTGGTGTACCAGGCGAACCTGGGCAAAGGCCCCCTTGGTCACAGCCGACAGATGGTGTTCCAGTGTCAGCTGTGAATCCAGGAGGACCCCCAAATTGCAGGCCCTCTCTGAGGGGTGTAAGTTTTCACCCCCCAGGATCAAGGATGGACTGTCTGAACTGTCCTTCGGGGGCAACATCCAAAGCCACTCAAATCCAGTCTTATCGGGATTGAGTACCAATTTGTTCATCCCCATCCAGATCCTGACAGCTTCCAGGCATCGTCACATCACGTTCGCAGAGATTGTTCCATTCTCCACCTACTATTTTCCTACTACATCCTGCCCTTTTACAGGAAAAATAATATTTCCAAATCTGAATTTCCCATTATTTTCAACTAGGTTAATGCTCAGAGGTGTGGAAGGAGGAAAGTTGGAAGTCGTTTCTTAATTGATTAAACAATAAATTTTATTTGTATACTGCTGAATTCATATAGATTTCCAGTGGTTTATTAAATGGATAAAACAAAACCCATCAATTGTTAGAACATCCACATCGAGTACATTTAAATTGAAAACTTCTTTGTGAATAAGAGTTATAAAGCTGAGAAGTATATATAACAAAATTATAAGAAAGCCAAATGCAAACCTAAAATAGCATAAACAATGAAACGTATTGAGATAAGTCAAAGTAAAGTAAAAATGCCAGTGATAGATTATTTATCAAACACTTATTTGGAGAGTCTGTTTTCAGAGGTTTTGGACATGTTAGAAGGAACACGGGGAGTCTGAATTCTAAGGGAACTTATTTTACCAAATCACAGCAGCAACTTGAAAATAGCAGCTCTTGTCCTTCGTTCCTCTTCACAAAAGTAAAGATTTCTTTTGAGGGTCTCTTCAAAGGCTGCTTTCTCATTGTGGATATTTCAGGAAGGAGAAGATATCGTTAAAAGAAGAAGAAAAAGGATCTTCAGATGCAACACATACGTGAAACTGGGTGGATTGTTTTTTCCCTTCCCCAGTGGAGTTTCTGAATTACTTTGCCTCTTATATTTTGCATGCAAAACAGTACTTCCGGAACGTGGGCATAGCCATTGGCTTCAAGGCATCTCATAATAACCCGCGCTTGTGGTACTTGTGGAAAATAACCAAGGAAGCAGAACACAGGCAGAGAAAGGCAGTATGATGGCATCACAGTACCATGATGGGCACCCATTGCTGCTTGTGGCCATAGTGAGACAAAAGATGTTCCTAGTCAAAAGCTTTGAAGGGTTGATCACAAAATGTCCCTTCCATTTCCATATGTGAAGAACGTTTTCATCTTGGTTTACCACATCCCTTCTGTGGATTCAGTAGTCACCAGAAGTTCTGCAATATAAATAAGGACTTCTGCAAAGGCTGTTCTTGCTTATTTTTTAAAACAATAATCAGGCATTCAGGTATACTGATTAGCCTCAATGTGTTCCAAGTTCTGGCACGATGTACACCATTTCAACTGCCAGAATTCCCCACCCAGCATGGCTGACTGGGGCATTCTGGGAGTTGAAGTCCACAAGTGTCAAAGTTGCCAAGTTTGGAGACCTCTGATCTATGTTTAGTTAATGAGCGAAGATAAACTTCTTTTTGTATTCTCTCACATTAACTATCTGATCGTGGAGCCCTTTCCCTCTACTGAAACCTGTCTGTTCATCTGGAATCTCTGTATTCACACTTGGATCAATTTCTTTTATCAATCAAAATAGAGGTCGAAAGGACCCTGGAGGTCTTCTACTCCAACCTCCTATATCATTTCAGACACTTGGCTATCCAGTGTCTTTTTCAAAACCTCCACTCACAACTTCTGAAGGCAAGCCGTTCCACTGGTTAATTGTTCTCGCCCTTAGGAAGTTTCTCCCTAATTCCAGGTTGCTTCTCTCCTTGATTAGTTTTCATCCATTATGTTTTTCTTGGGTGGGGGATTGATGCAATGCTTGATTAAAAATGTACACCCTGTTTCATCTCATTTATTTGATACAATGTGTTTACACCAAATCTTTCTGATGTCTGGTCCACAAAATCTTGTTTCATGTTTGTTGACATAGAACTGTGAACACCTTCACTGCCTCTTCTCCTGAATAATAGAATAACAGAGTTGGAAGAGACCTTGGAGGTCTTCTAGTCCAACTCCCTGCTCGAATAGGAAACTCTATACCACTTCAGACAAATGGCTGTCCAGTCTCTTCTTGAAAGCCTCCAGTTATGGGGCATCCACCACTTCTGAAGGCAAGCTGTTCCACTAATTAATTGTTCTCACTGTCAGGAAATTTCTCCTTAGTTCTATGTTGCTTCTCTCCTTGATTAGTTTCCACCCATTGTTTCCTGTCCTGTCTTCTGGTGCTTTGGATATTAGGTTGACCTCCTCTCCTTTGTGGCAGCCCCTGAGATATTGGAAGACTGTTGTCATGTCACCCCTAGTCCTTCTTTTCACTAGACTAGACATACCCAATTCCTGCAACTGTTCTTCATATGTTTTAGCCTCCAGGCTGCTATCATTGTATTTGCTTTTCTCTGCGCTCTTTCCAAAGTCTCAACATCTTTTTAATATTGTGGCAACCAAATTTGGATGCCGTATTCCAGGTGTGGTCTTACTAAGGCTTTGTATTAACACTTCACGGGATCTTGATTCTATTCCTCTGTTAATGCAACCTAGGATTGTTTTGGGCACACTGCTGGCTCATATTTAGATGATCATCTACTTGGACTCCTAGATCCCTCTGTCAGTTCCTGCCTCTTTACAGAATGAAATTAAGATTTCACCTGATCCTATTGCTTTCCTATCTCTATTCCTGAATACAATGTAGTCTCCATTGGCAAATTTTTGTCTTTCTGTAATTTCATTTATAAATGGTGGTTAATCTTTCTATATTCCTTTCATCACTTACGCCTCTTTTCCTTTATTATTTTTAACCATGGAAAAGACCTAGTTTAGCTCTAAACTTTCCTGTGATTTCTCTGACCCTCTTTTTAAAAAGTCTCTTGTTTTCCTTTTCTTGCTGACATCTTCATTTTGAAGAAATGTTCTGTGTCCTTTTTTCTTTATGTTAAAAGTCTGGCCTTGGTCATACTTCAGTCATAGCAAAACACTGGTTGTCCAAAGCTTTCATCCTCCATCTCTCCCTCCACATCTCATCATAGCTTCTTTTGAAAGTCATGTAGAGTTTTTCCTCGTGCTGGGCCAGTTCTCAGACTGAATCACAAATTGCCCAAACCCCAGCACAGTCTTGTAGGTTGTGGGCCTTGCCAGTATAGTTGCCTCGTTTTCCAGAATCTCACTTGGAAATGGAGATGGAGACTAAGCAGCTGTTTTCATTAAGAACTACGATATAAATAGTCCTTGACTTACGCCCACAACTGAGCCCAAAATTTATGCTGTTAAGCAAGATATTTGTTAAGTGAGTTTTGTCCCATTTTATGATTGCTCTTGCCGAAGTTGTTAAGTGAACCCCTGCAGTTGTTAAATTAGTTACACAGTTGTGTACTGAATCTGACTTCCCCACTGATTTTACTTGTCAGAAGGACACAAATGGTGAGCACAAAACCTCAGGACTACAACCATCATAAATACATGCTAGTTGGGTTAGGGCTGGACTAAATGACCTACTCCTTTCAACTCTGTTAATCTATTAATCTGTAATCTACTTGCCAAGCATTCAGATTTTGATCACATGACCATGGGGATGCTGCAACAGTTGAAAGTGTGAAAAGTGGTCACAAGTCACTTTTTCAGTGCTGTTGTAACTTTGAACAGTCACTAAACGAATGGCTTTAAGTTGAGGACTACCTGAAATTTATTAGTTCATGTGTTTTGCTTATTAGTTTGTGTATTGAAGGTAGTTTTCAAAAACTACAGCAATGATTCCTGATTTGAGAATACAAAATATCAGATGTCTGCTGCTGATTTCTGCCATTTATTGACCATCCTGATTTGGGGATGGCCACACTAGTGAATCTTGCTTGGACTTGAAAATGACCCAGGTTCAGGCATGGTGAGTGTTTTGATGGAACACAACCAGAGAATAGGAATCTGAAGGCCAGAATGGAAACGTCCCAACCCAAAGGAGGAATTTGCCTTGACAGATCATTTTGTAGTTCTATATTTGCCAGCCCTTCAAGATGGACCAATGAAGAAATAAAAGTTATGAATATTACTTTTATTATGAGGTTACAGTTACAAGATCTGAAAGTGCTTCTCCCTCCCTTCTTTTATCTTCCTGAGATCTACGGAGGGTCCAGTCTGAGGCGCTTTCTCAGGTCCAGACCCCGATACCTTTTATCTCATTATTCTCTTGTTACTCAAGTTATACTATCTGTCCATTACACCCTTGCTGTCACTAACTCTCTCCAGACAGTTTGTGAAGCAAAGGGCAGCTATGTCTGGTTATTTGGTCCTCTCACCTGAGCACGTAGCAAAGGTTGGGCTCAAGAACATAGAATAATAGAGTTGGAAGGGACATTGGAGGTCTTCTAGTGCTACTCCCTGCCCATGGCAGGAGATCCTATAGCAATCCAAACTTTCTTTGGACTTGATGGGATGGATAAATTGATTATTGAAAGAAGAACAGAACAGAAGAGAAGAACGGAGTTGGAAGGGACCTTGGAGGCCTTCTAATCCAACCCCCTGCTCAAGCAAGAGACTGTATACAACTCTGGACAAATGGCTGACCAATTTCTTCTTGAAAACCTCCAGTGGTGGAGCAGTTACAACCTCTGGAGACAAGGCTTTCTGCTGGTTAATTGTTCTCACCATCAGGAAATTTCTTCTTAGTTCTAAGTTGGATATTTCCAACTAGAGATCGGCCAGTCAACGATCTGCTTCCACTCAGGGCTCTTCTTCAAAGTCCAGTTGAAGCCCTGCCTGGAGCTCCTTCAGCCAAGAGAAAACTCTATCAGCCTCTCATTTGCCAGAAGTCCCTGTCTTGCTAAAAAAAAATGCCAATGTCCTTATTTACAGCATTGATCATATATTAAGAAAGTGATTCCCCTGGGGTTTTTTTTCTCTCCCTTCCTTTCAAGCATTACCAGCTGGGAAAGGTTTAGTTACTGTTATTTGGATTGATATTCTTTCTTTCCTTCTGAAGCTCAGGGCCATATTGATCATTCTTCTTCCTCGTTCCATTTCATTGAGGAAGAATGTCGTTCTCAGGTAGGTGAGGCTGAGAGAGACACGGGTGGCTTCAAAGTCACTGGAGGAGTTTCCATTATTGGGAAGGGGAGGGGTGGAGAATGAGCCTAGAATCTGATCTCCCTTCTGCTTCTCCAGTATCTTCATTAGAGAATTTGGAAGGGTGGTTTGGCTGACTATAATTTGATTTCAGCCAATAGCCAGGCTCCTTTGAGTCGGAATGGGGCAACTCACCATGGCCAACTCACCATGGAACAACTTGTTGTGGGACAATTCAACAATTCAATTATTTACAATAATTAAAACATTGTTTTAATGCTTGTCATTCTCTTTCATTTGGCATCCTCTCTTTAATGTTCTATTCCACCATTTCTTCACTATTCATGTAACTCCTGTCTCGGAGCAAGTTGGCCATAGCGAGATGGCCGTGCTGAATTGTCCCATACCCCTTTTGGGACATGGGGTTAGACCTGTTCCAGAAGACGGCTAAGCCTGTGTTCCTAAGCGGCCCAGAGAAGAACTTATCCTGGTACGGCTAAAATCAGCCTCGGGCTGGGGATCAAATGATGGCAACATCATAAGGGAAAAAATAGATTAGCAGACCATACAGGTAGTCCTCAACTTATGACCACAATTGAGCCCAACATTTCTGTTGCTAAGCGAGTTGCTTGTTAAGTGGATTTTGCTTCATTTTACAATCTTTCTTGATACAGTTGTTAAGTGAATCATTGCAGTTGTTAAGTTAGTAACATGGTTGTTAAGTGAATGTGGCTTCCCGTTGACTTTACTTGTCAAAGGGAGATCATATGATCCTGGGACATTGCAACCGTCATAAATACATGCCAGTTGCCAATTGTCTGGATTTTGATCAGGTGACCACAAGGATGCTGCAGTGGTAAGAAGTGTGAAAAATGGCCATAAGTCATTTTTTTCAATGCCGTTGAAACTTTGAGAGGTCCTAGGTGCTCTCTGAGCTTGCTTGGAGTGATGTTTGCTGTCAGTTTATCTTCTGGTGACAACTCACATAACCTGACAGCAAACTGCATTCCTTACTACCGGTAGCACTATTGATGTTACCTTGTTTCAGTAATGAAACATTTGCAAGAAAACAAGCAAGCTCAGAGAGCACCAAGGACCTCACAGTTCTCCTCCTCTTTCTCTCCATTGTCCTTTTCCCTTCTAGCACTGATGATGTTATCTAATTAAGGTATTGAAACATCTGCAAGAAAGCTCAGAGAGCACCGAGGACGCCTCATTTCAACCCTGAGCTATAAATATTCTGCTTCTTTGTAACTTTGAACTTAATGAACTGTTGCAAGTCAAGGACTTGAATTTATGCTAATTGCAAGTTAATAAAAGCTCTCAAAAAGATACTTAACATCTAATTCAAATTTCTTAATGTAATAGCTATTCCTAGTTTACTCCATATCCCAGTTTTTAAGTTGCTTCCCCAAACCGATTTCAGCTACATCCCTGAACACAATGTTGTAATAATGTAAAATCAGTAGACCTCATCCTTCAAGCTCTCTGTATATTTTGAAGATTATGAACAGCTTTAACTACTGCATGGAGAATGATTGTTCTACGGACTTGTTTTCAATGTCCATTCTAAATTTAATAAGGAATGCCAGTTCTGGATCAGATACAACTCCAGTTCTTCTGTTTTTTTCTTGGATGTGTAGAGTGCTGAAGTGGGGCATCTGGCCCTGTGTGTAAGCAGCAAGACCATCAAGAAAGGGGAGAATGGACATCAGCCGAGAACTGCACCAGCCAATTCCTCAAGCTTCCTTCTGTTGTCAAAGTGCTTAAAATCTGGGAATCAGCAAATCTCTTCTGTTTTCCATGCTGTATCTGTAAACACCGACTTTGGACCAGACTGCAAATTAGTCTCCATGCTGTTGTTATCACTCCACATCTCAGAATGCTTTTGAGTATGGAGTCATTTGTTTTTGAAAGGAACTGTCATTCATGCTGCCTTATCGTTGTGATTGTTCCTCCCAAACTTTCTTCCCAGGATGGCCTGCCAGAATACATACAAAATTTCTTACTTCCCTACCAGGAATGTCTATGGAGATTCTCAGTCATCCAGGTCATGATTGTCCTAAAAATGCTTGTTTTTTTCAAGAGGCAACTGGACTTTTTTTTTATTTGAAGGTGTTCTGCTTCTCATCCGAGAAGCTTCTTCAGTTCTGACTGAATGGTGGAGAATCCTTTCATCTGCCACCATTCAGTCAGAACTGAAAAAGCTTCTCAGATGACAAGCAGAATGCCTTCAAGGAAAAAGAAAAAAGTCCAGTTGCCTCTTGAAAAAACATCTTTGGGGTCTCTACTGGACGATCTCCAATGGAAAACATCTTGTTTCAGGGGCAAGCTGCCCATTTCTGGGCCGGCTGAATGCTAGTTCCTGAGTGTCAGGTGTTTGGGCCCATTGGCACACTATATTTTTGGCTCCTTACGATTATGAGCGCCATTGTCAATTTCCCACAATGCCTTGTACTGATGCCAGATCTTACCTTCTGGAAATTCAAAATGGTGAGTCAGCATTGCTAATCAGGTAGACCTCTGAAAAGGACATACTTTGCAGAGGATGTTCTCAAAGTGACAGCTCTTCTTTCAGGCTCTTTTACATGGTGGTTCTGATAGCATCTACTCTACAACAAAGACGTCTTATCTGTCTCTTGAAAAATTAAGCCATCCTGATAAGGCTTGATTATATTTCTCTCTGTCATTAAATGAGAGTATGGATTTGCTTGATGTGCCTGATTGTGTTGGCTCCAAGTTTTAGAAGGTTCTTGGCCAAGATCCCTTTACTGCCCCACCCTCTTTCCTCACTAGATCTTCTTCCTCATACCCATTTCTGCCAGCTGTTCTTGTGCCAAGGAGGAAATCAATGAGTAAGCTGATTCCTCAACCTTAGCGCCACCATTTACTGGAGGTTAGATGAGCAAAGCGCTGGAAACAATGAGGAGGAGGAATAGGAATACTAGAAAATTAGTTCTTCTTGACAGTGGGCTCTCTGCCAGCTTATGGTGCCTCATTTTCAGGATATTGGAAAAAAATAGAGCTACCCAGCTGTTACTCAAAGGAAACCAGGCTACTTTCTGAAATTGATAAAGAGCATGTAAATCTTGGCATGAGATTCTGACTATAAGAAAGAAGTGACTTAGAGAAAACAAAGCTGCAATTACACGGGGTAACCACTTTGTTAGAAGTCTTTAGTGGAAGATATGGCGGAGTTTTAATAATTTGTGGTAAAAATTATTATTCATGCTCCTTCCCAATCCCCTTGCTTTTCCTTTCTTGAAAGCATCTACCCATTTTTTTGTCTGCAAAGAAATCCAAGATTGTTTTGGATTGTTTGGGAACATCAAACGCATCAATAGCTGTAGGCTCCCTTTGGCTTTAGAGTGGGTTTGATGTTTGATAGGATATGAAAAATAGAAGCTGGCATTTCAAAATTTCAGTGTCACTGAGCCTGAAAGAATAGCTTTGGGGAGTGCATAACGCCAGATTCAGCTACCCAGTGAATATTCCCATCATTGGCCAATGTCACCTCCATTCTTCAGCAACTAAGATTTTTTTTTTTTTTATTAAATGTTTTTTAGTTTTAGTTTAAAACGGGTACAGCATCTTTCTTAATATATCAATCAATTACAGATAAGTTTTGGTACATCTCCTCCACAGTCAACCAACATAACTCATATTAACTCAAGCATTATTATATATCCATTTTCATTTAACTGTAATTATTATTTAGAAATATTGGTAGGAGTAATAATCTTAAACAATACCTACCCACACCGATGGGAAGGGAGAGAAAAAAAAAAAAGAAGGACAAATAGAAATTAAAAATTAAAATAAAGGATAGTAGATAATACAAAAAAAGACAAAAACGACAATCAGGAAAACAAAACAAAACACAGGTGTCTATTATGAAAAAAAAAAGAAGTATATCAACTGGTTACAACATGTTTTGGTGCTTCTCTTCCGTTAGTTCATATTAATTCAGATATCTTAACTCGAATATTTACCATATCAACATCATTATACCTCCAGTTTTAATTATTATGGTTATTTAAACATCCTTCATCCTTAGCTATGCTAAGGAATTAGTCCATAACACATGCTGGCAGTTCATTTACTTATTTGTAAAATCCTCTATTATCATCAAATCCTCATATCCTATTTTAGCTAAACATCCATAATATTCAATTATATCATATATCATAACATTTTCCCAGTATTGATTAACATTTGATTGTATGAATTTTATTTAGTTTGTTAATAGTGCTAATTATTATAGTTAATACTCTTTATGTATAGTCTAAAGGTGTTTTCTCATATCCAATTGTTAGTTATCATATCAACTCCACATTATATACATTACTATCAATATCAATTATTATTCAGCAATATCTGTTACAAGAAAAAGCAATTAGGTTTAACTAGTTTTCAACTGTATTCATCAATCTATCAGCCAGTTCCAAATTATATATATTGCTATCCATATCAGTCATTATTCAGCTATATCTATTACAAATTGAAGTAATCCGATCTAGCTAATTTTAGGTTGTATTGTCCCATCTGTCAGCCTGTGTCCCTCCAACAACGAGATTTCCTCCGTCCAATAGCCATTCGTTGGATAAATTTACCAAATGTTTCCATAAGCAAATCCAAACAAAAATATTTCGGCACCTTTGGATTCTGAATGTCGGTGATGAAATAATAATGTTGTCCTAGGCTTATAAAATTTCCCAAATTAACTTTAATTCTCAAGGGTGGATTCTCCATTCCTCCTGCACACTGTCTCTTTAAATGAGTCGTCTTTATAGCTTCCCCCCTCCTTTCTTCCTCTGAGATAGACCAGACACCATTTCTCACATTTTCCATTTGTGTTTCAGGAACATTTAAGCATTCAACGATCTCAGTTTTAACTTCATATTTTAGAATCAGTTGATCCAGTTTTCTTTCCAGTTTTTGGTAAGAATCAAAGAGTCCTCTACACGCAGAGAAAAGAGTCTGAAATGAAATCTTAGAGGTATTTTGGGACGCCATGATGTGTCGTAGTTAAAAATTAGAAGCTCTCTTTTTTTTTTTTCCCCACAGGCTTCAAAGCATTTTTTTTTTAGTCTCTTACAGGCTGTCAATCTTATCTAGTTGTAAACAGAACTAGGTAGTAAAGTAATAAAAATGTCGAATCGTGACGGGCTAATTAGTAGGAGATAAGTTTTACGATCCACTTAGGGAGATTCAGAGGGGGGAGGATGTCGCGGAGTTTCTTGAAGCATTTAAGAAGTAAAGTAACCACCAGTCATAAATCCATTAGAAAGAGCCAATTCGCCGCTAAATCTTCCTGTTCTTTGGATTCAGTTAGCTTAATTTTTTAACACGAACAGTCTCTCTTGGATAATAAAATCAGCTTACCAGATGACATCACTTCTTCCATTCTTAGGGGCAACCTGCAGTTTCAGTTAGCACGCAGCTAATCCAAAAAGGAATTGGCACGAGGAGTTAATACCCCCCCCCCAGAGATTTGCGGATATCTCTGGGGTCCTGGGTCCCTCCCCACCTTCACTGTCATCTCCGGGACAGCTAGAGTTCAAAGAACCCGTCCAAAAATCCTTTGGTATAGAGGAATTTCAGGAGTAGCCTGAAACTCCATCTTCTCACTGCTAAGCCCCGCCTTCTTCCAGCAACTAAGATTTGAATGCAGAATGAATAACTCATTTCCCATCCATCCATCCCCCTTTCTCCTTCCTTTTCTCTTCTACTGGAATGGTGATGACTTGCTATGGACAACCAGGGAGCAGTATGTTTCCGTTTCTCAGGTGTCAAGCTACACGTAGCCCAATTCTGGTGGTTTAATCCATCACACCAAAACTTGCATCCTGCCGCTTCTTATTTTTTTATTTTCTTTCTTTCTTTCTTTCTTTCTTTCTTTCTTTCTTTCTCTCCTTCCTTCCTTCCTTCCTTCCTTCCTTCCATCCCTCCCTCCCTCCGTCCCTCCCTCCCCCTCTCTCTCTGTCTTTCTTTCCTGTAAAGAAAGGGAGGAAAATGAAGCCAACCAACATCAAAATAGTAGCCCTTAGATTAACCTCAGAGGAATAATCAGCTCATTGATGCACTTCCTTTCTTAGATTAGAAACCTGAGTGTTGTTTGCTTGTTTTTTTTAAAAAAAGCCATGGAGGTCAAATTTACTATGTAGGGCAAGAACCAGTGATTCATTTTCCTTATTCTTTATTGTTAACGTTTCTCCTTGACCGCCAAAGAATTGGAAAGCAAAGTGGGAGAAAGGGAAGGTTGACTTGCATCCTGTCAGGGCAAGATCTGAAATAATTCTGCATCTTTAAAGGCAGGATTACTGCTTCCACAAAAGGAAAGGGAGGCCCAGATTGAGCCTGATGAGATGGGAAGGGCCCAGAGCCCAGGAGGCATCCCAGATAGAGGAATTCCGGCCATTATTCCTTTGGATTCCAAACTTCCTTTGCACAGGAGGCAGGAGGCCTGCTGTTATTGTGCAAAAAATGTTCTTGGAGCTGAGGGTAGATGCAACCCTGCTTCCACTAAAATAAACCCCAGCCCTACCACTTTATAAGGCCTTGGGAAGACCACACTTAGAATATTGCATCCAGTTTTGGTCACCACAATATAAAAAGGGTTTTGAAACCCTGGAAAGAGTGCAGAGAAGAGCAAGAAAAAGGATTAAAGGGCTGGAGGCTAAAATATATGAAGAACAGTTAAAGGAATTGGGTATGTCTAGCCTAGAGAAAAGAAGGACTAGGGGAGACATGAGAGCAGAGTTCCAATATCTGAGTAGCTGCCACAAGAAGACAGACAAGAAGCATAGATGGAAACTAATCAAGGAAAGGAGCAACCTTGAACTAAGGAAAATTTTCTGACAGTGAGAACAATTAATCAGTGGAACTGCTTCCCTCCAAAAATTGTGGGTGCTCCAACACTGGAGGCTTTTAAAAGAGATTGGAGAGCCATTTGTTCAGGATGCTATAAGGACTCTTGCCCTGATCAGGGGATTGGATTAAAAGACCTCCAATGACTCTTCCAACTCTGTCACTTTTTAGGACAAAACTGTTACTTGCCCCCACAAAAATACTCACTCTCCTTCGCAAACTTGGTTCCAAAGATTAAGCAAATATTCAGGAAGGATTAGGTATGCCTCAATTGTATTGGTAGCTCCAATTTTTCAAGAAGTACCTGCTCTAGCCTTTTGCAGCAAAGCCAGTGTGAGACCTTAAAGCAGAACCAATGAATTATCCTGTGGGGTACCGTTATGAGTGCCTTCTCTTCTCACATCTAGCCAACTTTGGCTAACCTCAGAAAGCTGAGCAGAGACAGAGGTAGTTAATAAGGAGAGGAGAGATCATAAGAAAACAGAAACAGAATAAGAGAGGTGGAAGGGACCTTGGGGGTCTTCTAGTGCAACCCTCTAATCAAGCAGGAAAGCCTACGTCATTTCAGACTCTAGAAAGTTAGCATCCACCCCTTTCCTGAAATAATGAAATATTTTGAGAAATATTAAAAAGCAGGTTTGGTTGAAGTTTGCATTGCTGATGTGGAGAAGGGCATTGGGCAATTCCTATTGTGGCTGAGGGCAACAATCTTACCTTTGTTCACACCTTGCTGCAGGGAGTAATGGATGGCCAAATCTGCATTTCCAAAAGCTGCCCCAGCTCAGTATCTGCTTGGGGCAGGGATCTGAGGCTCTGAGTTTCTGTCTCCCTTTAAGATTTGTATTTCTATTTTAGAGGAAATAGTTTATTCTTCCTTTTTTAATGTTTCTCAAAATATGTCATTCTTCCAAGAGAGGGGTGGGTGCTAACTTTCTACAAGACAAATAGTTGTCCAATCTCTTCTTAAAAACCTCCAGTGTTAGAGCAGCACCCACTGCTCTAACAGGGGAAGCCTTCCATTGGTTAATTGTTAGGAAATTTCTCCTTAGTTGCTTCTCTCCTTGATTAGTTTCTATTCATCGATTCTTGACCTGCCCACAGATGCTTTGATCAACAGGTTGACCCCCTCTTCTTTGTGGCAGCCCCTTAGATATTGGAACACTGTTGTCATGTCTCCCCTAGTCCTTCTTTTCATTAAACTAGACATACCCAGTTCCTGCAACTGTTATTTGTATGTTATGGCCTCCAGTCCCCTAATCATCTTTGTGCTCTTCTCTGGACTTTTTGTAGCATCTCAACTTCTTTTTTATATCATGGTCACCAAAATTGGATGCAGTATTCCAAGTGTGGTCTTAGCAAGGCATTATAAAATGATATTAACACTTCATGTGATCTTGATTTTATCCCTCCGTTAATTCAGCCTAGACTGTGTTGGCTTTTTGGTCAGCTACAGCATACGGCTGGCTCATATTTAAGTGTGTATCCATTAGGAAATCTAGGCCTATACCTTAAAGTTAGAAGTTGAAAAAATATTCCAAAAGAAGGCAGCATCAAGTGACTTCTGTAGGTCAGAAAGAGACATTATTGTCTCTCTGAAATTTTCTTAGGTAGATGGCAACACCAAGACAAACTCAAAAACTCAAGGATAAATTATCAGAAATAGCAAAACAGTTATAAATAGGACACCTGAGCTCTAGACCAAAACACAGAAAACACTCCACCATATTTTTGCTTGACTTTCATGTCTACAAAGGACCAAAGGGTTGGCTTTCACTTTTGGAAGTTGAGTATTCAGAACACTTTGAAAACTCCCTGGATTTTGGAAGTACAAGCAGTCCTTGACTTATGACCATAACTGAGCCCAAAATTTATATTGCTAACTGAGACATTTATTAAGTGAGTTTGCCCCATTTTATGAACTTTCTTGCCACTGTTGTTAAGTGAATCCCGCAGTAGTCAAATTCCTAAGTGAATTTGGCTTCCTCATTGACTTTGCTTGTCAGAAGGTCACAAAAGGGGATTTTGTGACCCTGGGGCATTGCACATGTTGTAAGTATGAGTCAATTGCTAATCATCTGAATTTTGATCACATGACCATGGGGATGCTGAAATGGTCATAAGTATCAAAAACGGCCATAAGTCGCTTTTTCAGTGCTGTTATAACTTTGAATGGTCACTAAACCAATGTTTGTAAGATGAGGATTAAAACGGAACAGAACTCTGAAAATTCTCTGAGGAGTGGTGGTGCAGTGGTTAGAGTGCAGTACTGCAGGCTATTTCTGCTAACTGCTGGCTGCCTGCAATTTGGCAGTTTGAGTCTCACCAGGCTCAAGGTTGACCCATCCTCCCATCCTGCCGAGGTGGGTAAAATGGGGACCCAGATTGTTGGGGGCAATATTCTGACTCTGTAAATCCCACTTAGAGAGGGATGTAAAGAACTGTGAAGTGGGATATAAGTCTAAGTGCTGTTGCTTTTTCTGTTCAAGTTGTGTTTCGCTACTTCTCTATACCCCAGGATGTTATGAAATCCATCACTTTTAAAGTCTGGCCTCAGCAGAATGGCCCTCATGTCAAATTAGTGGGAAGAGGTGATCTAAAATTACAGTGGAATCTTGCGGGGTTGCTGTAGCTGATTCTTTGCATCCAATGCTTCTTGCATTCAGGTTGTGTATGAGAAAACATTTGCAGCAGTAAGAGATTTCGCAACTTGCAAGTGTGACCTGCATGGTGAAATTATCAGGAAAGCTGATGAAAGGAGGAAAAGAGAATGACCTTTTAAATGAGATTTCAGTGCTGGTGAGTGGGCAAAACCTGTATAAAGTGCTTTATTTTCTTGCCTCCAGGAATGTCTTTAAAGGAACCACTGTCCCATTTCAAAATAATGAGATTGGCAATTGAATTTATTTTGGCAATACTGACTCAGTGCAGATTCAAGTTTGGCCAGAATCTAATCTTGGTTTTTTTGAAGGAAACTCTAACAGCTCACTGAACTATAGAGAAACGCAGCAGATATTGCAAATCACAATTGGACCCATAATGTTGCCAACTGCCAAGGGGCAGTCCTCAGAGTAGGAATTTGTTTGTCTGGTATTGATAAATCTTTCTCGTACAATTCAGGGAATCAAATTCCATTTTCTTTATCTGTGCTAAATGGCTTTGGGGTTTGGAAATTCCATTTTAGGATATTCTTGTCAAAGAATAACAATAAAACACAGAATGCTTTAGAGCAGTGCTTCACAAGCTCTACAGCTTTAAGCTGTGCGGACTTACAACTGCGAATTCCCCCAGCCAGCCAGCTTTAGATTTATGGTCAAAAACAATTGGATTCAAGGGGTTGGACTAGAAGAACTCCAAAGTCCCTTCCAGCTCTATTCTATTCAATTTATGATCAGACGTTTAGTGACCATTTGAAATTACAATGCGGCCCCTCCCAGGTACTTACAACTCAGTTTCAAACTTCCAATATCCAGCCACCCCTTGGTCACCTAGCTGTCTTTTGCGCACTCAACTATTGTCCCACATTTATGACTTTTTACAGTACTCTGCGGTCAAATAACCAGGATTAACATTTTTACTAGAAACTGGTGTTTATTTTCAGTTCCTGGCAAAAAGCCCCCCCATAGCAACCAATGGGTTCACTTAGCAACCGCCACAAAAAGATCCTAGTATCATGTCCAGTTATGTGGTGACCTGCTTTATGACCATCATGACTTACGGCCATAATTGCAGGGCTCAATTATGGTTGTAAATTAAGGACAGGTGGTAACACAAAGATAAGATCTCAAATCAGTGTTTCTTCCAAGGTGGCTGTGTATCATCTGAAGGCTTCCTGCAGTGTCCTCTGTCAGGAAGTGGGTGCCAGAAAGAGCAAGGTGGAGGCTGCAACTGTGATGAACAAAGCCCTAGACATTTTGTATGCACATTGCATGAGTATACAAGTTTAAAATTGCTACCTAGTATTAAGGAGAAATTTCCTGACAGTGAGAACAATTAACCAGTGGAACTACTTGCTTGCAGAAGTTGTGTGTGCTCCAACCGTGGAAGTTTTTAAGAAAAGATTGGACAGCCATTTGTCTTGAATGTTATAGGGCCTTCTACTTGAGCAGGGGGTTGGACTAGAAGACCTCTAAGGTCCCTTTAAAACTTATTATTCTATGTTCTATGGCAACTTGAGCTCTGGCACTAAGGATTTAACTTTTCCTTGGCTTCATTGCAAATGGCTGGATATGCCATAACAGGTTGGATTCATACAAGCATAAACCACAATTTCTTTTCTTTCTCTTGGAAAGGTTCAGTAAAAGGATCTTCCCAATATTTCTGCCCACAAATATGAGAGATGATTTTGAAAAACCATCTGCCCCCAGCTTTAATTTGTGGTTTGTCTATTTTTTATCAAGGCAGAAATAGAAAAGGGAGATAATTATTCTATGACTGTTGCTTCTGAAACTTAAGTAAATCTTACCTCATTTGGTGTCCCCTTTTTGAAGCCATTGCTCTTTCATGTCCTCTATTCTGACCCCTAAGTTTAAAATTCTATCTAAAGTAGGTCCAACCATTCCTTGATATTTCTTAAAGCCTTCATCTGCAAAACCTAGTTAGGAATGTCTTTGTTCTCCACTTGGTTCATAGATGTAATGTTGAATTTGTTATGTTCTCAGATAAGAAAAACAGTTTTTCCTCTGACTAAAAAGTGTCATTTCCCTGGCCAAGGGAATTCCTGATTAATCAAAGAGTAGGCAAAACTATGGGTTGGGGTTTTTGTGTGTGTGTGGAATAAATTCAAGATCCTTGTGTAATATTCTTCTTACTTGCCAAGTGTTTTGAGTACTCTGCAAATAGGAATAGGAATAGCATTTAGACTTATATAATTATACCATTTTTCAGTGCTTTATAGCCCTCTCTAAGCAGTTTACAGAGAGTATTGCCCAAACAATCTGGGTCCTCATTTTACCAACCTCAGAAGGATGGCAGGCTAAGTCAGTCTTGAGCCGGTCAGGATCGAAACTCCTGAAGTGAGCAGAGTTAGCCTACAATTCTGCATTCTAACCACTGCGCCACCATGGCTCTTCAGACTAGACCTTCAGATGATTTTTGCAACCATTTGTGGATATTTGAGAGTAGCACTAGATGCTTTTAAAAAAATATGTGTGTCTGTGTGTCTCCAAATCTCTGTGCCCATCCCAAAGCAAAGCTAACAGACTGCTTTGGTAAGTAATTGCAGCATTTCTTCAAACCATGCATAAATCTTCTACCACAAATGGTTCTAAAAATAAAACAAGTGGTTTTAAAGAATTAGATAATAAGATTGCCTAAAACAGAGAAGATAACCGTGAAGAAATATCTCCCCCATTTTCTTTTGGGGTGCTGTGATCACTCAACAATTAAGATTGCTGTTTGAATGCAGAATACAGAAGTTGAAAGGGACCCTTGAAGTCTAGTCCAACCCCTGCTCAAGCAGGAGACCATATGCGATTCTGAATAAATAAATGGTTGTCCAATCTCTTCTTGAAAACCTGCAGTGGTGGAGCACCCACAACTTCTGAAAGGAAGCCGTTGGCATTGATTGTTTCTTCTCGCTGGCAGGAAATTTCTCCTTAGTTATAGGTTGGATCTCTCTTCAAACATCTTCCACCTGCTTCGTCTTGTCCTGCCTCAGGAGTTTTGGAGAATAGGTCGATCCCTCCTCAAAGTTTCTGAATCATTCTTCAATATATTCCTATTGCAGGAATCAGAAAAGACTTTGATGGGATCTGTCAGCCTGTTTTGCTGCTTGCCATTGAAACGGGGAGGGAGGGCATGGTATTTGGGTGAGGGAAATAATCTGTGCAGGTGGACTGTTAATTGGGAGTTGCTCACACCATTCGTTTGCGCATGTGAAAGGAGGGGAGTTTCCCGCCAAGGGCAACTGTCCAGCATACCAACCTGATGATGATTTTTGAAGATGTCTCCCACCTGACAGCTGTGGAGATATACGATTGGACTGTGGACTGGGGTACCAAGGGGAGGGGAATGAATCTTGTATTGATATCTAATGCTTTCGCGCGCTTTTGCTCAGATCCAGCTTTGCTTAGCTCTCATTACTTAATATCAGTAAAAGTACACTTAATTCTGCAAAATGGAGTTGAGTGATTTATTTCTTGGTTATTAAGTGAAGGAGCCGCGACATTAAGCTGGATCTCACCTCGCACCCATCCCGGAGCTGACACCTTCCAAGGGGGGTGCACCAAAAACCTGAAGAATGTCCCACCAAGGCAGTGATCATGAAGAAGATACGGGAGCAGCTGCAGGCCCTTCAGAGACAGAGTGGATGGCTGGCCTGCAGTTGGAAGAACGATCTGTTCGACCCAGGTGGACTTGGGGAGTGGGACGGAAAGAGGATCCTGAAGAACCTTTGACTGGGGTTACTATGAAGAAGCCCAGAAAACCAACAGCTGATTGGCGGGATACTGAGGAGGAAAATCTTATGATGTCCCAAGCTATGAAACTTTTCGAAGGAGCGTGGGAGAGACGCCGGACTCGTGAGAGTGAAATGGAGAGAGAAATTGAGGTAGAGACAGAGAAAAAATATATCTTGTCTGACCCGAGAGAGACTGGAGGGGCCGAAGGGGGAGTTGAACAAGATGACCCACCACCGACCCCAACCTCTGCAGCTAGAAACATTCCAAGGGGGGGGGCGCAGATGCTGAATGGCTAAGGTTCTGCCTTTAAGTGTAAAATACGGAGGAGAACCAAAAGAGCTAGGTCTCTTCCTGGTTCAAGCGTGGAACTACATGCAAATGTATGGCGATGAACTGGGTTCTGATGAAGCCAAAGTAAGGGTTATATTGATGGATTTGGGGGAAAAAACCGCTGATTGGATGGTAGGATTGCACAACGCCAATTCCCCACTTTTGAGAGACTTTAATGGGTTTATGGCCACTTTGAGGAAGCGCTTTGATGACCCCCTCACAGAGCGAAGAGCTAGAATTAAATTTACCACTCTTACCCAGGCCAGTAGCTGATTATGTACAAGAATTTCAGGAGCTGTCAGCTTTCATGAGGGGGTGGTCTGAAGAAGCATTGCTGGACCATTTCGCTGATGGGTTAAACAAAGAGATTTACCAGCATTGTGTGAACAGGAGACCTCCCCGTAGATTGCAGCCCTGGTATGAAGCAGCCGCTGATGTAGAAATTGATCTGGCCAGGCTGTAGTACCAAGGGGAAGGTGAGGGTGAAGAATCCCCCCCTGCCAACCCCGCCCAAGAGTTCCAAAAGGGGGGAAAGGTGGATTTGCAAGCAAGCCCAAACCCTTCGTGTGCTTCCGCTGTGGGAAGGAGGGGCATCGTGCCGTGAATTTCCGGGTCAAGATGAGCCAAAACACCCCACCCCGGAAAGAGAAGAGGCTGGAGAAACCTCCCAGCAAGAGGAAAGAACCTGCCTTAAAAGGGGAGGAACCTTCTCAGTGTTTCAACCCTGTGGAGGGAGGAGACGAAACCCCCAGCTCTTCAGAAGGAAGTGACTCTGATGATAAGGAATGCTGAGTAAGTTCCCGTTCGGGACCCATGACTATTCCAGTTGAGCTTAGAGTGCCCTCTTCTGGCGCACAAGAGAAAACTCTAGCTCTTTTAGATTCCGGTTGTACATGATGCATTATGAGCCCGGAAATAGTAGAGAAATTGGGATTGAAGCTAAAAACTTTTAAAATCCCAATTGCATTTTGCCAATTGGATGGCTCTATTGCGGGAGGGAGGCCTGCTCATTTTGTTACTGAGCCTATTGAGATGTGGATGGGAACCCACCAAGAAACAATAAGTTTTATTGTAGTTCCAGGGATGGACCGACCCCTTATATTGGGATTGCCTTGGCTGTGTAAGTGGAACCCACACATAAATTGGAGGAAAGGTTGGTTACGCATCCGGTCTGCTACACCCCGTGAAAGAGAAGAAGGGGTCCCTGAACTGAATAAGCCAGACCCCAACCTGGCAGCCAGGGGACAAGAAAAAATTGAAGGGGAGGAAAAAATCCCAAAAGAATACTGGGACCTGAGAGATGTTTTCAGTGAAAAATGTTCAGATAAATTACCCTCACACAGACCCACCGATTGCAGCATTGACATTCTCCCTGGTGCAAAACTCCCTAAGCCTCAAATTTACTCAATGACCCCTAGAGAAATGGATGAATTGAGGAAATTCATTGACAAAAATTTGGAAAGGGGTCTCATTGAACCAGCTAGGCCCCGAGTGACTGCTCCAGTCCTATTCAGAGAGAAAAAAGATGGCTCCTTTCGTCTATGTGTGAATTTTAAAAACCTGAACGGAGTATGTGTCCAAAATCTCTACCCTTTACCACTGACGAAGGACATGCTGGCTCAGCTGGGTAAAGGAAGGATTTTCACAAAGTTAGATCTACGAGAGGCCTACTACCGGGTCAGAACTAAGGAGGGGGATGAGTGGAAAACTGTATTTAATTGCCCTCTTGGTTGTTTTCAATTTCGGGTTATGCCATTTGGACTGCAGAGGGTGCCGTCTGTTTTCATGCAATTAATTAATGTGGTTTTACATGACCACCTTTACAAAGCCGTGATGGTCTATCTGGATGATATCCTTATTTACATGGAAACATGTGAAGAACACGTGAAACTTGTTTGCACAGTACTCAAAAAGCTTTGTGCAGTGGAACTGTATGCTAAATTATCTAAATGCAAATTTCATCAGGAGAAAGTGGATTACCTGGGGTATCACATCTCTCACGAGGGAATAGAAATGGACCCAGCAAAGGTCCAAGCTGTCACCGAATGGGCGGCCCCCCGCAGGCGCAAACAATTGTAAAATTTCTTAGATTTTGCTAATTTCTATCGTCAATTTATCCCTTCTTTTGCCAAGATTGCCTTGCCAATTACAAACCTCCTGAAATCAAGGGGGTGGGGGGCAAAACCCAAACCGGGTAAACCCTTGAACTGGACTATGGAATGCCAAGCTGCGTTCGAGAAATTGAAATGCCTGTTTGCAGCTGAACCAGTCCTGAAACACCCGGATATGGATTCACCTTTTGTGGTCCAGGCTGATGCTAGTGATGTTGCGGTAGGGGCGGTGCTACTTCAGGCAAATGCACATGGGAAGTTACAACCCTGCACTTATACCTCTCGAAAGCTAACAGAGACTGAGAGATGATGGGCTATTTGGGAAAAGGAAGCTTTTGCTGTCAGGTGGGCCTTGATGACCTAGCATCATTTTTTGGGGGGGCAAAACACCCTTTTGAGGTGTGGACTGATCACTAAAAACTTAGAAGCATTAAAAAAAAAACCGAAAACTATCCCCCAAACAAATGAGATGGGCACAACATTTCAATAGGTTCAATTTCACTTTGAAATATATCCCAGGGGGGAAAATTTTTATGGCTGATGCTTTGTCCAGACTTCCTCAATATAACAGTTCAAAGCTTAGTGTTGTCCAACCTGTCATACCAACGAGAAGCCTCACCGTTCTGGTTGTCACCAGAAGCCAAACCACTTTCAATTTGGATGTCACTCAAGACCTTGTTGCAAAGCTCAAGGAAGCTTTGAAATTAATGAGTGGTTTTGCCAACCTACGGATGAATGCACCATGAAGGATGGCCTGGCTTGGATTGGAGCTAAATTGTATGTTCCCGCAACTATTAGGGCCATGGTCCTTCAACGTGCTCACGACTCACGCATGGCTGGACATTTTGTTTTTGTGAAGACCCTGCATCTCATCAAGAGACAATTTTGGTGGACCTCATTGAAAAAAGACATTGAATCTTATATCGCTAGTTGCCCCACTTGTGCTGCGGCAAAATGACCACCAGGAAAGCCTCAAGGATTGCTCCAGGCAGTGGCCCGTCCTGAGGCACCATGGAAGGAGATCTCTATGGATTTCATTGTTGAATTACCAGAGAGTCAAGGAAATATGGTGATTTGGGTGGTTACCGACTTGTTCTCCAAGCAGGTTCATTTTGTTCCTTGTGCAAAAATCCCTTCCGCTAAATCCCTAGCTAAGTTGTTCATTACACATGTCTATTGTCTGCATGGGGTGCCGGACCGCATCATCTCGGATAGGGCGGTCCAATTTATCTCCTTGTTTTGGAAAGAGTTTCTGAAGTTGATAGGCTCCGCCCAGGGCTTAAGCTCCGCCCACCACCCTCAAACTAATGGGGCCTGTGAGAGGACTAATTCAGTACTGGAGCAGTATCTCCGATGTTTCATCAATTACCAACAGGATAATTGGGTGGAATTGTTGCCTCATGCTGAGGTGGCATATTACAACTCGGTACACAGCAGCACGGGATTTATGCCCTTCAAAGTGGTGTACGGCCATGATTTTGTGCCTATCCCCGAAATACCTCAAGAAAAATCGCAAGTGCTGTCCCTTTCCGAGTGGAGTGACCAGCTCCGAGAAATGTGGCCTTTGGCTTACCGAGCGCTGGATGCGGCACATCAAGCACATAAAAAGCAGGCGGATAAAAAGAGAGCGAAGGCGAGGGAGTATAAAGATGGTGATCATGTATCTTTATCCACCAAATTTCTCCGAACCACTCAAAAGTCGAAGAAATTAGGCCCAAAGTATGGTGGCCTGTTCCCGATTATCAAGGTCATCAACCCTGTGTCCGTACGTCTGGAACTACCTAAATATCTCAACCGTGTTTACCCGGTGTTTCATGTCAATCTCTTGAAGCCAGAACACACTTCTCCGTTGCGGGGTCCTTTGGCAGCTCCTCCCTCCCCGCTCCTGATTGAGGGTGAACATCATTTTGAGGTTAAAGAAATTTTGGACTCTAGGAAACTTAGAAACCGTGTTCAATATCTTGTGGCTTGGAGGCATTTCCCTCCATCTCATGCTGAATGGGTCGATAAGTCCCATGTGCGGGCTCCTCAACTTCTCCGTAAATTCTACTCTGCCTACCCAGACAAGCCTTGACCTCGATTGATTTCTCTTTTCTTTCCTCGTCCCTTTTTCTTCTCTGTTATGTTGTTCATCTGTTTGTCTGTGTTCTTTCGTTTCTGCAGGAGTGATCGTCCTTTTTTCTGGAGGATGGCCAGATGTCAGCCTCTGTTTTGCTGCTTGCTTTTCGGCTGCCATTGAAACGCGGAGGGAGGGCATGGTATTTGGGTGAGGGAAATAATCTGTGCAGGTGGACTGTTAATTGGGAGTTGTTCTCACTGTTTGCGCATGTGGAAGGTGGGGAGTTTCCCGCCAAGGCGAACTGTCCGGCATACCAACCTGATGATGATTTTTGAAGATGTCTCCCACCTGACAGCTGTGGAGATATACGATTGGACTATGGACTGGGTTACCAAGGGGAGGGGAATGAATCTTGTATTGATAGCTAATGCTTTCGTGCTCTTTTGCTCAGATCCAGCTTTGCTTAGCTTTTCAATTCTTAAAGTCAATAAAAGTACACTTAATTCTGCAAAATGGAGTTGAGTGGTTTCTTTCTTGGTTATTAAGTGAAGGAGCCGCGATAGGATCCTTGTATAGTATTTTTCATTTCCATGTTTCACTTAAAAAAAGGGAATTTTTTTGGAATTCATCTTTGGAATTCATGTGCCACATATTTCGATGTTCTGTAAACATGCTTTCTTTGTCCCATTGCCCACTGCACAAAGTCCTTCAGGATTGGGGTAGATAATAAGTACTTTTCTAATACTAAGTTGTGGTTTGCAAAACTATGTTTTCTTGAATAAATTACAGGCCGCACACAACCCTTAAACCACAAGTTATGATTTACAAACTACCAATGGTTGGATTTGCACACTAAGCAAAGCAGAGAAGCTTCTACTGTGGTCTCTTATAGATTTTCCAATGTGTTTCTGTTCAGTGAAGTCCTTGTGATGGTTATATATGTCATTCTACACTTTTCAAACGGATGCCCTATGGATTTGTTGCTCAAAGAGCAGGGGTGTCCATAGGGAGGTGGTCAAACTATGAAAAGGGTGGCCATAGCTTTGCAATCAAAGGCCCGCCCCATTTAATATGCATAAATATGCAAAGGGGCATAGCTTTGATATCATGGTTGTGGCTGATCTCCGTTTTAAGGTGGGGCACCAGCTTGGGAAAATAGGAATTGCCTTCCAATATTAAGCAACACATTTGGTTGTGGAAGGCTGATGCAGATGAATCCCTAGAGATGTTTTAGTGAACCAGTTGGAGATGTGAATAATTTGAAGTCATTAATTCATAGCTCTCTACAATATTGCAAGGAGGGAGAAGATAGGCCAGAATTATTCGTTGGCAGCCAAGGCCCCACAGTTATAACATGCTTCACACATGTAAAGTTGTTTGATCATGAGGCCATGTCTGCCATTTTCTTTTTTGACCACCCCCTCCCCTCTTGGATCCCCTTGCATCATGGGAGAGAAAGTAGGCCCGATTTTCAAAAGTACCCTCTTGCTAAACTCTGTATCAGCAACCAAATTCAATTTAAAAGCCACAAGTTTGTCAGACTAAAAACATTCTGTCCCACAATGGCCACATATTAGAGAGAAGGAGGCGTGGCTTCTTGGCGCAGGAAATTTCTTGAAGCCTTTGCTCAGCATTTTCCAGCAGGGAAAAATCCAAAAGACGCTCTGGGGTTTTGGCTATTTAACTTTTACCATACACAGGTTTATAGAGAGTATACAAAATGTTTTGTATCAGGCAAACAAGTAAAGATGTTACAAAAAATAAAAATAAAACAAGAAGATAGAACATAGAATCACAATGTTGGAAGAGACCTCAGTGGTCTTCCAGGCTCCTTCCAACACGGATCAAGCCACGAGATCTTGTACCAACCCAGTCAAATCCTTCAATCAGAATACAGCTGGAAGGGACCTTGGAGGTCTCCTAGTCCAAGCCCCTGCTCAAGCAGGAGAACTTATACAACTTGAGACAAGTGATTGTCCAGTCTCTTTTTAAACATCTTCAGTGATTCACAACTTCTGGAGGCAAGCTGTTTGACTGGTTAATTGTCCTCACTGTCGGGAAGTTTCTCCTTAATTCCAGGTTGCTTCTCTCCTTGATTAGTTTCCACCCATTGCTTCTTGTCCTGCCCTCTGGTTCTTTGGAAAATAAGTTGACCTCCCTCTTCTGTGTGGCAGCCCCTCAAAAACTGGAATAATGCTACCATTCTTTTCTCTAGACTAGCCATATCATAAATCATATATACCATACATAAATCCAGTTATTCCATTCATGGGGTCACAAAAGAAGCATGAAAGGAGCCCCCAACTGGATGTCCCCTGGGCAATGGCAATGTCAGGGGCAAATCTTTTCACCACACGAGCACTTTGACAAAGAAGTAATAGAAGTAGTAATTATTCCACGGTTTCCAGCTCCTAATATCCTGAGCATCAGAGTTGGGTGCATGTGAGCATTAAAGTTTTGCGGGACGCAGTCTATCTTCCCCGTGCAACTGCTCTCTTTACACATTCATTCACAGGTAGAATCCTAATTGAAGACAGAACCACTCTGCTGCAGCTGGACTTCGAAACAAAAAGAAAATAGTAGCTGTTGGGAATTGATGAGCAAAGGCTGCCTCTTACATTGCAGGTTGCTTCAATGCTCTGTCCTCAGAATGCCTCCCAAGCATGACAGTTGGATGTGCATGCAAAGCAAATACTTTAGAAAATTGGATTTGGTAGCAATTTCCATCCCACCGTTTCCCCCTCCCCCTTGCAAAATTAGTTTTTCTGCAGTCTCCTTATACAACCCTGCTTTCTGCCCTGTTTGTTCAGCTCCTCTGCAGCTGTGACATAATGTTTTTTATAACCGGCACGGGAAGAATTTCGCTGGTGACCACGCTGGGGAGGAAAATCTGATTTGCGTTAACCACACATGCCACTTATTCATCATTAGCTCATGCGCAGCAAAAAAAATATTTCCTTCTCTTCTACGCCTGCCCCTGCCACACCCAGGCTTTCTCTGGGTCTCTTCCAGCTGGGCTCCTCCGCTCGAGTCCATTGCTGAGAGCACCAGAGGGATCCACAAAGCACAGAGCTGTATTCAGCACCCTGAAGCCCAAGCTGGACAACATACTTGGCGCAAAGGCATCCTGGCATTCCCAGAGAACACTTGGAAGGGCAGCTTTGGTCCGGAGGCCTGAAGAGCGCCTGCCAGTTGTCAGCATTTCAAGCCTCAGAAGTTGAGCCCATTGAACATCGGGCTAAACAGGTCTGCTGAGCAGGCTAAGCGCAAAGCCCAGTGGCTGAACTGGAGCCATGCTAAGTTCCGTGTCAGAACCCAGCAGAGTGAAGTCCCTTGTGGCCTTTCATCTAACTGTCGCCAAGACGCTTCTAAGGCTTCCCCCTGTTTTCCCAAATGGACTGAGGGCACCGTAGCTCTGTTGCGCTTTCTTTTCTGCATTATTAGCATGCCTTGAGTCATTTTTATGGACACTTTGCAAATTATTTATTTAGCCTATGGCAAATCATACACAGACTAGCAATATATATTACTAGAGCCAAGGTGGCGCAGTGGTTAAATGCAGCACTGCAGGCTACTGCTAGATCAGCAGGTCAGCGGTTCAAATCTCACCGGCTCAGGGTTGACTCAGCCTTCCATCCTTCCGAGGTGGGTAAAATGAGGACCCAGATTGTTGGGGGCAATATGCTGACTCTCTGTAAACCGCTTAGAGAGGCCTGAAAGGCCTATGAAGCGGTATATAAGTCTACTGCTATTAACATTTCACCTAGAAATGTTAATGCATTGTATTTTATTAAAGCACAATAAAATCATCATCTCCTTTTAATGTCCCCATAATCGCTTGGAGACTGGGCAACTGAGTGTTTACTGGCCGGATGCCCTTCCTGTCGCTAACGTAGAATTTTGTTCAGCAGATAAATTCTCAAGAGAGAAATATCTGCCTCTACCTAGGATCGAACTCACAGCTTCCTGATTGTGAGGTGAGAGCTCCATCTTTAGGCTACTGCCCCATTCTATTAAAACACAATGAAATATAAATGATGAAAAGATGAAATATCAATGTCTAGACCACTGGTTCCCAACCTTTCCCGCCTTGCAGACTGGTGGGGTGGGGAGAGGGAATTGTTCTATGACAGTGGCAGGTGAGGGTGTGCGTGCAGTTCCATTTGGCCAGAGGTGAGGATGCATGCGCACGAGTGCCCACTGCTCATGCAAATGAAGCTGTGTTTGCACGCTTGCCTGCTGTTTCTGTGGCCCAGTTCTGAAGGGGCTGCAGCCCAGTACTGGGTCACAGCCCAGGGATTGGCCCCCGCTGGTCTAGGCCATGTAACCACTGAAGTGCAGCATTGTTTATATTTAAAAAAATCAGATACTGGACCGGTATATGTCCTCAACTCTGTGATCTACAGTTTGAGGGTGGACCCCACAGTCACACTGAGAGGAGGATGCTATACCCCATTTATGCAGGGAGTCTCTGCAGGTGCTGTGTGAGGTGGAGATCCTATTGTCCACTGCTGACACGGTAGTTCAAAGACTGGCACCTTTTTTATGGGGTCATTGATATGTCTGGTGCACCCAACTTTGATGCTTGTGATTCTTGGCGCTGGAGGCAGTTTCACATGACCAAAGAGAGGGATAGAAAATATTGTATATTATGAGTGCTTTGCCAGTGGCCTTTAAACTGGGTTGTGTGAGATGGCTTTAATTTTCCTCACTGAAGAGGGCTAAGGCAGTGAATTTCTCTTTTTAGAAGCAGGGGGGAAAACAATGTGGAGTTTGTCTTGACAAACCACTTGGCATCATCCTGAAACTTCTCCGTGTTCACCTTTCCAGCATTCAAAAGCCCCTTCTAGCCTTTTTCAGGGCTGGAAGATTCTGCAAAGATTCTACAAAGCAAATTAATATGGTTGTCTTTGGTCTTAAAAACCAGAGGTCCACAAAGCGTTGAGCCTTGATGTGCCTGAAGCTTGTGTAAAAGAGACATTCAAACATTTGCACAGCCCTACTTGCAACCTTCCTCCTCCTAAAGAACAGAGAACTGGTCAGAAAAACACCCATGAAAGTTGGCCATGCTTCCTCTCTGATCTCTGAAAGCTTTGGAGAAGTTCAGATTCAGATTCTGTTAGCATCAGAAGAGTGGACATCTTGAAAACTTTCCAAACTTTCCAAAATCATTTGAAGTTAGAATGAGGATTTGGCCAAATATACAGTAAGTTACTAACAATTTATAGCCTTGTCTAATTATAAAAGGTCTCTCCATTAAATCATAGGTTTCTAGCCATGGCAGTCTATCTTTGCCTGCAGTTTGGGAGCTAGAAAAGCTGTTGAGAGGACAACAGAAATGAAGTGTAGAGAAAACAGAATGTACCTTCTCTTTTCTCCCACACCTAGCAGATGGATAAGTTTTGCACATTTGAATTAAGGATGAGTCCTGTGTAATAGAGAGAAAAGGATCTCCAAAACTTCAGGACCATTATTATTCATTGAAGTCCTCCCAGAAGTTTTGATGTTCTCCTAGAAGAACAATAGTCCTGAGGAAAAAGAGCTGTTTTTCATTGGCCTTCGGCCTTCTGCAGAGGATAGAAAAAGAAACCAAAAATGTTTAGGGGAGGAGGAGGGGCACTTTGATTTGATGGTAGCCAAACATCAGAAGAAGTCTAGTAGCACCTTTTCCAATTGTAAGATTTTATTAAAGGCAGATTTAATAAATCTCGCAGAAGCTTTGGGGAATTGCAACTCTCTTCATCAAAATGTTAGGAACTCCTCACTGTTAGGAAATTTCTCCTTTGTTTTAGGTTGTTTCTCTCCTTGATTAGTTTCCACCCGTTGCTTCTTGTCCTGCCCTCAGGTGCTCTGGAGAATAGTTTGACACCCTTGTCTTTGTAGAAGCCCCTCAAATACTAGAAGACTGCTCTCATGCCATCCCTAGTCATGATAGCATTCAAAATATTTGAATAAATATTCAGAAATACATCATCACCCACATCACTCCAGGTCTATTAACAGTAATGTTTGCTGTCTTATTGACCTGCTCAAACGGAAGCTAACAATTCTAATGAAAAAGTCTTCATTTCCTGTGCAAAAACTACAGACACAGATTCCTCACTTTTATCATTCAAGTTGGGAATTGTTGCTTTATTTTTCCAGGCATCTGGTTCTGGGCTCAACTCAAGGCAAGGTTGAAAAACTGAAGGTTTCCATAAAGAGGCCTTTCTTAATCCATATTGGCTTCTGCAGTGCTGGATTTGAACTCTTATCATCCCCTGAATCCTTGGCTGGAGATGATGAAGTTTTGAACTCCAGCACATCTTTAGAGCCTGCAGTTGAGGAAGAGGTTTGCTCTGAGTGTTGTTCATCAGAGGAAACTTTTCTTCCATTTCCTCTGTAGCCATGGCTGTTTTGTAGGCTGCCTAAAGCCATGCTCTCTTAAGGTGAAAGATCCAATAGGTGTAAAAAAAAAAAGAATTGGGAAATGGGTTATAAATCATCCTGTTGGCAGATGGAACCTCACTGCATCTTCCACCATCCCTGCCTAGAAGCTCCCAGCCGGCCTCAAGTTCAGGTTCCATAATCAACATTTATTCTGAAATCCACCAGGAACCCGCAGAAGCTTGGCTGGATCAGAAGCAAAGGTGGCTCCTTTTGCCCACAATCTCTATGTCAGCCCTTGACATATGAGAAGACAGACATCAGGTCTCCTCCAAGCCTTCTTTTTTTAGCCTAGCTATCCCTAGTTCCTTCCATTGTCCATCCTACGGTTTAGTTTCCAGTCTCCTGATCATCTTCATTGCTCTTCTGGGCACTCTTTCTATCTTTTGCAGTTCTGCTTTGCACCGTTCTCTGCCCATCCATTTGGAAAGGAGTTTTGAAAGACCATCTGAGTCCAGTTCTATACATGATCCAAGACACCTTTTAAAAAATATGGCCATCAGTTTTATGTGGTGTAGCACAGACACTTATTCTAAAAGCAATGAGGTTTAAACACTGTAAACCAGGCAGTGCAGAATTAGAAACGGTTCCTTTCACTCCTCCAAAGCCACTGGGGTCGTTTGGAGCCAAACAAAATTCTCACAGACAATTAAGTCTTGCAAAGGCAATGAAGAAAAGTCCAGGGTAATGGGAAACAAATGTTTTCTAAAAGCAGCAGAACTATTGAACTTAGTGGTTTGGATGTCTTTGCTTTACCATTTTGTTTGGAATGGAACAGGTGGAAAAGAAGTGGCAAGCGTATCTTTTCCTAATTGCAGAATGCAAATTAAGAGGCTCTAATATGTTTAGACATAAATATTTAAACATGGTGCTGCATATTTACAAGTGCCTGGCTGTCTCCAGCTTCAAATTTATAATGAATAACAAGATGTGCATAGCATTTTACAAAGGAGAGCAGGCACATCAGATTCCCATTGAGTGCAGAGAAAAATAACAGGCAATGGGGAAGATAGTATAACAAAACCAGCCCCATTCCTCCCCACTCTGCCCCCACCCCCACCCCAAGTATAGCTATTGACCATCTAAATCAATGTTATTCAACCCTGGCAACTTTAAGATAAGTGGACTTCAAGACTTCAACTCCCAGAATTCCCTAGCAAGTGTTGATGGGGTGCGGTTTTCTCCTTGGTAGGATTGAGATATTGTTTCTTACTTGTTTGTCTGGTATTAATCACTTCTTATCTGTGGCCTTTTTGTTTCCTTCTTAGCTTTCTGTTGTTGTTTAGTTTTATGTGTCTACTGATGATCTGAAAGCCAAGCTTCCAAGAATTCTCTAGTCTTCTTGAATTTGCTTTACCTCACCAATGCTGGTAGGACAAGTTGCAAGCCCCACATTCCCTTACCTAGTTGTTGTTGTTGTTGTCGTCGTCATCATCATCATCATCATCATCATCATCATCATCATTCTAGCCATTATCTATCCACTGCAGGATGAAGGCTCTTCCGTGTGTTTCCAACCAATATGGTCTCGAGCTTTCTTTTGCCAATTGGGCCTGCCATGCTTACTGATGTGCATGCTTGTTATCAAGTTATCAAGATACAAGGTTGACTCCGCCTTCCATCTTCTGAAGTCGGTAAAATGAGGACCCAGATTATTGGGGAAAACCTGTTGACTCTGTAAACCACTTAGAGAGGGCTGCAAAGCATTGTGAAGAAGTCTAACTGCTATTGCTATTGTTATTACCTAGTATGGTAATGAAATGTCTGCAAGCAAACAAGTAAGTTCAGAGAGTATCAAAACTCCAAGATGCAACTTGTATTATTTATACCAGCACTGGCCAATCCAGAAGTCAGATATCCAAACCACAGAGGTCAGTGTCCCAGGATGCTTTTTTCCTCCTGTTGTCTTTGATCACCAAGCTTGAATGTCCATCTTCCCAGGTCATTCATCATCAAGAAGGCTAAGCTGAGGTGCTTCCAGGCTGAACCACCATTGCCATGTTTCCATAGCACGTCTTCCTGGGCTGCTTTCCCCACAAGATACTATTTGAAATCCAGCAATTTGGGAGGAGGAATAAACATCTGCCTTCCTTGTGTTGTGCTTGGTATCAAGTGGCTATTTAAAGTTTCTGAGAAGTACATGTGCTGGAAATGTCTCCTGTAGACTTATGGCTTGGGTGGTTGACACTAAGAGTCTCTCGGAAGAGCTGTCTTTGTTTAATTATCATGTCAATGTGAATGTCTTCTCTTTTTTTACATGCTTGAATAAAGTCTGGGGTTACAAGACAGAGCTCGATTTGCAAGGGGAAATTAACTTTGGTGAAAAGAGCACCAAACCAATTGTCGGGCTGCAGAAAATTTATAGTGGAATTTGTTCATGCGAATGGATCCTTTCTTCACACTGCTAGTACATCCCTGAGACCCACAGTGATGAATCTGTTGGCACAGACTTTCTGATGTTTGCACTAGCTAGGATTGGCCTGGAGGGGGCAGTGAAGCCAAAGTGCCTTTTGGATGACATACAGGAAGGGAGAAGATCATAGCTTACAGATTGAGGCCTCAGCCCCTGGCTGACCTCGGGTGGGCAAGCATGCTGAGAAAGTTGGGCTTGGTTGGTATTGAATGCTCACAGGAGAGTCAGGAGGCCTGTACATCTCAATCTCAGTGCTTAGGCTGGGAAGTTACAGCAACGGCAGAGCCTGTAATGTGAGGTTGTGAGGCAAACACCTTCCCTTTTGTTATTGGATTAGTGGGTTGATGGGGAGCCTGGGTTGTTAAGGTACAGTGCTAATTTTGTCAGTCAGTCAGCTGTGGCAAAAACACTTCTTTGTTTGTTTATTGGATTTGTATGCCACCCTTCTCCCAAGGACTCAGGGCAGCGTACAACATTAAAAAAAACACATATTACAAAAGTTTAAAAAAAATAGATAAGAGTATCCAAAAAACAAACCCAATTAAGATTAACAATAACATTTAAAAAATTCAATTAAAATTAACAATAATCAATCATTTATTTTATTTTGTTCAGGCCAGGCCAGCTTGCTGGAAAAGCCAACTTTTTAGGGTACGTCAGAAGGACCGGAGGTCGTGGAGTATACGAAGCTCCGGGGGCAGCTCATTCCAGAGGGAAGGTGCTCCCACAGAGAAGGCTCTCCCTGGGGGTCGCTAGCCAACACTGTCTGGCCGATGGCACCCTGAGGAGGCCAACTCTGTGGGATCGCACTGGACGGTGGGAGGCTACCAGTGGCAGAAGGTGGTCTTGCAGGTATCATGGGCCTAAGCCATGGAGCGCTTTAAAGGTCATAATTAGTACCTTGAATCGCACCCGGGAGACAACCGGCAACCAGTGCAGGCCACCTAAAAGGGGTGCAACATGGGAACACCTAGGTGCCCACATGATAACCCGTGCAACTGAATTCTGGACCAGTTGAAGCCTCCGGGTGCTCTTCAAGGGCAGCCCCATGTAGAGAGCGTTACAGTAGTCCAGGTGAGAAAGGACGAGGGCATGAGTGACTTTGCACAGAGCATCCCGATCCAGGAAGGGGCGCAACTGATGTACCAGGCGAACCTGATAAAAGCCCCCCCTGGTCACGGCCGTCAGGTGTTCTTCTAAGCTAAGCCGCGTATCCAGGAGGACTCCCAGATTGCGGGCCCTCTCTAAGGGGGCTAAAATTTCTCCCCCTATCATCAAAGATGGAACAAGATGCACAAATTGGGATGATGGAAACCACAGCCACTCAGTCTTGGAGGGAATGAGCTTGAGCCTGTTCCTCCCCGTCCAGATCCGCACAGCCTCCAGGCATCGGGACATCACATCGAGGGCATCGTTTGGGTGGTTTGGGGTAGAGATGAAAAGTTGGGTATCATCAGCATATTGATGATACCATACCCCAAAACCACGGATGATCTCACCCAGTGGTTTCGTATATATGTTGAACAGGAGGGGTGAGAGAACCGACCCCTGGGGCACCCCACAAGTGACGTGCCTTGGGGTCAATCCCTGCCCTCCAGTCAACACAAACTGCAACCGATCTGACAGGTAGGAGGCGAACCACCGTAAAATGGTGCCCCCCATTCCCAACCCCCGAATCGTCGCAGTAGGATACCATGGTCGATGGTATCGAAAGCCGCTGAGAGGTCTAATAGGACCAGGACAGAGGAGCAGCCCCTATTCTGGGCCTGCCAGAGATCATCGACCAATGCGATCTATGCTGTATCCGGGCCTGAAACCTGACTGAAAGGATCCAGGTAGACAGCTTCATCCAGGTACTGGGGAAGCTGACATGCTACCGCACTCTCGACAACCTTCGCTACAAAATGAAGGTTGGAGACCGGACGATAGTTGGCTACAGAAGCTGGGTCCAGGGAAGGCTTCTTAAGGAGGGGGCCTCCTTCAAGGCGGTGGGAAAGAACCCCTCTCTCAACGAAGCATTGGTAATCGCCTGGAGCCAGCCTCGTGTCACCTCCTGGGAAGCTGAGACTAACCAAGAGGGACATGGTTCCAGCACAAGAGTGGCAGCACTGAGTCTCCCCATAATCCTGTCCATGCCCTCGGGGGTCACCGGGTCAAACTCATCCCAGATGGTCTCCACAAGATTCATCCCCGTCGACTCCCCCAAATCTACCCAGTCAGAGTCCAAGCCTGTCCGGATCTGAGTGATTTTATCCTGCAGATACTGAACATATTCTTCAGCCCTACTCTGATCTTTCCCAGTTCCTTGGTTAAGTAAGGAGGGGGTCACCCTAAACAGGGCGGCTGGGCAGTTATCTGCGGACGCGCTAAGAGCAGATAAATGTTGTTTTGCCACTTTTATCGCCACTAAGTAGGATTTAATATGAATTCTTACTAGTGTTCGATAAGATTCAGACTGGCTGGCTCTCCAACCACTCTCTAGGCATCTTTTCCGGCGTTTCAGCTCCTGGAGTTCCTCGGTAAACCAGGCAGCTACCCGGGATCGATATCGGGTCAGAGGCTGCAAAGGCACAACACGGTCTAAAGCCCCAGTGGCCGCCCTATCCCAGGCTTCCACTAGGGCTTCGGTCAAGTTGTGAGCAAGGGATTCAGGAAAAGTCCCCAGCTCCATCAGGAACCTTTCAGGGTCCATCAGGCGCCTCAGGCGGAACCATCTAGTCAGTTCCACCTCCCTGCAGTGAGAGGTAGCAGTATGGAAGTCAAGCCTGATGAGGAAATGATCCAACCATGACAAGGGTTGGATAGAAATATCCCCTAAATCTAGATCATTCATCCACTGCCCAGAGACAAAAATCAGGTCGAGCGTATGTCCCCCATTATGGGTGGGGTCTTGAATTCACTGAGTTAGGTCCATAGCCGTCATGGAAGCCGTGAACTCCCTGACTCGGATGTCTCGCCAATGGAAGGCAGATTGAAATCCCCCAGGATCATAAGCCTGGGGAAATCAACCGCCAATCCAGCTAACACATTCAGCAGCTCCGGCAAGGCTGATGAAACGTAGCAGGGAGACCGGTGCGTAACAAAAAGGCCCACCTGAACTCCAAGGCTCCATTTCACAAAAAGGGACTCACACCTGCCTATCTGAGGCACAGTGACCTCCTGAGGTCCAAGACTTTCCCTAATAACCACTGCCACCACCACCCCCGCACCTGCCCTGGGCTCTCGGCTGGTGAAACGCCCGGAAGCCTGGTAGGCATAATTCACTAAGGAGAACTCCCCCCTCATGGCCCAACTAGGTCTCCGTAATGCACACCAGGTCCGCTCTACCCTCTTGTATGAGGTCGTAAATGAGGGGAGCCTTATGTACCACGGACCTGGTGTTAAGCGACACCAGCCGGAGACCAGGGTTCTGTAATCCCTAGCACCTGGGGGTGTGAGAAAGGTGATGAGAGTCGGAACACGCGATCGCTCTTAAACAGCGAACCTGCGTCCCCCGAATATTAGATTAGATTAGATTTAATTAATTTATAGGCCTCCCAATCTCGAAGGACTCTGGGCGGCTTACAACAAATACATTTAAAAATAGAAAAGTTAAAACAAAGAGACATAGATTTAAAAAAACCCCACAACATACACTCAGTCTAATCCGGGCTGGACCTCAGTCATGAGGTCAACAGCCCGGGACCTGCCGGAATAGCCAGGTCTTAATAGCTTTTCGGAAGGCCATGAGAGTGGGTAGGGTCGGATATAATTTGGCCCTAGGCCCCCACCATATCTGCCTCTCCCACAAACAGTAGAGATGGTGAACTCCCTGATGGAATGGCTTAATGTCTCCCCCAGAATCCCAACCCTTCCCAGCACTCCCAACCCGCGCCCATTAGTTAGCTCTGGCCTGTGCCCTGGCAGACTCCCCCCCGCCAAGCCTGTCTGAGCCATCCGAATCAACCCCCCCACCCCCCTTAAAATTTGATTAAAAACCCCTGTAAAAAAAACCCCTAAGAAGTCTCTTCTTCCTCTCGGGATCCCAAGATCCGTCATTAAGGAAGCGTCTTGATAGGCAAGAAGTCCATCCCTGGGAAAGGGGGATAAAGTTCTGTTGAAGTATAACATAGAGGAGAGTGTAGCATCAACCAAACAGGGTGACATCACAGGGAGATGGAACAAGGAGATGACATGTCCAGTGGGGCGGGGCAGCCAGCAGTGTTCAAGGGGGGTAGCGGGAAGCTTATGTCCATCATAATAATGGTCGGTGTTAAGGACAATATGTAAGAGTAACGGCCAGATGTCAAAAACGCAGCAGATGGTGAATTGCGAGGTGGTGAAGCAGCCAGTAATGGTGGCGATGAGGACAGCAGTGACAGTAGTGGCTGCTCCAACTTCAACAACTCCAACAGCCAGGTTCCGTCCATGTCATCTGCACTCATATCCATTGCCAGGGCCGCACTCCGTTGACCCAGTTCATATTGTCATAAGAGTAGGGGCCGAATGGTCAAATGGTCAAATGACACAGTACGGTGGCCCAGTCAATGGTGGTGATACCGGAGGGGGCCACAATGAAGGACCCCCCCTCCCCACTCCAACCGTGCCCATGCCAACTACCGAAGCCATCTTCTGCTGGCATCAATATCCATGCCAGCTGCCTCAGCCACTCCCCGCTGATCCAATTTATCATGTCCATAAGTAAGGAGGAGGGGGGAGCAATCGGGATAACACCACGGTGTGGGGAGCGGCAGCTGCAGAGGCGTCCCACTGCCACTGACCACACCCAAGCTGGCTGCAGAGACCCCAGACCGGGCATCCCGCCGCCGCCACTGACTACACCCACGCCGGTAGCCGCCACCGCTCTTCATTCTCCTTTCACCGCCAACCGCCCCGTTTCACTCACGACATTCCGGCTACAAGGCAGGAAATCACAGCTCACGGGTACCCCCGAGGTCCCAGGAAGTTCTCATAGCTGGACTTGGAACCAACGATGTGATAGGATACCTGAGAAGGACAATCATCTCCCTGAAGCTCTCCTCAAACGCGACAGGGCACCATCTTGGGCATGCACACTTCAAACTTGGGTTCTTGCAACATCCAGAGTCATTGGTTGAGATATGGGGCTACAGAAATTGAACAAATAAACAAACACTACTTGTTAGAGCCAGAAACTCAGAACAACTTGGGGTCCTTCCTTCCTGCCTGCCTGCCTGCCTGCCTGCCTGCCTGCCTTCCCACACCTCTAGGCTATTTACTTTGGGGACAAGCAAAAGGGCTGGATAAGGAGTTCTGGTGGGTAGAATGCAGTATGGGCTCAAAGTCGACTCAGAGCAACATTGTAAACCACTCACAGAGTCCTTAAAGCACTATGAAGTGCTATATAAGTCTAAGTGCTATTGTTTTTGCTACTGCTATTGCTATTCTGAGGCCAAATTTCCAGTTGGTGAACAATAATGCTATCAGAACACAACAGGGGAGATTCAAACAAAGGGCTGGATGGCTTCAATGTGTTGTATATTATCATCTGCTTTGTGAAGCACAGCCAGAAGATCTGCTTTCTAGGATTGTGAAATGAGAATGGGCAAATTAGTCCACTTCATTCCCTCACAAACCCCCATTTTTGAGTATTTATCCAATATGGTTTTGTTCCACTTTTTGGCAAGGTGGGATGGGGAATAAGAAAAAAACACACACACTAAAGTCTGGTTGCAGTTTGGTTTAAGTTTCTCTAAGGACACAGATCCTTGTTTACCCGATGGATATTCATTTGGCCAACAAGTTCCACCTCTTACAAGTGATCTCATGTATATTATTGTCATGATTATAATCATGCAATCCAACAAGACTGAGGATAATCAGAACTGCAGAAAAAAACAATTAGTACCAACCTGCCTTCCATGGAGGACCTGTCCACTGCACGAGTCAAAAAGAGAGATGTGAAAATATTTACAGACCCCTCACATCCTGGACATAAATTGTTTCAACTCCTACCCTCAAAACGAGGCTATAGGGCACTGCACACCAAGACAACTAAACACAGGGACAGTTTTATCCCGAATGCTAAACAAATAATTCCCTCACCACTGGCTATTCCTATTAGTCTTCTCATTGTTCCTATCACCCATCTCCTCCCACTTATGATGGCAGAATTATAACTTTGTTGCTTGTATCCTTACAATTTATATTGATATTGATTGTTTCCTGATTGTTTATTTGTACCCTATGACTCTCATTAAGTGTTGTACCTTGTGATTCTTGACGAATGTATCCTGTCTTTTTATGTACACTGAGACCATCTGCACCAAAGACAAATTCCTTGTGTGTCCAATCACACTTGGCCAATAAAGAATTCTATTCTATTCTATTCGTGAGGAAGTTCTCTAGACCTTTAATATCTGGTCCTGGGTGGGCCTGCTGATGTTTCCTCTCTAATAGCATTCAGAAGTTGTGGTTATTACTTATTTATGTATTTTGTGTAGGATGAGAATATTAGAAGTAAGCATATATACACAGTCTGTGTAAATATAAGTAAAACTTCTAGAGGGGCATGTCAAGGCCCAGGGCCTCCTAGCTGGATGTCCAGTTCAGCTATTTAGGCTATTGCCTCTGGCATTGCTTCGTGCAAATCATCCAGGGAAGCAGAAAACAGAGGTTGTGGAGCAATCTTGCACAATATGCTTAATAGTTTGCATATCAGCTCCACAATTGCAATAAGGGGAATCTTTCCATCCCCACTAATACAGGGCACTTCTTCCAGTCATCATTTGGGTGTTGTAACTTATGATTTAGCATGATTGTATTTTATTATTATGATCATGATATATATCACATTGCATGTAAGTACACTGAGAGCTTCTGCACCGGGAACAAATTCCTTGTTTGTCCAATCACCTTTGGCCAATAAAGAATTCTGTTCTGTTCTATTTTCCACCCCATCCTCATTCTAGCCATTGTCCACCCACTGCAGGATGAAAGCCTCATCCGCTTGTTTCCAACTGAGATGGTCCTGAGCTTTATTTCGCTAGCTGGGCCTGCAATACTTGCTAATGTCATTGCTCCATCTTGTTTTAGGCTCTCTCAAGGATGCTTCTGATCAAGTGGGATCCGTTCTATGACTGCCTTGGTCCACCCGCGCTCAGTTCTCTTGCTCTGTGTCCATTTCCATTTCATTTCTTTTACTCTCTTGATGGTATTGTATACTTTCGTTTCTTCTCTAATCCATGTGTGGGTATAACTTGTCTTGTGATGCTGAGCATGTTTCTTTATATGGCTCTTTGCACCACTCGTAGCTTTTGTATCAATTATGAGTTTACTTCTTCCAGTATCAGCCATTCACTTAACATCTATCTAGGTTAACCCCGAGAATGCCTAGAGACAGGAAGGGTCCAGGACTGGTCATTAGTGATCCCTTTATCAAATCACTTGGTTTTGAATTGCCCCGCTCTGTGTGGACAAAATAGAACATAATTAGATGTGATACTGGAAGAAGTAAACTTTCCAAGCTGGCCTATGGGACTGCAGCCTTGTGATGGGCTGTGAGTTGTAGTGAAGATGATAAACCTGACCCATAATAAATACCTTCTCATGAGTTGCTCTTTTCCCCAGGTGCAGGTTGCCCCACATGTTGCTGGAAACACAAATTCAATCTGTTTGATTTCAAATTGTTCCCAGCTGACCAATTGTGGTTACCGGTTTGGGTTTTATCCTTCTTTTTCTTCATGTTTTTCTTTGTTCTTGTCATTTGTGATGTTATGTTTACATTGGTGCTATACGAGTAATCCTTGACTTTTGATTGCAATTGGGAATGGAATTTCCATCATAAGTCAGTGCAGCCATAAAGCGAGTCATCACATCACCCCACCCAATTTTATGACTATTCTTACCATGGTTGTTAAGTGAATCAGATGGTCATTAAGTGAATCTTGCTTTCCCAATTAACTTTGCTTGTTGGGAAGGTCACCAATCACTGCACCCATTGTTAAATGCAAACTGGTTGCCACATGCCTGAATGGCAATCACATGCAATCACAATGCTCATAATTCCGAGGGTGGGTCATCAATAACTTTTCCTGAGCTTGTCATAACTTTGAACCATAACTTTCATTTAATGACCATTGAAAATTATAATGTCATTGAAAAATGACATTTTAACGACTGTTATGGCATCCCCATGGATTGATCACATGATCAAAATTCAGACGCTGGCAACTGCCTCATATCTATGACGGTCGTAGTGCCCTGGGGTCATGTGATCCATTTTTGTGACCTTCTGACAAGCAAAGTCAATGGGAAGCCAGATTCACTTAACAACCGTGTTACTAACTTAATAACTGCAGTGATTCATTTAACAACTGTGGCAAGAAAGGTCATAAAATTGGGTAAAAGTCATGTAACAAATGTCTTACTTAGGAAAAGAAATTTTGGGCTCAACTGTGGTTGTAAGTCAAGGATCACCTATATGCTGTTCCATCTTTAGGATTGTGGGTGACTCTAAAGATTTTTTTAAAAAAAAACAGCAAATGACATTAGAAAAGTCAAGGAGCTGTAAATTCTGCCTAGAAATGAGCTTTCAATTGGTGGATTGTTTTGAAAAACATGAAAATAGGTCAGTTTGCCTTCACTCAAGAGACAGAGATGCTTTCTCCAGTTTTAATTGCTAACGAAGATATGGAAAACAAATTCTGTAGATAGAAATGTTTACTTTTTCTTTTCTGCTTAAAAAAGAAGTTAGTGGGAGAAGGATGGAAAGTCAGATGAAGAGAATCCACTGTGGGTCACCTCTCTGAAGTCCAGCATGGAGTTTTACAACTGAAAAATACTAGCAGGAGAAGAGAGTTGGAAGGAGCCTTTGAGGTCTTCTAGTCCACCCCCTGCTCCAGTAGGAGGCCTGGACCTTCCCAGTCTCTTCTTGAAAGTCTCTAATGTTTAAGCATTGGAGGGAAGTTGTTCCACTGATTTATTGTTCTCACTGTCAGGAAATTTATCCTCTGTTCCAGGTTACTTCTCTCCTTGATTAGTTTCCACCCATTGCTTCTTGTTCTACCCTCAGGTGCTTTGGAGAATAGGTTGATCCTCTCTTCCTTCCTCAGATATTGGAAGACTGCTCTTCTGTCACCCCTAGTCCTTCTTTTCACCAGTCTAGAGAAACCCAGTTTCTGCAACCGTTCTTCCTATGTTTTAGCCTCCAGTCCCCTCATCATCTTTGTTGCTCTTCTCTGCACTCTTTCCAGAGGCTCTAGTTTTTTCTTATAATATGGTGATCAAAACTGGATGCCATATTCCATGGATGGCCCTCCTAAGGCTTTATAAAGTGGTATTAACATTTTATACTATTTCCACCTCCTGCTGGAGAAAAACCTCACCTCCTTTTTCGATTCCCTGCTGAAGTCTTTTAAAAACATTTCTGATCACATGGCAAAGGCAGGGACACATTGAAGGCCTGCTGGGATGTTTTCCTGCATTCCCACAAAATTATGAGTCTTTATTACTGGTCATAATTATCTTGGCTGAGATAGAAGACGTAAAATGATTTTTACAGTCCCCATAATGGCCCTTTCAAAGCCATTGGGGGAAATGCAGCATATTTCTGATCCTTCCTGGCCTCATTTAAATAGGGTCGTTAGGTTTGTTAGGGCCGCAAAGAGGGGGCCATGAGGGATGCCCAGGCACTGCGGTGTAATAATTCCAGCAAAAGCAAATATTTGAAAAGCAGAGCTCCCATCCCCATTGCTGGTGACTCTGCAGAGCAAGTCTAATTGGAGAAGGACAAGCCACACAAGAGGGGCATTGCCATTCCAGCCATGCATGAAACATTATATGTTTTTATAGACTGAACGTAATACGTTTAGTTGGAAATAAACTGAGGATCTCACATAAGGTGGAGAAAGTATGCTGGCTTGCACCTAGAAGGGAATCTAGTTGGGAGGAGGGTTCAGAGGCATTGGAATGGCTGGACACAAACCTATATATTACGTTGAACCATGGCAGAGGCCAGCGTGGGCAACCAGGCCAATCAACACTATCCACTCTTTTACATACCTGCAATGCCTGTTTAGGAGGCACCAAGGGAAGAGAATATTTGCAGGCCAGGTTAAACTGTTGAGTCTTTCGTGCACTTTCATCTTTTCTTGCAGACGTTTCATGACCCAACTAGGGAACATTATCAGTGTTAGAAAAGAGGAGGGTTTGTGAGGAGGAGGAGGGGGGGGAGGAGGAGAAGGAGGAGGACAACGACTGCGGGGTCCTTGGTGGAAATCATAGACAAGATTCTTCCAGAAGCCAACCTATGCTATCGTCCTTTTTCTTCAGAATGACTATTTTTATAGCAAAATAAATATGGATTTGCACCACTGGTATCTCAACTGATATAGGACATAGGAGCTTTACTCTATTTTTGAATTCGTTTCACTTACATGTTCATTAAAAAAACCTGTCCAGATCATAAATTTGGACAGCAGTTTAATGCCAGCCTAGATTTGCACTTTAAAGCTTCAGGGCTTCCTGATAGGTATTTAGCCAGTCAATATTTCACACTTGTCAGGACTTCATGACATTATTGGCAACTGATGCAAATCAGAACATGGTGCACAAGGTTGGGAATGCATTGCAAAGTGTTTGAGATGATTTACAACTGTCTTCTTAACCCACTAGTTCTGTTTCAATATCTGTATTGCTTCAAATGTGGTCATCTTTATTGAGATATGGGGTTCACCCACAGACGACCTGACACCCACTAATCCCCAGAGGGCTTACCTAGTTGTCCTCAAGAAAGTGTGGTTAGTCAGGTGAGATTCTTGTGAATGGGTGAGTCACAGTAAAGATACTTCTCTGTTCAATTCACAGTATCATTCTGATACCTTGTACCTGACAACTGTGATTCACTGAATAAACTAATGTGGCTGCATTTTCACATCATGCCTAACCATTCATTATGGTTTTTTTTATTAATTTTTATTTTAAACACATAAACACATCAACAGAAACAAACACATAACTTAAAAACAACATAGGAACAATAAGTTCCATCGTATATCATACAGCAGTTCCAAATCGGTTTCTTTGCAGTTAGTGTTTTCTAACTGCAAAATACATTTCTATCTTGCATTCATAATCTCGTTATTCGTTATCCATTTTTATATACAATTCTTTATTTATTTATACTTAGCTACTTATGACCAAGTATTATTTACCTATATTGTGCTTTATATTTTTACTGGCATTTATTCTCTTACATACAGTTATAGGTATACATTCACATAGTTATTCTTTTTCTTTGCCATTCTTATATTATTATTATTCCATTTAAAAGGTTATAAGGTATAATTTGGAATGCTTTGTTTACCATCCTTCGCACCTGCTATGACACCACCTTATTTTCTCTTTCTTTTCTTTTCTCCCTCCCTTCCTTCTCTCCTTCCTTCCTTCCTCCTCTCCTCCCCCTTCTTCCTTCCCTTACTTCTCCCCTACTCCTACCCTCTTTCTTCTCCTTCCTACTCTCTCTCCTTCTCTTTTTCTCTCTTCCTCCCTCCTCTCCTTCTCTTTCTCTCCCTTCCACCCACCTCTCCTTACCTCTTTCTTCTTCCCTTACCTCTCCACATTTCTTCTTCCTCTCCCACTATCTCTCCTTCTCTCTCTCTCTCTTCCACCCTCCACTCCTTTCCATTCCTTCGTCCCTTCATTCTCTACTTCCTTCCTCCTCTCCTTTCCTTCCTTCTTCCCTTCCTTTCTTTTTCTATTGTTATAGGTGTCTCTTTCCAATCCAGTTTATGTTTTCTTGGGGATGTTATTTCCACAAGTCCATTTTTGTTTCATATCATTTCCTTTTTTCTCTATCTTTCTACAGTCTATATGCCAGCTATCATCCTGATTTGATTTCACCAATCAAGACCCCCTTGTTTTACTCATAATTATTATTTTTGAGAGTTGTTCTATTCTTTCATTGCTTTTTATTTCTTTGCTCCATCCATCTATATCAATTATCCCATATCTGGTCTACTTTCAATTTCTTAAGATTATTAAACATCTGGGCTCTTTTTTTTTTTAGTGTGTTCAGTCCATTCAGGTTTATCGACATAATTGTTATTTCTTGATCCATCTTTAGCTGAGATTGTTTCTTTTACTTCTGGTTTGTATCTGACTTTTCCCTCTCGCGCCTTCCTTCTCTGCTCTCTCTCTTTCTTGCCTCTGTTCTTCTCTCCTGTTTCTTTCGCTGTCTTCTAATGTTTCTTCCTCTTGACCTCTGCATTCTAGTTCCTCTTTGCTTCCTTGTTCTCCTTCCCTATTCTTTTCTTTCTTTTGTTGTTAATTTTGATTTTTTTAAAGAATGGTTATGCACCTAATATTTTTATCTGGAGATGTGAAATGACATTTACTACATCTGATGGATATTGCCTAACTTGTATCTATAGTTACTAACCAAAAAAAATGTCACTACAAATTTACATAACTAAAGGGAAAATTCATATTCCAATGCTAAGAGTGGACATTTTAAAACAGGGTAGTGTGTGAATAGCTTATTCTTTTGATTTCATTCTTTCAGATGTGTATCTTGGAGAAACACACTGTAAATTAGGATGGGATGACTAAGGAATGTTAAAGGTTATTTCTGTTTTCATAAACAAGCAATAAAGTAGAATAACGTTTTATTTTATAATTCTTGAAGAAAACCGCTAAGCCATTGGACTATGCAATTACTGTAATTTAACATGAAAAATAAGGAATAAAAATAGTTGAAATTGAACTGCTCTCATCTAATCCCTTTCTCTCCTCTCTCTCCCCTCTCCCTCCCTCCATCTGGCTCAGCTCTGGCGAAACAAGAAAGGCTTATGAAACCTGAATTGAACATCAATCGTGACTATATTATAGTGGAAGCTGGAGATTCGTTCAGCATAACTTGCAGGTAAATACCTGGCATTCTTGGCATTCCAAACTAAGTGTAAATTTAGATTTCTAGGAGAAGTTGTCCTGAACTATTACAGGAATTGGATATGGTAGTCTTGAGAAAAGACGGACTAGGGATGATATGATAGCAGTATTCCAATATTTCAGGCACTGCCACAAAGAAGGTGAGGTTAATCTATTTTCCAAAGCACCAAAAGGCAGGACAAGAAACAATGGATGGAAATTAATCAATGAGAGAAGCAACCTAGAATTAAGGAGAAATTTCCTGACAATGAGAACAATTAACCAGTGGAATGGCTTGCCTTCAGAAGTTGTGGGTGATCCATCACTGGAAGCTTTTAAGAAAAGACTGGACAGCCACTTTTCTGAAATGGAATAGCATCTCCTGTTTGAGCAGGGGGTTGGACTAGAAAACCTCCAAAGTCCCTTCCCACTCCTATTATTCTCTTATTCTGAAATTCCTTCTAGGATCTGAGACGTAAGCCTAAAAATTACAGTTTTCCTAAACAATTTGAGCAGAGGGAAAAATAAATGTCTATGCAGGGTAGACGATCTGCAAGAACTGCTGAAACAAACTTTGGGATAAGATCAGGGGTGAAATTCAGCAGGTTCTGACAGGTTCTGGAGTACCGGTAGCAGAAATTTTGAGTATTTCAGAGAACCGTCAAATACCCCCTCTGGCTGGCCCCCGAGTGGGGAGGGAATGGGGATTTTGCAACATCCTTCCTCTGCCGCACCCACCAAGCCCCACACACAGAACCAGTAGTAAAAAAAATGAATTTCACCACTAGATAAGATAGATGTAACATTGTGATAACCAGTGTGGTGTGGTGGTAACGCTGTTATGCTAGAAACCGGAAACCGTGAATTTTAGTCCCATCTTAGTTAAAGCTGGCAGGGTGATCCTGGACCAGTCATTTTCTCTCAGCCCTGGGAAGAAGGCAATGGCAAACCACTATTGGAAATCTGCGAAGAAAACGGCATTGTAAGTCCAGGTGACTCACAATGATTTACAACTGGTCTTCCTATTTATGATCGTCTAAGTAACTCACTGTGGGACAAGAGCCACACTAATATCGAAGTAGTGATGGAATAGGATCATTAAAAAAAGGGAAGCCAAAGGAGAAACAAAATAAAATGTGAGTGACAAAAATTAAAATAATGTTTTAATTATTTTAAATAATTAAATTGAATTGTTGAATTGTCCCACAGCGAGTTGGCCGGGGCTAGTTGGCTGCGGCAAATTGACATAAGGAGATGGCCATGGCAAGTTGTCCCATTCTCTTTTGCATGGTGATAGCCACCATCCTGGCTACACACACACACACACACACACACACACACACACACATACACACACAGAGAGACACTCCATACCTCCATACAAGGGCATTGTTATTGCTATGGTTACCTTTCCCAGCAGCCCTTTGCATTTCAGAAAAGAAAGATGGCACTCGCACACTTTAATCCCCCAGAACCTTTGAACAAGTTAATGTATCTTCCAAAGCAGCTTCAGGAGTTGCTGACCTGTGACAGGCTTGCTGAAAGAAGACAAGATTGCAGGATTTAGTGGCAGCAAAATAGGTGGTTTACAGGATCTTCTTCAATAGGAAAGAACATGATAGAGGGTAATACAATTATGTAACTGGGTGCCAAATAAATTCATTTTGCAATCAATGTGAGTCATAAGTGTTTTGTGAACTCTTTATGTTGAAAATTCAGTGAAAGAGCAGCAGCAGGTAGCATCCAGCCCCATCTTGGCCAATTGCTGAGAAGGAAAGAGAGACGGGAAAGGGTGGAGGAGGAAAATTTGGCATGGTCAGGACCAAGATAGAAAAAGTCTTCCTCTCAAGGATGGTATCTATTCTTAAATTTAAAGTATGAACTGTCTTTTTGCACTTGTATAGTCAGAACTAACCCTATTGGAAAACTTGAGATTAGAATTACAAAGTCAGAAGAGGATAGCCAGGAGAGACTAAAAATGGCTTCTAGTTGGTTAGCAGAATTGTTACTAATACCGATGTGCCTTGATGGACCACAGAAGAGGGATAGGAGGAATGGAAGATCTAAAATATTCTCTAGGGAATGTTCAGATGTCATTCCCCCAAAGTGCTTCAAAGCGTGCAGGTGTGCAAGTAGGGTACCCGTTTTTCATTCTTGAAAGCAGTCGTACTTTTCCCAGGGACCAAATGATAGGAACAGAGGGCACGCAGATAAGCCAGGGAAAGATTCTAGAATCATACAAGGGAGTAAATAGTATTTAAATATTAGCCAAAACAAAGCAAAGGAAATGCTCTAAAGACAGGTACAACATTGATACTCTGAATTATTTTCTCCTAATGTTTTCCAAAAGGTTACACAGGCCTCATAGCCTGCCTGCTGGCCTTATCAACTCTTATCTTTGTTTGATTCCTGGGGGCTCCAGAAAGGAGAGGTAATACTGAAACAATTCTCTGCACCAGGCAGTTTCATATCTGGGAGAATATGCTCTATTGTGCCAATAAGCCTCCACTGAACATATAAAATACATCACTGGGCTGTAAAACAGGGATGTCCAACCTTGACAACTTTAAAATTGGTGGACTTTAACTCCCAGAAATCCCCAGCCTGGGGAATTCTGGGAGTTGGAATCCACGGGGAGCTGAAAACCACAGGTCTAAAAGTTGCCAAGATTGGACATCCCTGCTGTGAAGCGTGGTCAAACTCAAACTAGTTTCACAAACTTTACTCCACTGCTCAACCAGATTTCCTTTAATGTGAAATGTCAACATATACCTCCCTTGCTTTTTTTATTTTTTTTAGATTTCACACCCCATCTTTATTATGTACAATTCAAAGAGGCATACACAATTCTCCCTGATGTAGAACATAGAACAACAGAGTTTGAAAGGACTTTGAAGGTTTCTAGACCAACCCCGTGCTCAAGCAGGAGACCCCATTCCAGATAAATGGTTGCCCAATCTCTTTTAAAAAGCCTCTAGTGATGGAGTAACCATGTCTGAAGGCAAGCCATTCCACTGGTTGATTGTTCCAACTGTTAGGAAATTTCTCCATAGTATAGGTTTCTTCTCTCCTTGATCAGTTTTCATCTATTGCTTCCTCTCCCGCTTCTTTGGAAAATAAATTACCCCCTCTTCTTTGTGGCAGTCTCTCAAATTTTGGAAGACTGCTATCAAATTCCCTCTAGTCCTTCTTTTCATTACACTAAATATTCCTGCAATGGTTCTTCATATGTCTTAGTCTCCAGCCCCTGATTCACCTTTGTTGCTCTTTTCTGCCCTCTATATGTGTATACCTCTTCCTTTTTGTCCACCACATCAACCCTGTGAGGTAGGTTGGGCTGAGAGAGAGGGGAGGACTGGCCAAAGGTCACCCAGCCAATTTCTGCATGTAAAGGAGGTCTACAACTTTCCTGATTCCTAGTCTTCACCAAACTAGGTTTCCATGTTATGTCCTCCTTTATACGTGTCAGAAGCACCTACAAATTATGGATATAGAGTATAACATTCCACACTGGGCAAATAAAATAGGTATAACATAAGTCATAGAAAATGTACCACATGTAAAAAGCATGTAGAATAAATAGAATTAAAACTAAATGACATTTGCCCAGTATTGGGCCACATTTTCTTTCCCAGCATGAGGTCTTCCTCTGTGCATCTTGAAGGACACGGTAGTGTCAGGTGGGTTCTTCTTCTTGGTGTTGTTTTCCATAGGGAAGGCCCATTTTCTTAGATTGTCCTTTGATCTTCCCACCCTGCAGCATAGTTTCATTCATGATTTCCACAAAGACCAAGGTTGCTCTTCGCCAGGCAGCAAACAGCCCTGTGGTTTCATCCAGTTGCCTGGCAGCATCTTATGTTATGCCTGAAACTGACGGAATTGTGCTTTCTCTTGCCAGGGGCTCGCATGGCTTGACATGGCAAGCGGGAGATGAACAGGTCACCCAGAGCAAGCGGTGGCACATTCACAAGCAGAAGTGTTCAGACAAGCCATGGCATTCCTGCAGCACAATTGGAGTTAACCGAGCTGTGGCCAATGACACCGGCTATTTCAGCTGCTTCTACGACCACCTCCCCTTGGCTGAGGAACTTAGAGCAAAGTTATATGTCTTTGTGAAAGGTAATGCTGATGGTTTCTTTGATTCTGGTTCTATAGGGAAGCTAAGAAGGCGGCACAGGAAAAGATGAATTGGAGAAATTTCCTGATAGGGAGAACAATTAATCATTGGAATGGCTTGCCTCCAGAACTTGTCTAGAATGGTATAGGGGTTTGGACTAGAAGACCTCCAAGGTCCCTTACAACTCTCTTATTTTGTATTCTGTAATCCAGATCTCAAATTGGGTGGCAATGTCATGGCTAGAACAATTTCCATAGGGCTCCTGTTGTCAGCTTTATATTCAAGATTTTCTATCGCTTATATATTGGTGGTGCTGACACGTCTGTAGAAGGCCTCCAAAGTCCCTTCCAACCCTTATTCTATATTCCATTAAAAAAAAAATCAGAAGGGGTATGGAGGTTGGTATGATGTATTATCCCCAGGTACTTATGGAGATCACACTGAGGATCAAAGCAGGTATCCAATTCCAATCACTCCTATCAATAGCATAGTCAAGGACAGAGACATCTGGATGAAAAAAAATGAATATGGCAGCTGCATAGAAGTCCCAGGTCTTTTTGATCTGCATTTCATGTAAAGAAGAGATTGGGGCTTCAATTGCACAAGTATCACTTGAATGTTTGTATCTCCCCCCCCCCCCAAAAAAAATTCCCTTGGTCAATGGCAAAAGTTGTGAAAGTTGAAATCTGAAGTATCAGATATCCCACAAAGAACAAACAATCTGTCAGGCCAGCCTCCCTCAGCAACCAAGAAAGAAACCACTTAACTCCATTTTGCAGAATTAAGAGTACTTTTACTGGTTATGAGAAGATAGCAGCTAAGCAAAGCAAGATCTTAGGCAAAAGCGCACGTAATCATAGATATCAGTATGTGACCCAACCCCCTGGTAACCCCATCCCTAGTCCAATCTGCAAATCCGTCAGGTGTAATGTGTGTTCCATCTTAAAAAAACATCATCAGGTTGGTATGCAGGACAGTTGGTCTTGGCGGGCCCATCCACTATCTCCAGCATGTGCAATAGATGATGAGAACAAAACTCTCTTTTCACAATCTCTCCTGTACTTAAAACTTCCCTTCCCAAATACCATGCCTTCCTCTCCCTGTTTCAATGACAGTCAAAAGCAAGTAGCGAAGCAGAGGCTGACATCCGGCCCTCCTTCAGGAAAAGAAGTCATCCCTGTAAGAAAATAAGAGAACAAAAGAAATGTACAAGTCAATTAGGATCAGGGTTTATCAGGGTACTTAGAGTAGAACTTCCACAAGAGTCTAGGAGCCCTAACATGGGATTTGTCAACCCACTCAGCTTGGGAGGGGGGAAAATGTTTCCAGGAGACTAGATACTGAATCCGATTCCTATGTTTTCTGGAGTCCAAGATTTCCTTAAATTCAAAATGTTGCTCTCCTTCAATGAGAAGTGGGGAGGGGGTGCAGGTAGGGGCGCACAAAAAGAAGAAGTGTGCTCAGGTTTCAAGAGGTTTACATGAAACACAGGATAAATCCGGTTAAGATGCTTTGGTAATTCCAATTGCACAGAAACAGGATTAATGATTTTCACAATAGGAAACAGGCCGACGTACTTCGGCCCCAGTTTCTTTGACTTCTGGGTGGTTTGGAGAAACTTTGTAGAAAAAAGCACTCGATCTCCAATTTTGTACTCCCTTTGCTGCACCCTCTTTTTGTCAGCCTGTTTCTTGTGCGACTGGTGAGCAGCCTCCAATGCTTTGCAAGTCATGGGCCAAATTTGGCGGAGCTGGTCACTCCACTCGGAGAGGGACAAAATTTGCAGTTTTCTCTGGGTAATCCAGGAATTGGTACAAAGTCCTGTCCAAATTGATGAAACACTGGAGGTACTGCTCCAAAACAGAATTAGTCCATTCACAAGCACCGTTAGTCTGAGGATGGTAGGCGGAACCTAGCCCCTGGGCGGAGCCAATTAACTTCAGAAATTCCTTCCAGAAGAGGGAGGTGAACTGGACCCTCCTATCCGAAATTATGCGTTCCAGTACTCCATGCAACCGGTATACATGTGAAATAAACAACTTAGCTAACGATTTAGCTGATGGGATTTTGGAACAGGGTACAAAATGAACTTGTTTGGAAAACAGGTCGGTGATAACTCAAATCATGGTATTTCCTAGACTCTCTGGTAATTCGACAACAAAATCCATCGATATCTCCTTCCACGAGGCCTCAGGATGGGCCACACCTTGGAGAAAGCCTTGGGGTTTTCCTGGTGGGCGTTTCGCGGCAGCACAAACTGGACAACTGGCTATGTAGGACTCAATGTCTTTTTTCAATGAAGGCCACCAAAATTGCCTCTGAACCAGATGTAGAGTCTTTACAAAACCAAAATGGCCTGCCATTCATGAATCATGGGCCCATTGAAGAACAATAGCTTTCAGGTTAGCAGGAACATACAATTTAGCCCCTACCCAAGCCAGTCTATCCTTCATAGTACATTCATTTGAATGTTCCTTGAACCAGTCATCGGATTCAAGGCCTTCCTTGAGTTTTCAGATGAGGTCTGTTGTGACTTCTAAATTCGAATTGCTTTGGCTTCTGGTAACCACCGGGGCAGTAAGACTTTTTGCTGGGATGACTGGGTGAACCACACTCAGCTTCGAGCTGTTGTATTGTGGAAGTCTGGATAAAGCATCAGCCATGAACTTCTTCCCCCCCCCCAAGATGTACTTGAGGGTGAAATTGAACCAGTTGAAATATTGCGCCCACTGCATTTGTTTAGGAAATAGCTTTCGAGGGATCTTCAACGCTTCCAAATTTTTATGATCAGTCCATACTTCAAAAAGGTGCTTAGCCCCTTCCAGGAAATGTAGCCAGGTCATCAAAGCCCACCTGACCGCATATAGCTCATCGACTTTCCATCTCTGTCAGTTTGCGGGAGGTGTAAGCACAAGGCTGCAGTTTCCCATCAGCGTTCGTTTGAAGTAATACTGCCCCACTGCCACGTCACTGGCATCAGTTTGAACAATAAGTAGTGCATCCATATCTGTGTGTTTCAAAACAGGTTCAGCTGCAAAGAGTCACTTCAATTTTTCGAACGCGGCTTGACATTCCATATTCCAATTCAAAGGCTTACCCGGTCTGGGCTTTGCCTCCCCTTTTGACTTTAGGAGATTTGTAATGGGCAGGACAATGCTGGCGAATGAAGGGATAAATTGACGATAAAAATTCGCAAATCCCAGAAAACTTTGTAATTGCTTGCAGGTGCGAGGGGCCGCCCACTCAGTGACAGCCTGGACTTTTGCTGGGTCCATCTCGATGCCATTATGGGAGATGTGGTAGCCCAGGTAGTCAATTTTTTCTTGATGAAATTCACATTTAGACAATTTGGCATATAGTTCTGCGGTCCTGAGTTTTTTGAGTACTGATTGTACCAATGTCACGTGTTCTTCATGTGTTTCTGTGTAAATAAGGGTTTCATCAAGGTAGACCATCACGCCCTTGTACAGATGCTCATGTAAAACCTCATTTATTAATTGCATGAAATCAGCTGGCGCCCCCTGTAGGCCAAATGGGAGTACTCCGAATTGAAAACAACCAAGTGGGCAGTTGAAAGCAGTTTTCCATTCATGTCCCTCTTTGATTATGACTCTGGTTTAGGCCTCTCTTAGGTCCAATTTCGTGAAGATCTTTCTTTTACTCAATTGGGCCAACATATCCTTCATCAGAGGGAGGGGGTAAACATTTTGCACGCATACAGCATTAAGATTTTTGTAATTAACATAGAGACGAAAGGAGCCATCTTTCTTTTCTCTGAACAACAGTGGAGCGGCCACTCGTGGCCTAGCAGGTTCAATAAACCCCCTTTCTAAATTTTTGTCAATAAACTTCCTTAATTCTTCCATTTCACATGGGGTCCTTGAGTAAATCTGGGGTTTTGGAAGTTTTACTGCTGGGAGAATATCAATGCTGCAATCTGTTGCACAGTAAGAGGGTAATTTATCAGAAGATTTTTCACTGAAAAATCTTAGGTCCCAATATTCTTTTGGGATTTTCTCCTCCCCCTCAATTTTTTCCTGCACTGCGGCTGCTAGGTTAGATTCAGCGTTGCAGTACTGGGAGCCCTCCCTTCTCCCTCAGGGGGCGTAGCAAATCGAATGCTCAACCACCCTTTCTTCCAGTTGATGTGTGGGTTCCATTTACGTAACCAGGGTAAGCCCAGTATGAGAGGCTGGTCCATTCCCGGCACGACAATGAAACTTATTGTCTCCTGGTGATCTCCCATCCACATGTCTATTGGTTCAGTCACAAAATGGGCAGGGCTCCCCCAAGCTATAGACCCATCTAACTGGCAAAAGGCAATGGGGACTTTCAAAATTCTCAGTTTCAGGCCCTGTTTTTCCACCACTTCAGGGCTAATGATGCAACATGCGCAGCCCGAATCGAAAAGGGCCAGCATTTTTGCTTGGGCTCCAGTAGAGGGCACTTTAAGTTCTACTGGGATGGTCATGGGGCCCGATCGGGAACTTACCAGACGGTCATTGTCAGATTCGGTTTCACTTTTCTCTGATGAGGAGGATGGCTCTTCTTCTTCTGGAGTGAGAGGGAATTGAGCAGGAGGCTCCACCCCTTTCATGGTGGTGTCCCTTCTCTTCCCAGGCTGTTTATCTGATTTTCTGACACCCCCCCCCCGGCAGGGGGCTTTGGGCCCATCTTGGTGCGGCAGTTTGCTGCCCAGTGCCCCTCCTTTCCGCAACGGAAACAGGTGATCGACCGGGGCTTGCTTGTAGACCAGCTTTTCCCTCTTTTTGGAGCTCCTTGGGGGTGGGGTGGTGGGAGGGGTAGCTTTCTCTTTATCATTGTCCTCACGGTACTTGTCTCTGGCTAGATCGATTTCCACATCCGCTGCCAATTCATACCAGCATTGCAAGTTATACCCCCCCCCCCCGTTTACACAGTTCTGTTATATATCTTTGTTTAAGCCATCCATGAAGCTGTCCATTAGAGCCTCTTTCGACCAATCCCGGATATAAACAGATAATTCACGAAACTCTTGTACATAATCAGCCAAAGGGCTCTTTCCCTGGGTAAGGGTTTTCATTCTGGTTCTAGCCTTCTGCTCTGATAGCAGATCATCAAAGCATTTCCTCAGGGCGGGCATAAGCCTATTATAGTCTCTCAGTAGGGGGGAGTCATTGTTATGCAGGGCAATCATCCAAGCCCCTGCCTTGTTCTCCAGCGCCATGGTAACAACGCTTACCTTATTCGGAGGAGGCCTAATCTGTGGGATCTAATTGGTCGTAGGGAGGTAATTGGCAGGAGGCAGTCTCTCAAGTACCCAGGTCCTGCTATCTTTTCATAACCAGTAACCATACCCTGCTATCTTCTCATAACCAGTAAAAGTACTCTTAATTCTGCAAAATGGAGTTAAGTGATTTCTTTCTTGGTTCTGAGGGAGGCTGGCCTGACATTAAGCAAGATCTCACTTTCGCACACATCCTGGAGCTAACACCTTCCAAGGGGAGTGTACAAAAACCCAAACTTTCACCCAGGGGGCTACTGCATCCTCGTGCCCTTTGAAAACGGAGCAGATGGCTGAACTGAATTTGGAGGAACAATCTGTCCGCCCCAGGTGGTCATTGGGAATGGGACAGAAGTATGACCCTAAGAAAATTCCGGCTGGAGTTACCACAAGGAGATATCGGCGACCAGCAGCTGCTTGGCAGGAGCCCGATGAGGAGAACCTTATGATGTCCCAGGCTATGAAGCTCTTTGAAGAGGCTTGGGAGAGGCGATGTGTACATGAGAGCGGTCCTGAAAGAGAAGCTGATCTCCCAGAACCAGAGGAGAGAACTGCAGAGGCCCTGTTTCTCCCCTGGGGGCCCCTGGGGGCAGACAGTGGAGCTCATCAGGATGGAGAAGCCCTGGCACCAGCAGCAGCAGCAGCTGCGAGAGCCCTTCCCTTTTCACAATCTCTCCTGTACTTAAAACTTCCCTTCCCAAATACCATGCCTCCCCCTCCCCGTTTCAATGACAGCCAAAAGCAAGTAGTGAAGCAGAGGCTGACACAATCTCTCTCTAGCACTAGCAAAAGCACTTAGACTTGTATACCGCTTCACAGTGCTTTGCAGTGCTTCCTAAGCAGTTTATAGAATCAGCCTCTTGCCCCCAACAATCTGGGTCCTCATTTAACCAAATCCAGAAGGATGGAAGGCTGAGTCAACCTTCAGCTGGTCAGGATCAAGCTCCTGGCAGTGGGCAGAATCAGCTGCAATCCTGCATCCTAACCACTACACTACCATGGCTCTTTAGGAATACCAACATGCATTGAAGAGTTAGTAGTGAGCATTTCATGGGCTGGACTCAGATAAATAACTTTAATTGAAGATGCTGTGAAAATGACATTGACTGCAGGATCTAAGGCTCTATAATGCTTACATGTCTATTCCAGGATTTACACTCTGCATCCTTTTCTCCTGCTCTGACTGGATAAACTCAGCCATGGTTGCTGAGAACATTTACAGGGGAGTTTGATAATATTCTTGTCCTATATCAACCTTTTTACTTCCAACTTTGTTGAGGTCAGCCCACATACCCGGCATCTGGAACAGTTTCTCAACCTTGGCAACTTGAAGATCTGTGGACTTCAATGCTCAGAACTGATGTGAACTTGTCACACTCTGGACAAAGAGGACCACTGGTCTGAAAGAGGGATCAAAGAGGCCATCTATGTTAAAATTGAGCAGCCCACTCACAACAGAGACATTATATACCTCCAGTCTACCACACAGTCCTTTCAGCAGTGAAGAAAGTCCAGTTGCCTTTTGAAAAGTACCTTTAGTTTTCTGATTATGTTGGACACCTCACTAATGTGGTCAGAAGAATTATCAGGGGGAAAGACACAGCAGCAAACAGGAAAGGCTGAGTTATGGAGAACCGTAGACCTAAAGAACAAAGAATTGGAACCAAATTCCCTGGCAGTTGATCGATGATCTTTGGAGAGCCAGGGATGGAGGTCATGCCTCCATCCTAGTACTCCTTGACCTCTCTGAGGCTTTCGATACCATCGACCATGGTATCCTTCTGCGACGACTGCGGGAGGTGGGGGTGGGAGGCACTGTCTTACGGTGGTTCTCCTCTTACCTCTCGGACAGGTCGCAGTCGGTGTTAGTTGGAGGGCAGAGACCGAGCCCTAGGCCCCTAATGTATGGGGTGCCGCAGGGTTCGGTCCTGTCCCCCCTCCTCTTTAATATCTACATGAAACCACTGGGTGAGATCATTCGACGGCACGGGATAAAATACCACCAGTATGCGGACGATACACAGCTGTATCTGTCCGCCCCGTGCCAACTCAATGAAGCGATGGACGTGATGAGCCAGGGCCTCGAGGCTGTCAGGGACTGGATGGGGGTTAACAAGCTTGTACTCAATCCAGATAAGACCGAGTGGCTGCTGTGCTTCCCTCCCACTAATTGGCCAAGTGTTCCATCTCTCAGGCTGGGGGGTCAAATAGTACGCCCCTCAGATAGGGTCCGCAACTTGGGAGTCCTCCTGGACCCACAGCTGACTTTTGAACACCATTTGTCAGCTGTGACCAGGGGGGCATTTGCCCAGGTTCGCCTGGTGCACCAGTTGCGTCCCTACCTGAACCGGGAGGCTCTCACAACAGTCACTCGTGCCCTTGTGACCTCTAGACTGGAGTACTGCAACGTGCTCTACATGGGGCTGCCCTTGAAGAGTATTCGGCGACTTCAGCTGGTCCAGAATGCAGCCGCGCGAGCGATCGTGGGTGCGCCTCGATTCACCCACGTAACACCTATCCTCCGCGAGCTGCACTGGATGCCTGTTGATCTCCGGATTCGCTTCAAGGTGCTAGTTGTCACCTACAAAGCCCTTCATTGTATTGGATCTGGGTACTTGAGAGACCGCCTACTGCCAATTACCTCCATTAGACCAATAAGATCCCACAGACTAGGCCTCCTCTGAATTCTATCAGCCGCCCAGTGTCGACTGGCGACTACCCGGAGGAGGGCCTTCTCTGTGGCTGCTCCGACCCTGTGGAACGAACTCCCCATGGAGATTCGTACCCTCACCACCCTCCAGGCCTTCCGCATAGCCCTTAAAACCTGACTGTTCTGACAGGCCTGGGGCTAAAGACTTGCAGCCCCGCTCCGAATGGTATGATTGTTGTGTTTTTTAGCTGTGTATGGTCTTTATGTTTTGTAATTTTGTTTGTTTTGTTCCCTTCCCTTGAATTGTGAGCCGCCCTGAGTCCCCTCAGGGAAAAGGGCGGCATACAAATAAAGTAAATTCAAATTCAAATTCAAAATTCAGTTGTTGACCAATCCAATTAGTTCTGGTGGCATCTAAGAATAAAGCTGTGCTGAACATTATGTAAGTCCTTCTTCGGTGCTCATAAATACCTTGTACTTGGATTTAGTGGATAACATTAAAAGACAAAACAACATACGCAATCCTTCCAAACCTGGCTTGCAAAATTGCAGCTGTGTTGTAATTGTTCCACTCAACCAGCCATTTTTATGTGACCATCTAGCCAGATGATAGAAGGAAATGAGCTCTTGAAGCAGAAAGCATGCAATCTTGAATTCTTGAAAATATTTTGCTTGTCCTGTAAAGTGACTGTTGCTTTTTAAAAACCACAATGGCAGCCTCTGGGTAGTGAAGGAACAAGCAGAAGAGAATCTCTGGTTTTTAATACATGTCTGGCCACAATCTTTCCTCTAGTTAAGCTTGGAAATAGAAATATGAGGTAGACAGTTCTACAAAACATCCTGCATGTGTTTCAGCCTTATACTCCAACTGTGAGTCAGGTCTCAGAGAGAGATCTCATTGAAGATGCAACCACCAAGAAGTTCTGATTAGGCTCCCAGATCAGAGATGAGGCACTAATAACTCCATGTTCCTAAGTCCTGATCTGTAAACTCTAGCTTCATTCTCAAGCTATGTCTATATAGCCCACAAGAGTATTGATGCTATTAGATTGAAAGCTAAAGAGCAGGGAGGTAATGAAACAAGCAGTTACCATGGAGAGGTGCCATTAAAGGATGGCCTCAGGAGTAGCCGTTACTCTTGAGTAATTGGGCTCCGGAAATTGGAGCTGGCCGGTGCTGGCAGTTTCCAAATAAAGTCTAGGCAGGTCCAGCGTGAAGGACTCAACAGTTTTTAGAGCACTCCTGTGATAGTCCAACTCAGCTTATTGATGGTAAGTCATATCTATACCCTTATTTATAGTCAAAGACCAAAGAAACCAAGTGAAGTCCGTTAATCAAATAGAGGAGGAGGAGGAATTCAGATGCAGTGCTCCCTAGTGGCAACTACATTTGAACAGAATTTAGCAGCATTTAATGGATTTGTCAATAGATCAATTGTCTAATAAGCTTTCTCCTCCTTGGTTTGAGTATCAGGAGTTTGGCATTTCTGTCTGCTCATCTCTCTTAGCATTTCTGCCTGAATTTAGTTGATTTTGAAAAGTTTCAACACCCAGCATACTTTTTTTTTAATGTCATTTTAATTTTTGAATGAAAATCATTTTCTTTTCTTTTAAGTTTTTCTTTGGAAGGCAAACCAAACATTGCTATCTTTTCCCCTGATGGCCACATGAACTGATGGGATAGTAAGAGTGAAGCTGGTAAAGTTGGGAGGCCTGTTTTGGGTGGGGCTCCTCCTCCTGCTCTTCCTCATCCTCATTTAGCCTACAAAAGTCATACTAAATATATTTAAAATAAATTTAAGGGGCATATCTATAAAAGCTAAGGGTTTTGTGGGGCTCTGCAGTCTACAAATCCAGAGGAACCCAAACAGGTCTTGGGATTGCCAGTCCCTGTTTTGAGTAAATCCGACTTTCTTCAGTCTGCCACCCTGCCGAAGGGTTAACACGTGCCTTCTGCCATACCCAATTGGTATGATGGTTGATAAGGGATAATGTAAGTTGTGGTCCAGCCTGTCTATACAGCAGGAAATTCTAGGCTTGTAGACTAGCCTGGGATATCAAAACTTTCCAGAAGCCAATCTCTTCTGCAAATTACATGGCTCTGCCTTTGATTTCCTCAGGAGTCAAGGGAAATTTCATCCAGAGAAAAGCATCAATTATGGCTATTTAACTGGGGAGGGGGAGAATTTCCAATTCAAAGTCCATCAGAGGCCCAAACAGTACCCAGTTCCTGGATCTAAGCATGCTCTGTCCCCCCAGGATCATCTGCAAAGGACAGCCATGCAAACCCAAGAAAGGGCTGGGCAGCTTGAATATGAATAGAATAGAGCTGGATGGGACGTTGAAGGTCTTCTAGTCAGATTTTACTCTGCTAGTTGGTGCCAACTTTTGAATCTGAAGCCCTGATGAATTCCCTTGTTGAAATATTTTCCACCTGATGATCTTGCCGGTCATTTCCCGCATATCACACCCTGCACAGCAACAGATCAAGAAGTCTACTGGAGACACCGCATCCTGGAGAGAGGCCATTCAGCACCCTTAGCTTGGAGATTCCCAAGGCAGGGCATGATATTAGAGCTGTGAAGGCAAGCGGCTTCCTTCCCCCTTCTAGTCTCCTCCAAGCCACACGCAGCTCTTTCATGGAAAGAACACTACAGCAATCCTGCCCCCCTCTCCCCCCCAGCACAGCCCAGGCAGGGATGGGCAGACACTGTGGAAGGTTAGTGGCTTATCAACTGTCAGGAAAGTCCAAGGAGCTGGAGAGGGGCTTCTTTTCTATAGCCTTTGCAGACAGATTGTCTGGCTTAGCAGGTCAAATGGAGTTTGCAGGAAGGCAGGAAGGGTGGAGGTCTTTACTTTAAAACCCAGCACGGGTCAAGAAGGTTGGCTCACCTGGAAGTGCTGAAGGAGCAGATGTGGGTGTGTGTGTGCGCGCATGTGTGTGCATGTGTGTGTGTGTGTGTGTGTGTGATGGCCATCCTTGTCATCCTTTGGTAGAGCAAAGTTGGAGAAATAAAACCAACCTGTAGCCCAAAAGCAAAGAAAGAAAGAAAGAAAGAAAGAAAGAAAGAAAGAAAGAAAGAAAGAAAGAAAGAAAGAAAGAAAGAAAGAAAGAAAGAATTAATTAATTCAGAATAGGGAGGCTGATTGAGGAGGTGTGTTGTGTCAGAATAACAGAGTTGGAAGGGACCTTGTAGTTCCTCTAGTCCAATCCCCTACTCGAGCAGGGGACCCTGTGCCATTTTAGACAAATTGTTGTCCAGTTTCTTCTTAAAAGCCTCCACTGTTGGAGCACCCACAACTTCTGAAGGCACAGTGGTGTCAGTGCTCAAATGACATAATTTGTGTGAGTTGCACAATGGCATCAGGTCACGTGTGAAGTCACTCTCCTTTTTGCTGTCCTGCAGATGCTTGTGGTGTGTTATGCAAACACATTCCATTTTCCTGCATCATGCAAAAGAGAGTTCACTCAAATCCAAAGTGACGGGTGATACAAAACCCTATCCTATTGGTTGTGTATCCTTGCACATAGATTTCCTTCCTTTGGTGACTTGTGTTGCCTTCGGACCCAAATTGCTTTCAGAACAAGCCACCAAAACAATGACTGACTTATTGGATTCCAGTCACTAAAAAGGTGAACAGGTTCACAACAAAACCTGAGATTGATTTAATTTTAAACTTACTCTAAATTAACTTAATTATGTAGAGGCCTTGCAATTATCCCTTGGGGGTTTGCAAATGAGCAGGTAAAAAAAATATGCAGCTTTTCAAAGAAAAATTGCCAGGCTATTTATGAGTTGGGACATGGAAAATAAATATCCCTGCTCTGGGCTGATTCCCGATTCCGTATTCCCCCCTGGGTGGATCAAGAAAACTTCACTGAAACAAAAGCCGAGCAGGGCATTGTAATAGAAATGCAGCTTCCTTCTGAAGCCTGCGCATGAGGGGGACTTCAGCATCAGGCTAAGAAGGAAAACGGCTTGTTATTGTTCTTGCAGGCTGCCGCCAGGAAGAATAGCCTGGGACTCTCGTGGGAAAGTGTTTCGTTTCCCACCCCACCTGTGTGAGGCCCATAAATAAGCAGACTCCTCCAATGAAGCCAGTCCTGAAACAGGAATGCCAGATCAACTTGAATTCCTTTAGGAAGGCAGATAAAAGCTGCTGCAAGGGGAGAGAGAAACAGAAACATGATAAAATTCCACTCTGCAGAATTTCCATTGATTGGAGGGGGAGGAAATCTGCAAGACGAAAGTGCTGGGTGGGATTTTAAAAAGCCAAAATGGTGACCGTAGAAGCATCCTCAAAGCCCCACTCTTAACTGTTCAAACGGGGTGGAGATTCAATTAAGAGGTCGCTGCTGCTATCCTGACCTTCTTTGCCCCCCACCCACACTCAAGAGTTCAACAAAAGATATCTGATGCTACCTGTCCAGATATCACAGAATCAAAAAGTTGGAAGTGACCTTAGAGATAGTCTAGTCCAACCCCTAGCTCAGGCAGGTGACCCTATATAATTTCAAACAAATGGTTGTCCAATCTCTTTTTAAAAGCCTCCAATGTTAGAGCACCTACAGCTTCTGAAGGCAAGCTGTTCCATTGGTTGATTGCTCTCATTTTAGGAAATTTCTCCTTAGTTCTAGGTTGCTTCTCTCCTTGGTTTGTTTCCATCCATAGTTTCTTGTCCCACCTTCAGGTGCCTTGGAGAATAGATTGACCTCCCCCCTTCTTCTTTGTGGCAGCCCCTCAAATATTGGAAGATGCTATATCAAGAAGGATGCTGGTCCTTCTTTTTATTAAACTAGATATACCCAATTCTACTAACTGTTCAGCCTCCAGTTCCCTAATCATCTTCGTTGCTTTTCTCTGCACTCTTTCCAAAGTCTCAACATTGTTTTATAATGTGGTAATATGGGGAAATTTCAAACATGGGAAGATGAACTAATTAAGCTTTCCACTGGGATCTGTGTATGCTGCATAGGCTGGATGTGTGCATTCCATTAAACCACAATGGGATTTATTTGGTTGTTGCTGAGCAGACCACACAAATATTTCTTGCATGTTGGGGAGCTGTTTTACTCCAGGCTGTTCTGTGGTTTTTTGTTTTTTTAATAAATGTTTTTTAATTTTAATTTAAAACAGGTACAGCATCTTTCTTTACATCTGTAGAAAATGTATCAATCAATTACAGATAAGTTTTGGTACATCTCCTCCACAGTCAACCAACATAACTCATATTAACTCAAGCATTATTATATATCCATTTTCATTTAACTGTAATTATTATTTAGAAATATTAATAAAAGTAATAATCTTGAACAATACCTGCCCACACCGGTGGGAAAAGAAAAAAAAAGAAAAAAAGGGCAAATAAAAAATAAAAATAAAAATAAAAATTAAAAATAATACCAAAAAAAGACAAAAACGACAAGAGACAAGGCAGGAAAACAAAACAAAACACAGGTGTCTATTATGAAAGAAAAAGAAAGAAGTATATCAACTGGTACAACATGCTTTGGTGCTTCTCTTCCATTAGCTCATATTAATTCAAATATCTTAACTCGGATATTTACCATATCAACATCATTATACCTCCAGTTTTAATTACCTATGGTTATTTAAACGTCCTTCATCCTTAGCTATGCTAAAGAATTAATCCATAACACATGCTGACAATTCATTTACTTATTTGTAGAATCCTCTATTATCATCAAATCCTCATGTCCTATTTTAGCTGGACATCCATAATATTTAATTATATCATATATCATAACATTTTCCCAGTATTGATTAACATTTGATTGTATGTATTTTATTTAGTTTTTTTAATAGTGATAATTATTGTAGTTAATACTCTTTATATATAATCTAAAGATGTTTTCTCATATCCAATTGTTAGTTATCATATCAACTCCACATTATATACATTACTATCAATATCAATTATTATTCAACTATATCTGTTACAAAAAAAAGCAATTAGGTTTAGCTAGTTTTCAATTGTATTCTTCAATCTATCAGCCAGTTCCAAATTATATATATTACTATCCATATCAGTCATTATTCAGCTACATCTATTACACATTAAGGTAATCAGATTTAGCTAATTTTAAATTACGTTCTTCCATCTGTCAGCCAGTGTCTCTCCAGTGTCCATCTGTGTCCATCTCTCCAGTGTCTATCTCTCCAGTGTCCATCTGTCAGCCAGTGTCTCTCCAATAGCAAAATCTTCTCAAACCAATTGCCACGCGTTGGATAAATTTACCAAATGTTTTCATAAGCAAATCCAGACAAAGATAATTTCGCACCTTTGGACTCTGAATGTCAGTGATGAAATAATAATGTTGTCCTGGGCTTGTAAAATTTTCCAAATTAACTTTGATTCTCAAGGGTGGATTTTCCATTCCTCCTGCACTCTGTCTCTTTAAATGAGTCTTCTTTATAGCTCCCCCCCTCCTTTCTTCCTCTGAGATAGACCAGACACCATTTCTCACATTTTCCATTTGTATTTCAGGAACATTTAAACATTCAACGATCTCAGTTTTTACTTCATGTTTTAAGATCAGATGATCCAATTTTCTTTCCAGCCTTTGATAAGAGTCAAAAAGCCCTCTACATGCGGAAAGAAGAATCTGAAATGAAATCTTAGAGGTATTTTGAGACGCCATGATGTGTCGCAGTTAAAAATTGCAAGCTCTTTTTTTTTTCCACAGACTTCGAAGCACTTTTCTTATTCTCTTGCAGGCTGTGCAATCTTATCTGATCGTAAACAGAGCCAAGTAATAAAGTAATAAAAATGTCGAATCGTGACGGGCTAATTAGTAGAAAATAAATTTTACGATCCACTTAGGGAGAGTCAGAGGGGGGAGGATGTCGAGGAGTTTCTTGAAGCATTTAAGAAGTAAAGTAACCACCAGCCATAAATCCATTAAAAAAAGCCAATTCGCCGCTAAATTTTCCTATTCTTTGGTTTAGGTTAGCTTAAGTTTTTAACACGAACAGTCTCTCTTGGATAATAAAATCAGCTTACCAGATGACATCACTTCTACCATTCTTAGGGGCAACCTGCAGTTTCAGTTAGCACACAGCTAATCCAGAAAGGAATTGGCACGAGGAGTTAATACCCCCCCCCCAGAGACTTGCGGGTGTCTCTGAGGTCCTGGGTCTCTCCTCACCTTCACTGTCGTCTCCGGGACAGCTAGAGTTCAAAGAACCCATCCAAAAATCCTTCGGTATAGAGGAATTTCAGGAGTAGCCTGAAACTCCATCTTCTCACTGCTAAGCCCCGCCTTCTTCCCCCCAGGCTGTTCTGTGGTTTTGAGCTGTGTTTTTTACACATATTATAAGTCTTAGGGGAGCTGGACAGCCTTAGGAAATCCAAATCGCCCTCCTCATCCTCTCTCTATCCTAACCTATCAACTTGATTCTTTGGCTGAATTTGCAGCCCAACCCTTGTGGCTTAATCCACAAATCTTGGTTAAGCATGATGCATTAACTGAGGCTCGCGAGTCAATGCCACACAGTGCAGGATATTGGTATTCTTTCCTTTATATTTTTAGGTCCTGCAAATTTCATTCATCGTCATGCTCCCCAGTTGCCATTTCATCTCAGGTGGGAAATGTTGAAAGGTGTCCCAGGAAAGGGAGGCCTGCAGGAAGGAGTTCCCTTGGCTCCTTCAGAGGAAAGTGACAGAAGCAAATGGGTCAATGAATCACAAAGTAATGGGTAGGAAGTGAGCATGAATCAGCATGGCCTTCTGCTTTGATGCAATGTGGCAGCTGGACAATAGTACTTATGACTCATCAAAGATTGTGAAGCACTTCAGTTACTTCTTCTCCAGCTTCAGGGCAAAGAAATAGACCAGAAGCAAATGTTGTTTTTCTCCATTTGCTCTCCAGACGCTTTATTGTGTTTTACCATTCCTTAGCAATAGCAATAGCCATAGCACTTAGACTTATATACCGCTTCATAGTTCTTTACATCCCTTTCTAAGCGGTTTTCAGAGTCAGCATATTGCCCTCATTTCACCCACCATGGAAGAACGGAAGGCTGAGTCAACCTTGAGCCTGGTGAGATTTGAACTGCTGAACTGCAGCTAGCAATCAGCTGAAGTAGCCTGCAGTACTGCACTCTAACCACTGTGCCACCTCGGTCCTTAGGATGCATTTGGGTCTCATATGGGGTGTCCATAGAGCAGGGGTGGGCAGTTATGGATCTTTTATGACTTATGGACTTCAAGTCCCAGAATTCCTGAACATGGCTGGCTCAGGAATTCTGGGAGTTGAAGTCCATGGGTCAAAGAACGGCCATAGTTGTCCATCCCTGCCACAGAGTCTGGTTAAAGAAGAAATACCAAGATGTATAACGTCTCCTGCCTTGGTCCAGGGGTTGGACTAGAAGACCTCTAGTCCCTTCCAGCACTATTATTCTAAGAGGAGAGGGTGGTCACAATGGCAAGGTTGCATCTCTGCCTGTTTTATGCATTGGGTGTCTTGGCTTTTTGCCCATCCCCTGCAAGCCCCCTGCATGACACCTTAAATTAAACTTGGCAGAGACAAGAGAGGGGAACAGAGGAGGAAAATAATGTGACAAGCATGATGATGTCATGAGGCAAACTCCATCCCTTTTGTATGTGAATCTTGACATTGCAAGCATCACCTAACAAGTGCAACCGTGCTCATTTCTTCATGCGGATGAAACCGTTAGTTGCCACAGACGCCACCATTTTACCTACTGGGAGTGGTGTGAGTTGTTGCATCACACTCAATCTGAAATGGCCCCCACTGGGATTTCCAGACTTTGGCCAAGATGGCAGAGCCTAATCCCCATAATTATAATTATATAGACTATAATAGTTCCAAAGTGAGAGCTCTATTGTGTGAATTACAAAAATCACAATGGCAGTAAAGAGATACAGGAAACTTGATTGGCTGCCATCTAGCGATCATCTGGAATTTTGCAATCTAAATGCAGTAGGCTTGGGACTTCTGGTGGTTTGGATTATATGACCAATCACAAGCATGGCTAAAATAACCTGCCAGTTGGAGATAGAAAATAGCTAATATGATCTTCCAGAGCACTTTATAAGGTAGTGTCTCACAGGGACAGAGCTAGAAGGTTAGAAAGTGTTTATATTCATAATTAAATATATATACTCATATTTACATATCAGCCAGTAGTGCTGCAGCTGCCAAAAAAGCCAATACAATCCTTGGTTGCATAAATAGAGCGATAGAATCAGGATCACCAGAAGTGATACTACTGCTTTATAATGCCTTAGTAAGATCACACCTGGAATACTGCATCCAGTTTTGGTTATAAAAAAGATGTTGAGACTTTGGAAAGAATGCAGAGAAAACTGACAAAGATGGTGAAACATAAGAACAGTTGCAGGAATTGGTCATGCCTAGTCCAGTGAAAAGAAGAACTAGGGGAGACATGATAGCAATCTTCCAATATCTAGGGGGTTGCTACAAAGAAAAGGGGGTCAACCTATTCTCCAAAGCACCAGAAGGCAAGAGAAAAAATAATGGATGGAAACTAATCAAGGAGCAATCCAACTTAGTATTAAGGAGAAATTTCCTGACAGTGGAACAATTAATCAATGGAACAACTTGCCTCCAGAAGTTGTGAATGCTCCAACACTGGAAGTTTTTAAGATGTTGGATAACCATTTGTCTGGGGTGGTGTAAGGTTTCCTGCCTAAGCAGGAGGTTGGACTAGAAGATCTCCAAGGTCCCTTCCAAATCTCTTATTCTGTGTTCTGCATTCTACTCTGTTTGGAATCCATCAAAATCTTTTCAAAAGATTGCAGCTCAGCAGTTTGAGTAGCTAACTAAACCGAACTCTAGATTCAGAAGCAAGACATTTCAGTTTTGTGACTCATTATATGGATTCTATAAAGGAGTTGATAAACTTCCCATAGGTGGGGAAAGGGTATGAGAGAGTTATTCTGAAGAAACACAATAAACCAGATTATTTGCTTTTCTACGTTTTGGTTTATGTAGTATCCTGATAAATGTAGGCCATTCATCACCCACCTCCATTACTGGGAGAAATCAGCATCAGACGGTTCCTTCAGAGCTGAAAATGCCAGGAAACCATTAAGCAGCCTCTCCTTATCTCTCCTCCTACTTCCACTCAGATATCCTGCCCTGTTCTACCTCCAGCTCAAAACAATGACTTAAGACTCGGTTAATTTAAAGAACTGGCTGCATCTGTAAAAATCAGTCTGAGCCTTCAACCTTGCAACAATGTGGAGCCCTTCCTGTTAATCTCTCTAAAGGTTGAGGGCACAAAAACAATGTGAGACCTTATTTCTCTGAAAACTCTCCAGGGTGCCCACAAAGGAAAGCAAATTATTCCACATGCATCACAACATCAGGAAGGAAGGCAATGGTGAAAACGGCATTGTTTATTCAACTTTCAGCTTTCTTTCAAGCAGGTCTCCATAGTGTTTCTCCTCTATTACCTCCTCTCTTCCCTTCCCTTTTCCCTTTTCTCTTTCCTGCTCATTATATACACCCATGAATTCAATGAAAAGGCTTCATCTTTTTTCAGTAACAGCTGCCTTTTGGTCTCCTGCTTTCTCTTCCCTCACCCCATTTCCCCTGGCCTGAACCTAAAAGTGAGCAGACCACTTGTAGAGTTCCATTAGCAAAAGAAGAACAGGAGTTGGATGTTGTGAAGTCACCTTAACTGCGCCCTCGAGTGGTGAGAAGGGGAATTTTTGTGATGGTGGATCAGCCTCAAATGATTTCCCCCCATCACTTTGCTGAACATGTAATTCTCACAGAACTTCTTTGCTGTCTGTCTTCCATCTTCAAGGACTAACTTGAAAAGTACAACCTATAGCAAAATCATTATTGCTGCATGCTACTTATAAGGTGCCTCATATGGGAAGACCAAACCAAATGCCTTAGGCATTTAAAGATGAATGGAATCTTACAGAATCTCCCATCCAGCATGGGGTGGACTTCACTCCCAGAATCCTCTAACCAGCATGTGTGGATGTCAAGCATTCCCCAGCACACCTGGCTGACAAATTCTGGGAGTTGAAATCCACTCATCTTAAAATGGCTAAATTGAGAAACACTGGCCTAGAATAATTGACATTCATCAAAAATCTTTTCCAACCCATAATAATGGATTATCTTGCTAGGCAGAAAGCCAAACTGAAGAATAGTACAATCCAGGCACAAACTGCCTTTTATTTATTTATTTAGCTCTGCAAACCTTTTTGACTGCATCACGAATTTCATTAGTGCCATTGCCAAAAATTGCTGGCATTCTCCATTTTAAAGGAGGGTGACACTCAGATACAGTGTAAGCCATTAAATAGGCTAAACCCAGTTTTAAAAACAAGGAGTAAGAAAGATCACCCAGGTTCTAATAATGAGGTATCCTTGTGAGTCCACCCACTGTAATTCCCACTCCTCACTCATGAGTAACGCAATTCTTTGTGACCAAAACAACAACAATAACATGTATTTCTCCAGTTTGACTGCATTGGCTGTGGCTAATGAGAATTGATGCCCACATATCTGGATGGCACAAGTTGAGGGAAGCTGGGATGGAATGTAGTTTCTAATTAAGGAGAATATTTAGGAAGAGCCATCTTGTTCTACCACCTCTTACTGTATTATACTATATATAGCACAGTATCAACAATAGAATCCTTCAGGTTTCTGGGTTCTATAATCTCCTAAGAGTTGAAATGGGTGCTTAACATTAGAGCCATCATTAAAAAGGCACAACAAAAAAATGTTTTGCCAACTCATGAAGCTCAGATTGCCCAAGGAGCTGTTGATACAGTTCTACATAGGAGAAATGTCTGTCATTTGTACATCTATAACTGTCTGGTTTGAATCAGCAACCAATCAGGATGGGTACAGACTTCAATGGATAATTAGGACTGCAGAAAAAACAGTTGCAACCAGCCTGTCTTCCATGGAGGACCTGGATACTGCACGAATCAAAAAGAGGGCTGTGAAAATATCTACAGACCCTTCACATCCTGGACATAAACTGTTTCAACTCCTCCCCTTGAGACATCACTGTAGGTGTTGCGTGCCAAAACAATTAGACAAGGGACAGTATCTCCCCCCCCCCATCACTTTGCTGAACATTTAATTCCCACAGAACTTATGCCTAAGGATATTTACTCATTTAGTAGGACTGTATTGCTATTATCCTTCTCATCTTCTCTACTATCCCCTCTTATTAGTATCATTATTATACTCTGTTACTTTAAATGTACATTGAGAGCTTCTGCATCAGACACAAATTCCTTGTGTGTCTAATCACCCTTGGCCAAATAAAGTATTCTATTCCATTTGTAGCTCAAGGTGGAAATGTGGGGTCCTTATTGCTTTCTGAGCTTGGTTGCTTCCTTTCAGACAAACTAGGGAATATCATCTGATGATGTTACCTAGTTTGGGTAATAAAATGTCTGCAAGAAAACAACCAAAGCTCAGAGAACATCAAGAACCCCTCAATGTAGTTTCTGCCCTAACAGACAAAACTGTAGAGTTGTATCAGGGAACTGTCCAGCAATGTAGATGCTGAAAGCATGATTGTGTCTTTGCAATAACTCCTATGTGAAAAACAAGTCGTTGTCTTGTGCTGATTTTCTGATTCCATCACTGCTATTTTTTTCTTGGGCATTGAGAAAAAGTTCCAGATGCCTGCAAAGACAGGGTCATTGTGTCCTTCTCTTCTCCAAGAGAAATTGGAAATAAGCAAGGAAAGTAACATTCCTTGAAGACCTGAGTTGTAAGTTCAGTTGGTTGCATTGATCAATTTCCTAGCATAAGATATCTCCACAGTTTCAGATGCTATTTCAGCTGAGAAAGGTGTCCTATTTGAGTTGAGAAAGAGAGTCTGGCTTTGCCAATGTTTTCTCCCCAAAAGGATTAACTAAGCTTCAACAGTTGATCTAAGTCAGAATCATAATCTGTTAATCTACTCTACTTTTGGTGTAAAAATTAAGGATGAATGGCAGGTAATTTATATCAAGCAACCCAATAGGCTTGCTTCTCTGCATACTTGTGATGTTCCATTTTTGTGTCTCTGCAGATCAGTCAGAGCCTTTTGTGCAACCCCACCCAAAACATCCAGACCTCATCCATGTGCACAACAATACGGATGTGATCAATGTCCCATGTCGTGTCACCTCACCAGAGATCAAACCGGAGCTGCTGCTGGTGAGCATTACATGGTTTTAGTTTATTTCTGAATCTTCTCACAACCTTCATCAAACGGGTTGGCTTTCAAGGGTAATTATTGATAAATAGACAAATGAGGATTAATTTGCTCAGTAATGGGCCACTTTTAGCCATAGATTTTCAAACTAGCAAATTTAAACTCTGGTTCAGACAATTTTGGAAAAGAAACTTATTCTCTTTAAAGTGTCCATGCCTTCTATATGAGAATCAGGCATTTTAAGCATGATGGCAAAAGGAAGATTATATATTTTGGGCATCGATTGAAGTGTTTCTGAGATAAGTGCAATTCCTATTTGTTTTTTATTCTGGACTTTTAGCCTGGAAAAACATTTGCTGAAATTTATTCCAGAAAGGATCCATCTCAGAAAGGATCCATTATTTTCAACCAGAATCCTGTTTGAAGCAAAACCCTAAATTTCTCCAAATTAGGATTTCAAGATGGCTTTGGTTAATTTTCTGGGTGCTCTTGAAAAGCAGCAGGTAGCATATGACTGTTCCCTGAGCTGGGCTTGCTGAAAGACAGGAGGAGAAGCAGAACTGTTTTATGACAAGATAATGCAGGGCACCAGCCCTAAGAAGAGGGAGTTTTAATATTATGCCGCATGGAACATTTTCCTCTCTTTTTTCCTGTTGCTGCTCACTTAATAGAACTTGCTTTCAATTTTTCTTTTAAAGAAGGGTAGAATTGGGCTGACGTTCTTGAGAGTGGAAAATAATATTATTTCAGTTCTTTGTTATAAAGCAATTAAGTTATGCCTATGAAATGGATCGACTATAGATGTCTTGGTGGAATACCACTTAAGTATGAGCCAGCCGTGTGCTGCAACTGCCAAAAAAGCCAAAGTGGTCCCAGACTGTATGACCAGAGGGGTAGCATCAAGATCAAAGGAAGTGATACCACAGGAAGTGATACAGTGAGGCCACACTTGGAATATTGCATTCAGTTCTGATCAACACAATATACAAAAGATGCTGAGAATTTTTTAGGAAGCATGCAGAGAAGAGTGACAGAGATGATAAGAGGAAGCTAGACTTCTTATCATGTCTTATACAATGAACAGTTAAGGGAACTAGGTATGTGTAGCCTATTGAAGGGAAGGATTAGCAGTCTTCCAGTACTTGAGTGGCACGTCATAAAGAAGTGGGAGTTGATTTGTCCTTCAAAGCATCTGAGAGCAGGACAAGAAGCAATGAGTGAAAGCTCATCAGAGGGAGAAAGAACCTGGAACTAAGGTGGGAAATTCCTGATAGTGAGAACCATTAATCAATGAAACAGTTTGCTTCCTTGCTCAATCAGTGGAGGATTTTAAGAAAAGATTGGACAACCATTTGTCTGGGGTAGTATAAGGACTCCTGCCTTGGGAAGACTTAGAAGACCTCTAAGGTTCCTTCTAACCCTATGATTCTAAGGACTGCAGGTGAGTGTCCTGCCTTTTGTTGCACTCTCTTCTCTTAGTGGCCTACAGTTTCCCTGGCTTCCCCCTCTTTCCTCCAATCCCAAGAGAAGATCTCATGAGGCTTTCTCAGATTAGATGCACAGGCAGCCTGGGAAGTTTCAAAGTAATGCAGATATAGATACATAACAAAAACACTAGCACTTTCTTTGCCTCCAGCAGCGAAATAGCTTTAGGAAGACCCCATAAAGTTTGTCCTACCATAGCTGAGTTTTCTGTCATGTAGATTTAACTTACAGTCACTCTTTCTCTGGAGTAAAGAAATAAGTGGGATACCACTGTACTTCAAAGAGTCCACTTATGTGTATTAAGTTGCTTCATACTCTTCTCATGAAGCAATTTTTTTTCCCCAGAAGTCACCTGGGCTTCTTAGAAGCTGTTTTTGATATAGAATGATCTTCAGCCAATCTCAAAGTCTTGGAGTTGTTGTGGGGTGGTATTTGATGCTCTAGTCTAGTAGAACTAAATAGGCAATGGGAGCTGGTAGTGTTTGACGGATAAAAGTAGAGGCATCTTATTCATAACATTTGGTATCTGCCAAAGTAATAAAAATTGCCAAGAATGAGAAACTGTTTTAGATGTAATGTTCAGGTGAAACAGTACTTTCTTATGAAGAGAACAATTTCCCTTCATAAAGTACTCAGTCCAAAACACACACACACACACACACACACTTTCATAATTTTGAAATTAAACCCATTCTTGACTTTTTTCTTCTCTCTCCTCCTTGGCTGGTGTAGCAAGAGCTTCGGCTTCTTGTAAGTGTTGGCTTAACATCTCTGTTGACTTTTGTTGAAATATATGAAGAATTAATAGCAGCCTCTCTGAAAGTGGCTGATAACATCTCCTTGAGGAAGGGGCAATCAGTTCAGATGCATGGTTTCTGATCTTTCCCATCTCTGGAGCTGAGTCAAACCTTTTCCATGTGTTACTCAGTCTTGACCTGGGGCTTCGTCCTAGATATTTCCATTTTAGGCTGCTGGGGCATCTGGCCAAAAGACTTCGTTCCTCCTCCTTTGAAAGAGACAGAAGGGGTGGCTGACATTCAGACCCCAAAAGGAAGGTGTCTGCTCAGTGAGAGACATCTCCAGAAGAGCGGATGAGGCTTTCTGTAGAGGTGTGTTTACCTTGGGTGCCCAACTTTCTGTTCCCATTTAAGGAAAGCTGGCTTGTTATTTTGGCCTTGTCTGGAAATACTATGCGTGGAGCCGGGTTGGCGGCTTCCTTTACTCACAGGAAACTGAAGTGGGGGAGGGCAGGAAGGAAGGAGCCCAACGATTGGACAAATTTAGAACATCCTCCTCCAAATTTAATAACTGCTCAGAGATAAAACGGCAGGAAGAGAGAGAGGAAAAATAGCACCAGGGTCTTTTGAAGGTTGGGGTAAAATCAGCTGTGGCTCCTCTTCTCCTTTCATAACAACTTTTGAATATTGTACAAGCAACTTCATTTAATATGTGGAATATGGGGGCCTAGATCTATATCTATCATATCTATGTGCAATATTTCTTCACATATATATTTTAAATCTACTCATCAGGGGATACTCAAATGCAGAGTTGTAATATTCAGCACCATTCTCTTTCACAATTTCTGAAACAACAGAGTTTGCCCCTTGTAAATTACAATTTTGATGTTTCCATTATACTTTAAAATGACTGCACTCTATCCTCCTTAGATATTTGTGGGAAATTGGATGGGTTGCTGATGCTAGAAAGAAGCTCATTCTTTGTGTCTGCTGATTCTGATTAGTTCTAGAGCTGAACTTGAAATTCAGGCATTTGAATATACACACAATATGTACATAATATCTATGTAAAAGTAATGTAGAATAAAACCATGTGGGCTATCCCTCCCGATGGGGCTTGAGAAAACCTCAGAAAGGAAATTAAAACTGCTGAGAATCACCTATGTTTACCCTAAACTGCCATGACATTTTGCCAATAATGTTATTAATGTAGAAAAGGGATGTATTGGCGCAGCGTTATCCATGTGGAGACAGTCAAAAAAATCAAGGAGTCTCACAATACCAAAGCCCCTCCCCAACTTTTACATGGGCTGCATACAGAAAGGGATGGAGCTTCAATCATGCGATCATGGATATTTTTTTTTCATTTTCAAAAATGTGTTCTGGTTTAATGCTGCCAACTACAGCCAACTTTGGGATACCTAACTAATCTTTTTTAGTATGATCCACTGAATGTTCTTTTTGATTGCAAATTAGGAATAATCTCCATCCTAAAATGGAGATGAGGCCAATTAAACTTTCCCTCTTTGCATTTTACAATTCAGTACATAAATGAAATTACCGTCTAAAAGCAGTAGAAATATTTTTATTGCAAAAGAAGAATTTTTAGGGGAGAAAGACAGACAAATATTAGTGATAGAGAGCTAAATACTACATAACTAGATAGCTGGTTGACGAGAGGGAGGGGGGTAGTTGGTAGAGGGGAGAGAGAGAGAGAGACGTTCCAATAACCAAGACAGACATGCTGTTTCTTCTAAAGTTTCCTTTCCTCACCTATAGATAGAAATACCTAGAAGACAAATAGGTTTCTATTTCAACTTGGGTAAAAGGCAAGCGACCACCACCTTGTCCCCACCCTCTACAGGAGGAAGAAATAGGAGTTCTTCCCTTATTCTACACCACATTCCCTTGAAATATAGCACTATTGTTTTTTTTTAATTGAATTTGTTTTTAAAAAAACCTTTTACAAATGTTTACTTCCCTCCCCCTCCCCTCCCCACCCAAACCCCACCCCTCCCAACCTTCCCTCCCCCGACTTCCCAGAACCAATACAGGGTATAAATCTTTAACAAAAATAATCTAAAGTAAACTTAAAAGTAAAAAATTAATATCTATCATTTGAGCTTTAACTCCTCTTTCCTAGGCTAACTCTAAACAGATTATGTCGTTCCTTGTTGCCTCAGTCATAAACTATCTGGAATTTCTTAGTCCCATATTTATTTTGAGTATAGTCAATCCATCTTCTCCACTCCAATTTATATCTCTCATTGGAATGGTCCTTGAGATATGCTGATATTTTAGCCATCTCTGCTAAGTTTGTTACTTTTAATGTCCATTCTTGGATAGTAGGCAAATCTTCCTTCTTCCAGTATTGCGCCAACAACAGTCTTGCTGCAGTTATTAAATGCAAAATCAAGTTAGTCTCTGTAACGATACAATCAGTAATTATACTTAACAAAAATAACTGAGGGGTAAACTTTATCCTTTTTTAAAGAACATTTTGCATAATCCACCATATTTTTATCCAAAATGCTTTAACCTTTTTACAAATCCACCATATATGATAGTATGTGGCATCAGCACAATCACAACTCCAGCATTTAAGTTGTAAATTCGGATACATAGAGGCCAGTTTTTTAGGATCTAAATGCCATCTATAAAACATCTTATAAAAGTTTTCTCTCAAATTTTGAGCTTGAGTAAATTTTACATTTCTTACCCAAATCTTTCCCCATGTATCCAACATTATTGGTTCTTCAAAATTTTGTGCCCATTTTATCATACAGTCTTTAACTAATTCTGTTTCCAAATCCATTTCTATTAATACATTACATAGTCTCTTTATATGCATTGGACTCTGATCTCTAATTTGTTTTAATAAATTATCCTTGTCTTGCATAAAACCAATTTTTTGATCTTTTTTCCATCTGGCCTGTAACTGCCCATACTGAAACCATGTTTGAATTGCCTTTTTCTCTTTTAGTACATTCAAGGGTTTTAATTGTAGTACACCTCTTTCTAAGGTAAGAAGCTGTCTTTATGTAATTACATTTTGTTTTTGTACTATATTTATGTTTTCTATTGCGTGTCTAGGAATTGCCCACATGGGTATCTTATCATTTAGTTTATATTGATATTTTTTCCAGACCCGCAGTAAAGCATTCCTTAAAATATGACTTTTAAAGTTCTTATCTACCTTTTTGTCATATAGCAAATAAGCATGTCAACCATATACCAAATCATGCCCTTCGATATTAAGTATTCTATCATCTGTTAAATTAATCCAATCACTAATTAGCGATAAAACTACTGCCTCATAATATAGTTTTAAATTTGGTAATTTCAAACCTCCTCTCTCACGCACATCTTGCATTATTTTTAGCTTAATTCTCGGCTTTTTCCCCTCCCATACAAATTTATTAATGCCCTTCTACCATTCTAGCAAATTTGCATCTTTTTTAAAGTATTGGAATCATTTGAAAAAGAAATAAAAATTTAGGTAAAACATTCATTTTCACTGCTGCTATTCTTCCCATCAAAGATAATTGTAATTTTTCCCAGTTTTTCATCTCTGTCTGTATGCTGCGCCATAGTGGCTCATAATTATACTTATATAGTTTCCCATTTGAGGTTGAAATGTAGACTCCTAAATATTTAACCTTTTTAACTATTTCACACCCTGTCATTCCTTCTAATTCTTCCCTTTGTTTAGTGTTCATATTTTTAACTAGCATCTTTGTTTTCCCTAAATTTATTTTAAATCCGGACACTTGGCCATATTGATTAACCATATTCATTAAAACCTTACTAGATTCCTGTGGTTGGGTTAATATTATAACCAAATCATCCGCGAAAGCGCGTACTCTATATTCTTGATGCCTAATCTTGATTCCCTGTAAATCATCTGATCCCCGTATTTTGTTCAACAATAATTCCAGAGTTATAATAAACAGTAATGGGGATAGAGGACAACCCTGCCTTGTACCTTTCTCAATTTTAAATGGATCTGTTAAGCTTCCATTGACTATGATTTGAGCTGTTTGTTCCTGATATATTGCTTTAATTGATTGTAAAAAATGCTCTATTTGCATTTTTTGCATTATTTTCAATAAAAATTGCCAATTCACTCGATCAAAGGCTTTCTCGGCATCTAGAAATATAAGCGCAGCAGGGATTTGGTTATTCTTTCCCAAATATTCCAGTATATTAACAATTTGTCTTACATTACTTCTCATTTGTCTCCCTTGTTTAAAACCTGTTTGATCATTATGAATCAATTGCTGAATAACCAACATTAACCTATTTGCTAGTATTTTAGTAAAATTTTTATCTATATTGAGTAATGATATAGGTCTGTAATTTTTTGGTTGACTAAGATCTTGATCCTCTTTTGGTATCAGGGATATAAAGGCTGTCTTCCAAGATGGGGGTACCTTCCCTTTCCATTTGGATCTTATTAAATAGTTCCTTAAGAGGTTCTACCATTTCTAATTGTAAATTTTTGTAATAAGCCGATGTCAGGCCATCTGTACCCAGTGCTTTCCCTACCTTTAGCTGTTTAATTACCTGGAGAATTTCCCCCGAAGTTATTGGTTTATTCAATTTCCCCTCTGCTTGTCTTTAACTATGGGTATCTATCTATATCTAAACCTTGTATTTTGTCATTCATGTACAATCCTGTGAAAAATTCACGAAAAACCTTTTGAATCTCATCCTGTTGATACACTTCCTTCCCTTTATAATGTAATTTCGATATATTGCGAGATTTCTGTTTCTTCCTAATCAGATATGCTAGCCATCTACTAGATTTATTTGCGTTACAAAAAGTGTTATGTTTTGCGTATAACAAATTAGTGGCCACATGGTCTGACATCAGCATATTAAATTGCTCTCTTAATAAAGTAATTGCTTCTTTAATCTTCTCATCTCCTGGTTTTAGTATTAACTCTTGTTCTCTCTTCCTGATTTCTTCCTCTAGTTCGATTCTTTTTTCCCCCTGTTTACGTCTATGTAACCTATTTAAATTTATTAGAACTCCTTGCATATATGCTTTACTTGCATCCCAAACCATTTCCATAGATGTACCCTTCTTCATATTAAAAACAAAATATTCTCTTAACAATTTTTTACATTCATTAATCTCATAATCTCATATCTAAATAAGTTTTCATTCAATCTTCAAGTCCTTCTTGCTTGCGCCCCAAATTCCAACTCCATCCAAACCGGATTATGATCTGATAAAGCTCTGGAACATATCTTCGTCTTCTTTACCCTAGAAAGCAAATCATTGGTTGTTAGTATAAAGTCAATCCTAGAAAACGATTGATGTCTATCGGAAAAAAATGTAAAGTCATGTTCTTCTAGGTTCCTTTCTCGCCAGATGTCTCTCAGCTCGAAATCATCCATCATATCAAAAAAGGGCTTGGGTAAATTTCGCTCGCATTTGGATATTTTGCCGGAGGCCCTTCTTGTCTTTCTTGGTATCCACAACACCATTCCAGTCACCCAATAATATGCAAGATCTATAGTCCCAATGTACTAACTTAGTATGGAGCGTTTTATAAAATTTATCTTGTTGTTGATTGGAAGCATATATTCCCATTAGAAGTATTTTTTCCCTTCTAATACCAGTTCTATTGCAATATATCTTCCTTGAGAGTCTGCTTCAATTAATTCGGCTTTCATGTCCTTTCTTAAGTAAATAACTATACCATTTTTCTTCTCAGGAGCAGAAGCTACAAAGTGTTGTCCAAGTCTTGTGTTAATCAAATATTTCTGATCAGTTGATCTAATATGAGTCTCTTGCAAGCAAATTATATCATTCTTAAATTGTTTCAGATAATGATTTATTTTCTTCCTTTTCTGTGGGGAGTTTAAACCGTTGACGTTCCAGGTTAAGAACTTAGTTGTCATCTTTAGCTCCCTGAAGCTTTTTAAGAGCCATCTGGAAATCCTGTAATTTGGCTTTCAGCTTGGCTCCACCCACTGCTTTTGAGCTATAACCTGTGAATTCTTGGATGGTAGCATGTGTTTGTTGTGAAGCTTGTTGCTTTTTTAACTCTTGTTCCATTCGCCTGGTAATCACGTGGGTTTGTCTTTGCTCCTTCGCCCCTTCTAGTTCTGAGAGAGGAAGTTGGTCCAGCCTTGGTGGTCCTTGAGTAACTTGCTGTCTATCCTGTCCTTCTTGTTCTCTTTCTCTAGGTCCAGGAAGGGGGGATGTCCAGCCTTCAGTATATTATTGTAAAAATCTCGAGCCTTCCATACTGAGTTGAGACTATATCTTTGCCCCTGGTAGGTAACTGCAAGTTCGGCTGCGGCCTCCCATCTGAACTGTAGCTGATGATTTTTGAGCTCATCGTCTAAGAAGGCATAGTCTTTCCTCGATCTCAACATTTTAGATGGTATTTCCTTCAAAACAGTCACCTCCTGACCCCCAATTTGAAGCTTAGTTTTGTAAGACTCTTGCAATATCAAATTCCTCATATCTCTCGTAGCAAAGTACACCACAATATCTCTTGGGAGTTGCTTTTGTCTGGCGAGCCAGGAATTAACATGATATATCTTGTCAATTTGCCAGTCAAAATTCCCTCCTGACCTTCCCATCAATTGATCAAAGGCTTCTGAGAAAATCTGCTTCAGGTTTTCTTGATTTTTCTCATTGAGGCCTCTTATCCTTAAGGCAAATTCCATCTGTCTATACTGCAACATTATAATTTCATTTTCTGCATCACCAACCTTTTGTTGAACCACATCCATTTTCGTTACCAAATTAATATTAGAATCATTAAGATCTTCCAATCTATCTTCAATTCCACAGACATAACCAGATAGGCAATTAAAAGCCTCAAGAATATCGTCTCTAATTTGCTGGTTCCAAGTCTGAACCGAGTCCATAAGCTCTTCTGACAATTCTTTATGAGCAGCAGATATCTCCTCCTTTATTTTAAAATTGTAAATTGTAAATTTAATGAATTTATATTTTAATTTCCATTGCAGCTGCATGATTTTTTAAAGCCTCGGCTAAGGCCACGCTTAGTTCTTTTTGCAGTATTTCTCTGGTCAAAGGCTCCCCTGCAGGAGTAGGAAAACCTGGGGGGGGGAGTAGTGACTGTAATTTAGTCCCAGGAACCAGAGAATTACCAGCACTTTTTGATGCATTAGGGAGGCAAGTTTCTGCTGCTTAGAAGCCATTGCAGATTTAATCTTCTCCACCCAATTACTAAATCCAGGCAAGCCGCTTGTCCAGCAATTACTATTTTGTTTGGTAATAAATCACTTCTATTTTACTGATCTTTAAATGTTCTGAGCTCCATAGAAATCTATGTCTTCCGAGCCTGACCCCTCCTACAAAGCTGTTCGGCACCATTTTCTGTGTATTTCTAGCAAGTAAATTGTCAAAAGGAATTCTTTAAAAAATGGAGTTAAAGACTTATACATACAATTAGATGTTCACCAGTATCAGTTCTGCCCGTTTTGAAATCAGTAATAAATCAGTCTTTGAGCTGAGGGTGGACGTGTGCCTTCGTTCTGCAAAAAAGGCAGAAGAGATCCTTGACGCAGAGAATCTACTATGTTACAGGGCGGCTCCCACGTCCCACCCCAGATTTATGTTCTGGGGGGTTAAATGGAGCACTGCCCACACATAGCTTGCTCGCCTTCTTCTCCTTTGCCCGAAGAAGAGGTAATCAAACTGTCAAACAGTTGATGGATACTGTTTAGACAGCTTAACGCAGCCAATGATCCGGAGCTGTTAAAAACAACAACCCCCTCAGGCCCCCGCCCAAACCAGAAGTTTACACTATTGTTTAGCCTGGAAGAGAAAAGATTTGTGAGACTAAAAAACAAACTTTTGTGACTACACAATGTTTTAAAAGAAGTGCTTCATGCTGCCTTCTTAATATCACTTTCTCCTTGCCTGATTGTTCTCCTGCAGCTTCAAGGCCCTGACTTCTAATCCAAGTCCCCTTCAAGCTGCAGCCAACATAGGAGAACGGATAGCTTGGCTTAACATGAAGCACTGTCCCATGTTGCCTTTTCCAGGGTGAAAGAAGGGGATTATATAGGACACAAGTTGGAAGAACAGTGGCCAGTAATGGGGACATCCATAGTTTTGGGGCAGCAATGATTGTACGTACAGGAGACAAAGTTTGTAATAGCGCATGAAGGATAAGTTAGGATGGAGGAAGACCTTGGAAGTGAGAAGTGAAGCATGCCAAACTACAGAGGTACATAGCAGGATTCCAGATATGTTTGTTGTTCCAGCCCAAATCAGCTGGGACAGGAAACTGGCTGATAGCCCTTCGTGTTGAGGAGGAGCTAATGATCTGCTTTTTGTTCCAGGAACATAGAATGCTTGTCTATCTAGGCAAGATTTTGCAGGATGCAGTTGTGAACTGTGTACAAGAACCATACACACGCAAGCTGTAGTTCACGGCAGATTGGCATCCTGGAAAAGGAAATAACAATTGTTACACTAAGCCAGGGCTCTTCAAGCTTGACAACTTTAAGACTTGTGGGCTTCAACTACCAGGACTAAGCACTAAGCTAAAATAATGGTTTACAAATCAGAGAGGTTAGGTTCTAATGATTAACTTGAAGACTGACTAGTGTTTGTTCACCATGCCACCAATCAGAATCAATTAGGATGATGAAGATAGTTCAGATATCTACTATGCAGGTCCATCCAGAAGTTCCTTCTCTTGTCCCTTTTTGCTATTAAAAAAAACCTGTCTCACTATTGCTTGGCTGCTTTAAATTTATATTTTTGCTTAGCTATGTGGCATATGCCTTTAAAACTCTCTCTTGAAATAAGGCACGATGCCCAAAATAAGTAATATAAATTCAGATCATAGAAAGCTAGCTTATCATGCACTTAACCTTGTTAAGAAAATTATGACTTGCTTAATTATTCCCTATTTCTGGGTGTTGGGGTATATTGATCCAGAAACTAGCCATGTGGTTGGATTTGTGCAACACGTAGGGCTAAAATGGGATTGGTTAGTTCAGTGTTTCTCAACCTTGGCCACTTTAAGATGGGTGGACTTCAATTCCCAGAATTCTCCAGTTAGCCATGCTGACTGTAGAATTCTGGCAATTGAAGTCCATCTGTCTTAAACACTGGGTTAGTTTATGGTTATGATGTATTGGACAAACAGAGCCACTAGATTTTATCCATTAATTAGTATAATTCAGTGTTCTTGACTTGACTGGCAGCAATCCAGAATCAATCCAGAATCTCAGGCAGAATCTCTGAGGTTGTATTTGAAGATGACAGTGATTGAACTGGAGAACTACAATGAGTGATTTATTGCACCTTAAGTGAAGAAATAGTGATAAGAGATGGATCTCAACAGATCTGAACTCATATCAAGTACAAAAGGCCAGGTCCACATCTGAAGGTCCAATTAAACTGATTTATTGCTACTCATGCCTATGCATAGCAATATTCTCAACTAATGGTTAACACTTGTAGGATCTAATCTGGGTCGGTCACTGGGACTAGAGGACTAGTCTTCCAAACTTTTGGATTCATGCTGGAGCCCATGAAGGCAATCTGGTAAAGACAAGTTCTTTGAGGATGGGCTCCATCATGAGTCCAAAAGCTCAGAAGACTAAACCTCTGGTTCCAGTGATCGAGCCTGATTGGATTCTGCAACATTATCCTGGGACACATATATTTGCCTTCATTCATGCGTTAGCACTTGGAACTAGATAAGAGTCAATGAAATTCAAGGGAAGTTGGACTCTTTTGGCTACATAGGGATTCTAGACTGAGCCTGTCAGCCTCTGTTTTGCTACTTGCTTTCGGCTGCCATTGAAACAGGGAGGGGGGCATTGTTTGTGGGTGGGGAAGTGTCAGCACTGGAGAGACTGAATAAAGAGAGGTGTTCTCACCATCTACTGCGCATGCTGCAGATAAAGGATTTGCCGCCCAGACCAACTGTCCAGCATACCAGCCTGATGATGTTTTTTGAAGATGTCTCTCACATGACACCTGTGGGGTGTACTGATTGGACTATGGACTAAGGTTACCAGAGGGAGGGGGTTGGGTCACATATTGATATCTATGATTACGTGTCCTTTTGCCTCAGACCTTGCTTTGCTTAGCTACTATCTACTTATGACCAGTAAAAGTACTCTTAATTCTGCAAAATAGAGTTGAGGGGTTTCTTTCTTGGTTACTGAGTCAAGCAGCCTTGACAGAGCCCTCTTTTAACTCTGCCATCAGATTCAGCCCTTCCTTCTCCTACAAGTAGAGATTTTGCAACATCCTATCTTTGGGAAGATGATGTTCTGACCTTGCCAGAAATGGTCTGAAACATTCCACTTCAATTGCCGAATGGAGTTTGAAATTGCCCATTTTGAGGGTGGGTCATTTCTAGTAAGTCTGTGAGAGGTGCATCTGATGTCTAAACATTTTCAGGAAATTTCAGGAAGAGAGTCTTAGAATGGCTCTCTCAAGATCAGAACACCATCTTCCCAAAGATGGGACATTTATTGTTTGGGACATTTCAAGATCCAAACAGTTTGAATGCTTCTTAATTATATCTACTGTAGCTATCAACTATCCAATTGGTCAATCCAGAAAAATAAAGTCTTATACTTTTTCCAAGAGTATAAACTTTACTGAATAAACCACATTGGCGCAGAAGAAGCAAAACCAGCTCTGGGATTCCCGTGCAAAGGAACACATAGTTCATTCCTCCTTTCCCCACAGGCCACCCACAGTCCATTACATCCACCAATCACTTCTGTTCATTTTGTTATTGGAACCAGCCAACCACACTGGGACATCTGCTGGGGGTGTCCTTGAAGGGGGGAGCAATGTCTCTCACGAACTGAGGATGCTTGGATGCCATTTCCCCCACCTTTGCATTCCAACCCACTATCGGTCTATTCTTTGTCAAGTTGCGAGAGAAGGGGAATGTAGGTGAAAATGGGAGTCAGTCTTGTCAGTAGCTTTATCTCAGACAAAAGGTATTATCTTTGTATTTGCTTTTTCTTCTTTAGCATCAATCTCCTGAGCCTCTCACCTATGAGAGGAAGGAATGGGACCCAAAGAAAGGATTCACGATCACTTCACCCTCCATTGAGTTCTTCAGTAAAATGATCAAATGTGTTGCTACAGTTAACGAGGCACAATATGAGACATATTACTTGACTCAGAAAGTGGGTGAGTGGATGAATGCTTTTGCCTTTCTGGACATAATTTTCCATTGCTGGACTACCAGTAGTCCTCGACTTATGACCACAATTGAGCCCAAAATTGATGTCACTAGGTAACACATTTGTTAAGTGAGTTTTGCTTCCTTTTACCATTTTTCTCATCACATTTGTTAAGTGAATCACTGCAGTTGCTAAATAGTTACAACCAACAGAAATATGAATGTGAATGCAAATCACATGACTATGGGGATGCTGTAATGGTCAAAAGTGTGAAAATGGTCATAAGTCACTTCAATGTCACTGTAAGTTCAAATGATACAAAATAAACCATTGTAAGTCGAGGACTGCTTATATATTCTGCACTAGGTCTGATTTCGGTTATGGAAAACAAATGGATTTTCCTGTTTGCCCATATAAAAACAATGTTGCTGGAGGAGATGCTTGATCACTGACTTTTTTATTTTGTTTAGAGGTGCGAGTTTGGGATGTGGTTGTGAAAGCAACTCCCAAAAAACTCTTGGTTGGAGAAACCCTTAACTTGGAATGCAAAGGGCAGACGTACTGGAATGGACGGTTACAGTTTCTATGGAAATTTCCAGGAAAAAGGGTGAGTCGTTCCAGTGGGTCTCTTAGTTGAGGGAAGACCTTGGTCTGCTCCAAGCGTGTTTCTCTTTTCTGAAGATCTGTTTCCTTAGTTCTTCAGAAAAGGATCTGCTGAACATTGCTTAGCTTTCTTAAATAACCATCCAATTGTCCTTGGTTGATCAAGGAGCTTTAACCCTTGACTTATGAGCACGATTGAGTCACAAATTTGAGACATTTTACCCCTTCATTGCCCAAGGGTTTAGGACCACCCTTGCCCCAGTTGTTAAGTGAATTACTGCAGTTGTTAAGTGAATCCAGCTTCTCCATTGAGTTTGCTTGTCAGAAGGTTGCAAAAGTTTGTACACAACACTTTAAAGGATGTGATCTCTTTTTGAAACCAGAAAAGAAAATTACTCCTGAAATACCTCATGATATTGTCTTTTAAACATTAAAACAAAAAGAAGGGAACCCCTAGTCATCTTTTAAAACTCTTAGCACCAGCACTTAGACTTATATATCACTTCATATTGCTTGACAGCCCTCTCTAAGCGGTTTACAGAGTCAGCATCCTGCCTCAAACAATGTGGGTCCTCATTTTACTAACTTCAGAAGGATGGACAGATGAGTTAACTTTGAGCCGATCAAGATCGAACTGCTGGCAGTTGGCAGAGTCAGCCTGCAATACTGCATTGCATGACCACTGTGCTTCCAAAGGCTCATTAGGATCCCATCAATCCTACCATACACACATCTAGAAAAAGATACCACAATATTCCCCTTTATAGTTTTTAATTTGAGGGCTTTTAAACTGAACTCGGTGGTAATTTTTCTATGCCTCTCTCTTGTTCTCTTCCAGGAACTAACAGCAGGAAAGAATTTTGACCAGAGTGTCTCCATGTACAAATGCTCTAGTAATGTGACTATCACAAATGTCACAATGGAAGACAAAGGACATTACATATGCAAAGTGTTCAATATGGGCGAAGGAGGTGTAGAAGTCAATACTACGGTCACAATACTCAGTAAGAAGGACCACAAAAATGGGAAAGCCAAGGTGTCAAAAGAGATGCAGTCAGAACATGCCACTTTTCTGCCAGCTGATATATTGATAGGCTGCTTGTACTCTCATTTTAGAAGACCCTTCCTTGCTGATAAGACCCTCGCAGAACCAACATAGCTCCCTCCTCAATCCTTTCAACTCGTGGATGACTTAAAATACTCATTCATCACCAGAGGCACCAGACTCAGCATGTCATACTCCCCTGGCTCACTTAACTTACCCTGAAGTTGTTTGCTTGACATTGAGTGGTGTTTTTTTTTAAAACAAATACAGTATTGTCAGCATTGGTGGATAAAAATAAGTGGCTTAATTTTCCACCAACTTCTCCATTGCTTATATCAGTGTTTCTCACCTTAGTAACCAAGCTGGCTGGAGAATTCTGGGAGTTGAAGTCCATACAGCTTAAAGTTACCAAGGCTGAGTAACTCTCGTGGAACTGCTTCCTCTGTGGTTTAGAGTCACCAAGCTACCCTTCTTTTCAGACTCCAGTCTAGTCGGGATCCATCCAGGGAAAATAGCATACAATATTCCAGAATTATGCCTATGTATCTCTTGAAAGTACAGGTGGTCCTTGACTTACAACCACAGTTGAGCCCAAAATTTCTGTTGCTAAGTGAGACATTTTGTCAAGTGAGTTTTGCTTCCTTTTACGACCTTTCTTGCTACAATTGTTAAATGAAGCACTGACGTTAAGTTAGTAACATGGTTATTAAGTAAATCTGGCTTCTCCATTGACTTTGCTTGTCAAAAGGTCATAAAAAGTGATCACGTGACCCTGGGACACTGCGACCATCATAAATATGAATCAATTGCCAAGGGTCTGAATTTTGATCATGTGACATTGCTGCAACGGTCATAAATGTGAAAATGACCATGTCACTTTTTTCAGTGCTGTTGTAACTTTGAACAGTCACAAAATGAACTGTTGTAAGTTGAGGACTACCCGATCACCCAAGGAATGATAAATCTTTTCATTCTTATAGTATCTTCAAGAAATTCCAGAAACGTGTCCTAATGTATTGTCACTTTGAAAAATCTCTTGTTCACAGCTGAAATCAAAGAGAAACTAGCCTTCCTTGTCATGGGCCATCTGTTCCTGTGCGTTGTTGATATAGTTTAATAATTACCCAATTGTGGGACAGGGAAAAATGGATTGTGTGCTATGAAAAAAATCCCATTAATTCAAGAGTTAAAATAAATACTATGCAGAAAAGATACTGCTTGCATATTATTATTGCCTTCACCAGCTTTCACTTAGAATGAGTGTTTCTAAAATGTCCCTGTTGCTTTCATACATTGGATCTTCTTCACAATTGTCTGCAGATCAAACTGTACCTCAGAGTCAAATTATTAAAATTTCACCACACATATGAAAAATAAATACCACATGCTTTAAATTTGTAACCGTGGCCACTCTGTTTCTTGTTTTTTTCCCATTTCACATCTGCCTGGTTTTTTTTCTGATTTGTTATCTTTTGCACATGTTATTTTGATGTCCAGAAAAAAAAATCTGATGCTTTTGAAAGTAAACTAGCAATTAACTCTTATTCTTTCTCTCATTTATTGAAGAAGAAGCTTTCATTAATTTTGTCAAAAAGAGGCAAAACTTGTATTATGAGGCCAATGCAGGACAAAAAGTACTGAAGCTGGCTTGGAAAGTTGATGCTTTCCCTCCCCCTGATGTGACTTGGTAAGGACTAAGATGCAGCAAAATTATATTTGGGAAAGTGGTATAATTGCAATTGTTCCTCCTCCTCCTCCTCCTCCTCCTCCTCCCTCCCTCCCTCCCTCCCTCACTTCCTAATTTGTATATAATTTCCTCTAATGTTACCTATGAGGAAGGTTGCCCTGAGACCTAATAATTAAATAAAGGTTTCAACCTGCATTTTCTCGGTCCAATCTTTAAGCAATAACTCAAGGGTGTTCAGTAGGTAACTTCATAGCAAAATCTACCTGCCAATACAAGACACACATTCACACATTTGGGTGCCAGAGGATTCCATGTTTCTTCTTGAGTTTACTTTATTGTTTCATGAGGCTGATGTTCACGAGGTCATTTGTTGCCTTCCTTTTGTTCCCATGCTATTCTTTTACAGTCCTTTCTCTCTGGCTGCATTTGCTTCCTGACCTAAGATGGTTCTTCTGGAGGAGTGTCCTGCATAAGACTTCTTCCCTTGGAATGGAATAGGGATACAAATAAATCAATAAACCTGCAGACTATAAATCAGTAAAAGACAAGATAGGCATGGAAACTCTTTTGTCTTAGATTGCTTAGAACTATGTTCAGTGCAAGGACCCAATGACTCATCTCAACCATTTCACAAAATGTTCTTCTCCTTTGCAAAACATTTTAGAAGCAGTTTCTTTTCCATCACATGAAATGTGCATGGCTGCATCGTGGAAGAAATCTGTTTGGCAGACTGCGCCATTTCTATGTGAACTCTTCACTACTTAGAAAACAGTTTCCAGGAACTAATGTTCTATAGTCCATTTTTACGGCTGTAGGTTTTCATTCAATCTGTTAGCCATTTTGTGTACAGGTAGCCCTCAACTTACAATTGTTCAATAACAATGGTTCAAAGTTACAGTGGGAGTGAAGAATGTAGCTTATGGCTAGTTTTGACACTTATGACCATCTCAGGTGTCCCCATAGTCATGTGATCAAAATTTGTGCACTTGTCAACTGGCATGTATTTGCAATGGTTGTGGCATCCCAGGGTTATGTGATTGCCATTTGCCACCTTCCCAGCCAGACATTGGGGGAAGCCAGATTTGTTTAATGACCACATGATTCTCTTAACAATCGCCTTTCTTAGCATAGAAAATCCTGGTTCCAATTGAGGTCATAAGCATAGGACTATCAGTACCACAGAGATATAAAGAAATAACTGCAACCAAGCCATTTTATCATGCCTTTGTAAGGCTGCACTTGGAGTATTGCATCCAGTTTTGGTGATCACATTAGAAAAAAGATATTTGAGAGACTAGGAAGAGTGCAGAGAAGAGCAACCAAGAGAATTAGGGGTCTGGAGACTAAAACATATGAAGAACAGTCACAGGGATTGGCCATGGCTAGTCTAGTGAAAAGAAGGACTACATGATACCACTGTTCCAATATTTAAGGGGCTGCCACAAAGAAGAGGGTTTTTCTTTTGCCAAAGCACTAGAAGGCAAGACAAAAAACAATGAAAGGAAACTAATCAAGGAGGGAAGCCACCTAGAACTAAGGAGAAAATACCTGACAGAACAATCAACCAATGGAATGGTTTGCTTCCAGAAGTTGTGGTGCCCCCATCACTGAAAGCTCTTAAGAAGAGACTGGACAGCCACTTGACTGGAATGGTACAGAGTCTCCTGCTTGTGCAGGGGGTTGGACTAGACTAGAAGATCTCCAAGGTTCCTTCCAACTCTGTTTTTCTATATCCAAACTCCAGGCCTTATCTCCCTAAAAACAGAGTTCTGAGTTTGATAGAACCAACAGAGAAAGTGACTGAGGAACCAGATTTAGGATTTTCAGGAAGAAATTCCCTAGCTCTCTTCCATGCCTGTAGCAGACCCACAAAATGGTGACATCTCCCGAGTCCTGCAACTAACACTAATCATTGCCTCCCCCTCTCCAACTCTTCAACTCCAAGGATGGAAAAAAAGTTTTTAAAAACCTCTTTTCCGCTCAATTGCCAGCCCAGTTTTCAATCCCTGCCAAAGGAGCAGGAAGAGAAATGGATTATGCTGTAACTTTAATATGTTTCTCTTCCCTATTCATCCCCCCACTGCAAATAACACGGTGGTTTAACTCTTAATAGATTTATTTCAGTCTCTGATTTCAGTTCTCTAATTCTTCGATGTCTTCAAGCATGTCCATAGTGCATAGCCAAGAAGACAAGCTGGCAGCTGAGTCACATGTAGGGTGCAAATCTATGAGACTATCACAGCCACCATCTTAATATATTGGACCAAAGCCACTCAGACTTTTTGCTAAAACTTATGTTTGTTTGTTTGTTTCCAGCCTTTATTATTTTTACAAATAACTCAGGGTGGCCAATCCTCACAACTTCTTCCTCCTATTTTCCCACAACAGCAACCTTGTGAGGTAGGTTGGGCTGAGCGGGAGGAATTGGCCCAAAATCACCCAGCTGGCTTTCGTGCCTAAGGCAGGACTAGAACTCACTGTCTCCTGATTTCTAGCTTGGTGCATTAACTACTACACCAATCCGACTCTCTTATATCGCAATAGAACATGCAAACTTTAATGCTTTGTATTTGAGCCCCAACTTTTGTTGCTAAGCAAGACAGTTGTTAACTGAGTTTTGCTCTATTTTATAAAATTTCTTGCCACAATTGTTAAATGAATTGCTGCATTTGTTAAGTTAGTAATATGGTTGTTAAGTGAAATTGTCTTCCTCATTGACTTTGCCTGTCATGTGACTCCAGGACACTGCGACCCCAATAAATGTGAGTCATTTGCCAAGCAGCCAAATTTTGATCACGTGATGGTGGGGAAGCGCCAATGGTAATTAGGGTGAAAAAATGGTTTTAGGTAACTCTTTCAGTCCTGTTGTAAGTTTCCACGGTCACTAAACAAATGGTTGTAAGTCAAGGACTATCTGTACTGATAATTTACTGTGGGATGAGTCCAATTCGTGGATGAGTAGGGAACATTCCACTTGGGCAGAGAGTCCTAGCTCTAAATTAAAATTTAAAAATTAAATTAGCTCCGAAACATGATGCCTTCTATTCCTTTGTCTCGGCTGTTTTTCACTCTCGTTTTTTCTGGTCCAAATAGGTACAAAGATGGGCAGCTGCTCAAGGCCAATGACTGCTATGACTTAGATCCTGAGAGGTACAGGATCGTCATCAGGGATGTGAGACCGAAGCATGCTGGGAACTTCACCCTGTATTTGAGCAACCCCAAGCATGGTCTCTATAAAAATCTCACCATCCAACTTGTTGTCCTTGGTAAGTTTCTGGCTTCTTCCGCTTCTCTTGGGGTGCAAGGCCAGACAGAGGGTGAAGAAGAAGGGCCACCCATTGAGTTGGCCTATGGACCGAGAACAAATAGTCAAGGTTGATACTGTAATGGTTGGTACTATAAGGTCATTTACTTCTATCGTTATTTCTACCACAATTGCCACTCTTACCATTGCTATTCTAGCACCAGGCTGGATCAACAACAAAATTCAGATCATGGCAAAAATAGCATCCAGTTAATAGCCTATGATGCTGTCACAGCAAAAAGGACATTTGAAGGACCATCTGTGATGGGAATAGAAGAAATGGAGTGATTTGGAAATAGAAAGTTGCTCACATTAGCAACTCCATTCCTGACCTTTCAAAATTTTCCTCCAAATGTGCATCTAGACAGATTGTATGGATGATTTCTGCAAAGACATTATCCAACTATTCCTCAAAGACAGAATTCCATCCAGTAGAGACAGTAGAGCTACTTCTGGAAAGAGCCTAGAAAGGATTAAGGGGACCATGCTGTCTTCCAATACTTGAAGGGCTATTACAGAGAAAAGAGGATTGACTTGCTCTCCAAAGAACTAGAGGGCAGGAGAAGGTGTAATGGGTAGAAGATCATTAAAGAGAGACCCAACCCAAAACTAAGGATAAATTGTCTGACAGTGCAACCAATTAATCAATGGAACAGCTTGCCTCCTGGAGTTGTGGGTGCTCCATCACTGGAGATTTTCAAAAATAGACTGGACAACCATTGACCGGGATGGTATCTGCCTTGAGCAGGGGGTTGGACTAGAAGATCTCTGAGGTCCTTTCCAGCCCTATGAGTCTATGCTTTATGAGTTCCCACTTGAGGCTTTCCTTATATTTTCATGGAAGCACCAGGAGATGTGTGGGCTTCAGATGGCTGGTGAGAGGATTGTGAGATTAAAGTTGTTCACTTCAACTCTGCCTTGACCATGTAATCTCTCTGAAGTGCTGGAACAACAGAATCCTGTCCTGAGGATTTTGCTAACTTTCTCTTTCGTTCAAAAGCTATTTAGAGTAATATTCTTTTTTTTATCAAGAGATGAGATGATGAATCAGTCCAGTTTCTCTGTTACAATTTCCAACCAGGCATCTCTGTGAGTAGAACCAGGGCATTTGCCTGGGGTTTAGTAAACATCAAGATGGAACCCACATATTGTGATTTAAATCCTCCAAATGCAATTAAAAAGAATCCCAGGTTTCAATTCCAAGAGCCGGGGGGGGGGCATTTAAACTTTTTTGCAGACACCTCAGATGCCAATAAAGCCAGAGCAGTTAATCACTGACAAAGAATTCAAGAAATGCAAAAAATATGTCAGTTTGTGTGCTTGCACTTGCATGTGGGAAAACACAGAGAGAGAGAGAGAAAGAGAGAGAGAGAGAGAGAGAGAGAGAGAGAGAGAGAGAGAGAGAGAGAGAGAGAGAGAGAGAGAGAGAGATGGGTGTGTAAAACAATTCATCAATTGATACATTGATGAAATTGGCAGCTGCAGTAGACTGCTGGTGCTTAAATATGAGCCAAGATCACATGAAGGGTTAGTACTGCAATATTGCATCCAGATTTGGTTGCCGCAACATAAAAAATATGCTGAAACTCTGGAAAGGGTTCAGAGACGACCAGCAAAGATGATTAGGGGGCTGGAGCCTGAAACATATGAAGAACGGTTGCAGGAACTGGGTCTGTCTAGTCTAGTGGAAAGAAGGACTAGGAGAGACATGATAACGCTGTTCCAATATTTGAGGGGCTGCCACAAAGAAGAGAGGGCGTGTCAGTCTAGTTTTCAAAGCACCTGAAGGCAGGACAAGAAGCAATAGATGCAAACTAAATCAAGGAGAGAATCATCCTAGAACTAAGGATAAATTTCCTGACAGTAAGAACAACCAATGGAAGGACTTGCCTTCAGAAATTGTGGGTGCTCCAACACTGGTTGTTTTTAAGATGAGATTGGACAACCATTTGTCTGAAATGATATAGGACAGGGATTTCAAACTCAAGGCCCGTGGGCCGAATCCAGCCTGTGCTTAGATTTGGCTCATGGCGGTGCCCTGGAAACAGTGAAGGACTGGCCTGCGGTGCCTCTGCCAGTGAAAATGGAGCTTGGGGGGGGGGGCACCCACAGCCCTCTTGAGCTCCATTTTCACTGGCAGAAGGTTGCAGGAGGCCATCGTATCTGAAAATGGAACTTTGGAGCTCATTTTCGCTGGCAGATCGCTCAGGTCACCACATCGAGTTGGCCATGCCCACCCCGGCTGCCCAAAGTCAAACACAACCCTGATGCAGCCCTGAATGAAATTGCGTTTGACATCCCTGATATAGGGATTCCTGCCTGAGCAGGGGATTGGACTAGAAGACCTCAAAGGTCCCTTCCAACTCTGTTATTCTGTTAGTCTGTTAAATGAATACACTTAGTGCTCAGCAACAACAGCTTTTTGTACAGTGTTCTTATGTGAAAGAGTATGTGTGTGTTTTGAAATTTAATAATCAAATCTGACCAGCTAGTAGGCAAGGAAACCCATCTGATTGGCTGCAAGACCAATTTAGGCAACATAACAGTTGCTTGGATCAATGGCATTTACAGTGCGGTTAATGTAAGCTCTCTAATGCAAATGCATATCACAATCATTGCTTGTTTGTTTTGCATTAGAATAAGACTGTTCCTAAATAACAGGACCAACAAAACAAGCTTGGCATGGAACTCCAGCAGCTAACACAAACATTGGTTGTGTGTTGCCTCGGGTCCAGCCAGCCCAGCAGCCTTAATGATTTTGTCAGCTTGCCGCTTCCAAATTTGCGTGCAATTTCACACACAAGTACTCCCTATTGTTCCTCTGTCATGCATCAGCCTGGCAGGGTAAATTAATTGGGGAACCATTATTGCAATTATTGTAAAGATGTCACTTATCAAAAACATGACTGGCTCAAGGAATGCTGATAACGTGCACTGTGGAGAAATATCCCTTTGCAAATAGGACAAGTGAGAGATAATAAAGAACAGATGTTTCATTTTTGGTAGCAGATTATTCTTTTTAAAAAAAACCTTCCTGCATGTAACAAAAAAATGCCTAGAAATCATTTGTTTTTCTGCCAAAGATTTGACTGGCTTTAATATAAATGAATAAGGAGATAGGGAGTTCTATGTCAGAGTGATAGAAAATCAGTTTTATTAGATGATTATTTATTAGGATTGTTACTATTAATGGTTAGCACATGGCTGAACTTCAACAATTGCCATATATTTAACTTTCCCTCCTTGTCAGCACACACTCAGTTTTCTAAGCACCAGTGGTTGTTAATTCTGTAAAACGCACATCAATTCTATGATAGGAATAATTAGGAAGGGACTGAAAATCAAATTGCCACTTGATTAATGCCCTGATATAAACCTATGACTTCTTGGGGTGAACCAATCAAGATGTAAACAAATCCACTATCTCTGTATTATTATTATACAATTGTATCAAGCGGCCAGTTGTTTCACCGGATTTAGCATTGGTTACTAGTTGGGCCCACCCAGGGATCTAGGACGTCGTAACGTATTTCCGTAATATGCGTGCAGATCCAAGCAGTGCGGCTTTTTGCATTTGACTGATGGTGATTTTATCAATTTTTAACTGTTTTAAATGTAATTCCAGTGCTTTTGGAGTAGCACCCAGTGTGCCAATTACCACTGGAATTACCACTGCTGGTTTGTGCCATAGAAATAGAATTTCTATTGAAATAGAATTTCAATTTTTAAGTCCTGGTATTTTGCAATTTTTTCATGTTCCTTCTCGGCGACCCTGCTATCACCTGGTATTGTGATGTCTATGATTGTGACCTTATTTTTTTCAACCAGTGTGATGTCTGGTGTATTATGCGCCAGTATTTTGTCCGTTTGTATACGGAAATCCCACAAGATCTTGACCATCTGATTTTTGGTGACTTTTTCAGGCTGATGTTCCCACCCGTTTGTTGCTGTCTTAATATTATAATTTTTGCACAAATTCCAATGGATTATTTGTGCTACTGAATTGTGCCGCAATTTATAGTCAGTCTGCACAAATTTTTTACAGCAGCTGAGTATGTGATCAACAGTTTCATCAGCTTCTTTGCAAAGTCTGCATTTGGCATCATCAGAGGATTTTTCAATTTTGAAAAATGGCATTTGTGTAGATAGCTTGTTCTTGCGCAGCCAGGATTAGTGACTCTGTTTCTTTCTTTAATGTACCTGTTGTTAACTATAACCAAGTTTGTTCACTGTCCACTTTATCTTTTATTTTTTCCAGAAATTGGCCATGCAGTGCTTTGTTCTGCCAACTCTCCATTCTTGATTTTATCACATCTTTTCTGTATTCTTGTTTCGTCTGTTGGGCCTTCAGTAGATTTTTGTTCTTTACTTCGATTAATAGATGTTCTTGACTTTCTTTTAAATAATCAGCCAGTGCATGTTTTTCTTCTTCAACTGTTTGCTTCACTTGTAATAATCCTCTGCCACCTGATTTTCGGGGCAGATATAGTCTATCAGTATCACCACGTGGATGTAAACTGTAGTGCATTGTCATTAGTTTCCTGGTTTTTCGGTCGAAAATGTCCAAATCAGCTTGTGTCCAGTTAACTATACCAGCTGTGTATCTTATAACTGGTATTGCCCAGGTATTTATGGCCTTGATTGTATTTCCACCATTCAATTTAGATTTCAAAATTTTCCTAACTCTGTTGGTGTACTCTCGCCTGACAATAGTTTTTACTTCTCCATGCTTGATGTTATCCAACTGCAGAATGCCTAAGTATTTGTAGGCTTCATTTTCATTGCATTTAATTACTTGGCCATTGGGCATTTCAATTCCCTCACATGTAGTGATTTTTCCCCTTTTTATGGATACAGTGGTGCATTTTTCCATGCCAAACTGCACTGAAATATCGGTGCTGAATACTCGGACTGTGTTTGTCAATGATTGGATTTCTATTTCTGACTTTCCATAGAGTTTCAAATCATCCATATATAGTAAATGCAAAAATTTTTCAGCTTCTTTAGCTGCTTGGTAGTCTAATTTCATTTTTTTTTTAAGATTACTGATAGTGGGATCATTGCGATGATGAAGAGAAGAGGTGAAAGTGAATCACCCTGGAAAATTCCTCACTTGATATTAACCATTCCGTAGATCTCATTCCCTACTGCCAACTCAGTTCTCCATTGTTTCATCGCCTTTTCAGTAAAGGATGTAATATTTTTGCTAATGCCAGTTGTTTCTAAGCATTTTATGATCCAACTATGTGGCAGTGAGTCAAATGCCTTTTTGTAATCAATCCAGACCATATTCAAGTTCGTTTTTATGTTCTTACAATTTTCTAATATCATTTTATCAATTAGGAGCTGATCTTTTGTACCCCTGGTCCTTCTTTTGTTGCTTTTTTGCTCTACTGGCAAGATGTTGTTTGTTTCCAAATAATCCATCATGTTATCTGCAATAATGCCTGTGAGTAATTTGAAGGTTGTTGGCAAGCATGTTATTGATCTGTAGTTTTCAGGTGTTGTTCCTTTAGTTGCATCTTTCGGAATCAAGTATGTTTTTCCAGTTGTCAACCGTTCATCAATTTGGCTCTTTTGTAAAATTTCATTCAGTTGCCTGGCCAATATTGCATGTAAACTGGTCAGATATTTGAGCCAGAAACCATGTAATTGGTCCTTTCCAGGTGATGTCCAATTCTTTACCTTTTTTACTCGATTTTTGACCATCTCAGTTGTTATTTCTAATACTTGCATTTGTTTGTTGCCAATGCTTTTCTCAAAGTCATGTATCCACTTTGCTTCCTTATTGTAGTCCTTTGCATTTTCCCACAATTCTTTCCAGAATTCAACTGTAGCCTGCTTTTCTGGTTTTTCACTTTTGGTATCACCATTCACATTAAGACTTTGATAAAAGCGCCGTTGGTCTGATCAAAATTGCTGATTTTGTTTATATTGGATGATTCATGCCTCATATTGACCTCGTATTCCTCTCGGAGCAGTGGAATTGTGATCTTGGTCTGAGGGGTAGCAAGATCTTGCCCCTGTCATGGTCAGACCACTACCTATTGAGGCTTGACTTTCGGAGACCAAACCCCCACTGTAGGGAGGAGGAACCGACCAGGTGGTTCCGCCCCAGGCGACTTATGGACCCTTCGGGGTTCCAGACGGAGCTTGGGGTTATTCCTGATACTCTCGCCCGCAGTTCGGCGGAGACTCTGGTTGCTGCCTGGGATCTGGCAGCGGCGGAGTCTCTTAACCGGATTGCGCCTCTACGGCCGCTCCGAGGCAGTGGATCCCGGAAGGCTCCTTGGTTTACTGAGGAACTCCGGGAGATGAAGCACCGAAGGAGACGCCTAGAGCACCTATGGAGGTCCAGCAAATCCGAATCGAGCCGAGCATTTTTGACAACCTGCACCAGAGATTACGTTCGGGCAATCAGGACGGCTAAGAAAACACACATTGCCTCTCTGGTTGCGTCTGCTGAGTCGCGCCCAGCCGCCGTGTTTAGGATAACCCGTTCCCTCCTAAATAGGAGGGATACGGGCGATCCGCTGCAGGGCAGGGCTGAGGACTACGTCCAATTTCTCGCAGACAAGGTTGCTCGGCTCCGGGCGGACCTGGACTCCAATCCCGCAGTACCAGCCGAGGCACTAAGGGATGATCTGGTAAGTCATCGCTGGATTGAGTTTCAGGCTGTTGCCCCTGAGGATGTGGACAAGGCCATGAGAGCTGTAGGTGCCTCCACATGTGTGCTGGACCCGTGCCCTTCCTGGCTGGTTGTAAACAGCAGGGAGGTGACACGAGGCTGGATCCAGGAGGTTGTTACCGCCTCACTTCGGGAGGGGATCTTTCCCCCCGCTTTAAAGACAGCGGTGGTGAGACCCCTCCTGAAGAAACCATCCTTGGATCCAGCTGTTTTAAATAACTATCGTCCAGTCCCCAACCTCCCCTTTGTGGGGAAGGTTGTTGAGAAGGTGGTGGCCTTTCAGCTCCAGCGGTCCTTGGAGGAAGCCAGCTATCTCGATCCGTTCCAGTCTGGCTTCAGACCTGGCTGCAGCACAGAAACCGCTTTGGTCGCGTTGACCGATGATCTCTGGAGAGCCAGGGATGGAGGCCACGCCTCCATCCTAGTGCTCCTTGACCTCTCGGCGGCTTTCGATACCATCGACCATGGTATCCTTCTGCGACGACTGTGGGAGGTGGGGGTGGGAGGCGCTGTTTTACAGTGGTTCTCCTCTTACCTCTCGGACAGGTCGCAGTTGGTGTTAGTTGGGGAGCAGAGATCGACCCCTAGGCCCCTAACATGTGGGGTGCCTCAGGGTTCGGTCCTGTCCCCCCTTCTTTTCAACATCTACATGAAACCGCTGGGTGAGATCATTTGACGGCACGGGATAAAGTACCATCAATATGCGGACGATACTCAATTGTATCTGTTCGCCCCGTGCCAACTCAACGAAGCGATGGATGTGATGATCCAGGGGCTGGATGCTGTTAAAGACTGGATGGGGGTCAACAAGCTTGTGCTCAATCCAGAAAAGACTGAGTGGCTGCTGTGTTTCCCTCCCAAAAATTGGCCAAGTACTCCATCTCTCAGGCTGGGGGGTCAAATTATACGCCCCTCAGACAGGGTTCGCAACTTGGGAGTCCTCCTGGACCCACAGCTGACCTTCGAACACCATTTGTCAGCTGTGACCAGGGGGGCATTTGCCCAGGTTCGCCTGGTACACCAGTTGCGTCCCTACCTGAACCGGGAGGCCCTCACAACAGTCACTCGTGCCCTTGTGACCTCTAGGCTGGAATATTGCAATGTGCTCTACATGGGGCTGCCCTTGAAGAGCATTCGGTGACTCCAGCTAGTCCAGAACGCGGCCGCACGAGCGATAGTGGGTGCACCTCGGTTCACCCACTAACACCTATCCTCCGCAAGCTGCGCTGGCTACCTGTTGATCTCCGGGTGCGCTTCAAGGTGCTACTTATCACCTATAAAGCCCTTCATGGTAGTGGGCCTGGGTACTTGAGAGACCGCCTACTGCCAATTACCTCCACTAGACCGATTCGATCGCATCGATTAGGCCTCCTCCGAATCCCATCTTCTAGCCAGTGCAAACTGGCAACTACCCGGAGGAGGGCCTTCTCGGTGGCTGCTCCGTCCCTTTGGAACGAACTCCCCGTGGAGATTCGGACCCTCACCACCCTCCAATCCTTCCGCGCTGCTGTAAAGATCTGGCTGTCCCGGCTGGCCTGGGGTTAAGATTATAGCCCCACTCAAATGTTGTTGCGTTTTTTCTCTTTTAATATGCTGTATTGTTTACTGTTTGTTGTTTCCCCCCTCCCTTTTGAATTGTGAGCCGCCCTGAGTCCCCTTAGGGAAAAGGGCGGCATACAAATAAAGGCAAAAGTAAAAAAAAAAAAAAAAGTAAATATCTTTAAAATTTTTTAGCTGTTGCTGTTATCTGCTGTTTTACAATCTCTACAGCTTCATTGATGTTTCTTGTATCCAATCTATATCTTCTGATTAGCCGATCTATGATTTCGTTGTTTTTAAGCCGTTGCTCATGCATGTTCTTTAAGTTACTAGCATCTGCCCTTAATTTTTTGACTTTTTGTTCTAATCGGATTTTCCACTTTGGCTTTGATGCTTTTTCTGTTGTGTGACTAGGTACTTTGATTTTAATGCCTAGTTCATTAGTGATATTACAGCTGCGCTGTACATTAACTGGTTCGTTTCCAAGATGGATCCCGATTCAATTGTTGAAAACACTGCATTAACCATTTTCATGATAGGGGCCAAAATTTTCTTAGGCACAGTTTTTAGTGATGGTAAACGTTGCCTTTCCTCATTAAGCAGAAAATGCTCCATGATCTTATCCTTCAATTCTTTTTGGTTTTGAGTTAGTTCATCAGTTGGTTCAGTGATAACTGGTTCTAGTGGTGGTGGTGTTATTTCCTCCCCGAGAGCTTCTTCTGGGAGTTCTACTATAATGTCTTTAGTTGTGTCTTGAATATCAGTTATTTCCACTTGTGATATTGTTTTTTTTGGTTTTGCAATTTGCCTGAAATTCCTCAAGTTCAACTTCACTGAACACTTTATTCCATATAATAAATCACCTTTGATCTGCTAGTCGTTGTTCACTAACATTTGAATCTGGATATTGTTGTTTCCATAATTCATACATTCGCTTTAAATAACCTCTTTTTTCTGGCTCTGAGTTGTAGTAACAGGCCATTATGGCACGGTTTTCATCTGCACTATATTTTTGTCGTTTTGTTGGCTGGTCCATTTGTAGCCCACTTGTCGACGGATGTCCAGGGACCCCAACATCCACCGCGGCCCTTGTTAACCCACGCGACGACCAATGCGGTATAAAATTTTTATTCGTTTCTTTCACCATATTGTATGGGTTGGCGGGGTTTTTTTATGGGGCCAGGTTGCCAACCTGATCCCAACCCTCCTCCTTTCTCATCTGGGCTTGGGACCGGCAACAGCAGAGTTGTTGTTGTTGTTGTTGTTGTTGTTGTTATATTTCATGGTCCAACTAGATATTGGCAATGCCTCCTTCTTAGGGCTGAGAGAAAGTAACTGGACCAAGGTCACCCAGTCAGCTTCATGGGTGGGTCTAGAATTTACAGCCTCCTGGTTTCTAGCCTGATGCCTTCACCACTGTATCAAAGGGACTCCCTTGGTAGAACCATCCTCTTCAAATTGTTCCACTCAACTTTAAAGCCATCAAAAGTAAGTAGCCAACAAGGCAGCTTGTGACCATGAACCCCAGAGGTTAATTCTGTGCTTGAGAAAGAATGTTTGTCCTACAGCTCCTTCCAGTTAGCTTCATTGGATGAGCCTTATTATTATAATGATAATTTGATCATTGTCCAAAGTCTCATTATCTTATATAGCAAAAGCTGACATAGACTGATTGCAGTTACATACAATAAAGTAGAAATTAATTGTTTCTGTATGCTAACTGCCAGAAACAATTTCATACATACTTCAAGGGCCATCAATTTAAAATATCATGCAAATGATATTTACAAATATTGTGCAAATATCATGTTAAGATGTCCAGTCTATAAACCGTGCATGTTTGCAGGTAAGATGAGCAAGACTTAATCAGGGTATCCAAGAAAGTTTGCCAATAGGGCCAAACAAATTTACCTCCAGTTTAGTGCAGCCTTAGAAAGCAGGAGACTTTGAGTTTTGTTCTCACCTTGGGCATGAAGTCACTTACTGATGGCCTTGGGCCAGTCCTTCTTTCTCAGCCCTGGGAAGGTGGCAGTGATGTATCCCTTCTGAAAACTTGCAAAGAAAATTGCAAGGATGTGTCCGGGCAGTTGCCAAGAGTCAACACTAACTCAGAAACATCTAATAATTTATTTTAGCAGCTCAGGAACAAGCTTTGTCAACTCATTGCAAGAAAGTTATAATTCATCATTTAACGAACAAGAGTAAATGTCACTTTTGTAGTGAAAAGGATGAAATAATTGACCATCTGATTAATGGCTGAAGCAAAATTTCCCAAACTGACAATAATCATCAAATTGAGAACGTTTTGGAAATGAGAAGGTTAAGATCTTATAGCAACAGCAGTAGCACTTAGACTTAAATACTACTTCACGATGCTTTACAGTCCTTTCTAAGTGGTTTATAGAGTCAGCTTTTTGCCCCCAACAATCTGACTCCTCATTTTACCAACCTTGGAAGGATGGAAGGCTGAGTCAACCTTGAGTCCATCAGGATCAAACTCTTGGCTGTGGGCAGAGTTTGCCTGCAATACTGAATTCTAACTAAGTTTTTGTAGATTACCCATAATGATAATAATAAAAATGCCAAATCCAGTCTAAACATTTGGCTGACCTTGTGACAAATAGATAACAGTAATATTGTTATTATTGAACAATATTTCATCACGATATTTTTACTATTGATGAATAATTGAGAGAAGTAGGTATTACTAGTCTAAGATAATTAAGGAGATATCCAACCTAGAAGTAAGGAGAAACTTCCTAACAGGGAGGACAACCAACCAGTGGAACTGCTTGCCTCCAGAAGTTGTGGGTTATCTCCAACACTGGAGACTTTAAGAAGAGGCTGGACAGCCATTTGTCTGGAATAATATAGGGTCTCCTGCTCAAGCAGAGGAATGGACTAGAAGACCTCTAAGGTTTTTTCCAAGCCTATTATTCTATGTTCTATATATGTGGATAAAAAAATGCCGAATTCAGTCTAAACATGTAGCTGGTTGTGCGACTAATCAGAAAAATAGCAGAATAACAGGAGAGGTCCCACCATTTTGACCATTCCGGATCCACGACAGCAAGGGTTAAGGTTACAAATAGATTAGCATTAGGAAGAGGGTTGGAAGTTGCTAGAGACATGGTGACTTGTGAAAGAAAAGAAGTAAATTTAAAGAAGGACGTGTAGGGCTGAAACTCCAGAATGTGCTGCCCTGTTCAAACTTGATCAAACCTAGAGAGGATCTGAGGGCAGATCCAGGTGAACCTCTTGTCATCAGAAGATTCCAGCAATGTCTTTCCCACTTAACTTCTGGGCCCTTGCAAGCATTAAATTGCAAGGATTATTCCTCACATGTAAGAAGCTTTCTGCCTGGGCCACCCATACTCCCAGCCTGCTTTGGAGACTGATGGTATTTAATCTGGCAAGAGCACTTCTGTTGGTTTTCTGTAGAGACCTCATGAAGCTCCAAGAGGTAACCCATCAGTTGGGGGCGGGGTATTCTTCCTTTACATATTTGCACATCAAGAGCCTCCAAGAAGTTGGTGGTTTGCAATGTTTGTGTTTTCTTGGAGGAGATTTCTGTTGAGAGCCAGAGCTCCATGGCGCAAATGTCTTGAAGCATTTTGGAGGGGGGGGAGAGCAAAAGGTGATCTTAACAAACAGCTGGCGACTACACAGCCTGGGGAGTCAAGAATGAGAAACGTGGGAGAACATAATTATTCCGGGCCAGAGTACAAAGCAAGTACAGGGGATTTAGAAACTACTTACAGTGAAGCAAGGAAATTTTTCCTTCTCACCCTAAAACAAATAAACTGAAATATTATAAAGATCTTTCCAGGGACTTTTTATGCCGCAACAGCATTTCTGACAAAGCTGTCTGGAAAATTTATTAGGCCATTTTATGAAATGATACAAACTGGTTTTAGCTATTCAGTGGCCTTTTCCAGTTCTTAGGATTGGCTCTAACAAAACACAACGTTTGCCCCTAAACATCACAAATTTTGTCAGAATGGAAGGGAACAGAAAACTCTGTTTGGCCAAGTGTGATTAGACACAAGGAATTTGTCTCAGTGTACATACAAGCAACAAGTGATAAATCATGATCATAAAATACAATCATCATAAATCATAATACAATACTCAGTGATAGTCATAAGATACTAAATAAAAGCAATCAACATAAATCATGATACAAACTGCAAAGTGTTAGTTAGTCATAAGATGTTAGATGATCATTCTTAGACAGTTTTGAAATTTTTAGCCTTCTTCAACCTCCTGATAGGAGGCAATGAACAAGCAACAACTAGCATTTCACAGCTAATGTTATAACATCTGGTAATTACAGGGACAAATTCATTTCTCAGCCCAGAAACAACCCTTTGGAGAGATATAGCAGCTAGCTTGATTTTTGTTTTTAAAAAATTGATCTTAGATTTTCTAATAGCAAGGTTTAGCTATTTGGCTGAATGAGGAGACAATACACAATTGGCATCCAAAGCATGAGATATGAGTGGCCAAATGACTTTGAATTTTTTCCTTAAATTTTCTTTAGCTCCAATTAACTCCTTGCCTAAGTTTAGCATGATTTTTAAAATTATCTTTTCATTGAGCAATTCTTTTCCTTGTTGGAATTTCTCCAGTGGTCATTTAGGATTATTAACTTCTGCAATGGTCAATAAAGATTATTATTTGAATTTAATGAAACTGAATTGGCTGAATTTCAATCTATATCCAATATGCTAAGAGAGTAAATGAAAAAATTATGTTTGGTGAACAGCAGGAACTTTTCCTGGTACAAGTAGTCCCCCACTTACGACCACAATTGAGGCTAGAATTTCTGTCACTAAGTGAGACATTTGTTAAATGAGTTTTGCCACATTTTATTACCTTGCTTCCCACAGTTGTTAAGTGAATCACTGTTGTTACACTAGTAACACTGTTGTAAAGTGAATCTGGCTTTCCCATTGACTGCTTGTCAAAGGGTCGCAAAAGGGATCACATGACTCCAGAACATTGCGACCGTCATAAACATGAGTCAGTTGTCAATTACGTTTGAATTTTAATCACGTGACCACGGAGATGCTACAGCGGTCATAAGTGTGAAAAACAGTCATGTCATTTTTTTCCAGTTCTGTTGTAACTTTGAAGGGTCACTAAATGAACTGTTGTAAGTCAAGGACTACCTGTACTTACGTCTCCCTGAAAATAAAAGAAAGAGGGAAAAGGTAAGATTTGCCCATATTTAACAAGGCTTACAGTCTCAACAGAAAAAAGGATAACACATTGGTATCTCAGTACTCGTCATTAATTGGTTCTGAGATGCAATGAGGACCAAACAGATTTTTCCCATAAGGAACAATGTAATGAACCTAGAGGCAACCAACACCAACAAGCTCTAGCTTGTACATTGAGTATCAAACGAAGTATGAGTACCAGGACATCAAAACACATTGAATACCAAATGTGATGTGTTTCCAAGCAGTTGAGTACCAAGGGACCATTGTATTTATCCACCCCTCATAAAACAACCTAAAACCATCAGGGTGCAATCTTATGGTTTCACAGAAGAGTTCTCACATACTGAAGCATATGAAGTTATGCTAGGTGAAAGTTTAGTTTGTTCTATAATTTTTACAAGATTCTGTACTTAAGTGTTATTATTTTAATCATCAGAGTTACTGCTATCCAGATTGTCCTTGACCTACAAAATAGTGACTGTTTCGAGTGACAATGGCACTGAAAAAAAAGTTACTTAGAAATGGTCACCCCATTTACAACTGTCATAGCATTTCCATGATCACATGATCAGAATTCTGGGGCTTGGCAACTGACTTGTACTTATGACAGTTGCAGGTTTGTATGATCACCATTTGCAATTTTGCCAGCCGACTTCTGACAAGCAGTTAGTGGGGGAAGCTGTATGCACTTAACAACCATGAGATTCAAGTGTAGTGCTTTGCTTAATAACCGTGGGGAAAAGGTGGTAAAATTGGACACGACTCACTTAAGAACAGCCTTGCTTGGCAATGGAAATTCAGAATAACTGAATAAAAGAGTTGTAAGGGAGCTTGGAGGTCTTCTAGTCCAACCCCCTGCTTAGGCAGAAAACCCTATACTATTTCAGACAAATGGTTATCCAATCTCTTCTTAAAAACTTCCAGTGTTGGATCATTCACAACTTCTGGAGGCAAGTCATTCCACTGGTTAATTGTTCTCACTGTTAGGAAGTTTCTCCTTAATTCCAGGTTGCTTCTCTCCTTGATTAGTTTCCATCCATTGCTTCTTGTCCTTCCTTCTAGTGCTTTGGAGAATAGGTGGACCTCCTGAAATGTGTAGCATTGTACCTGAAAGCGAACTTCCCAGCTAAACCTGCAAAAGGCTAATGTCTCCTGATTTAGGGAACCCACACACCCATCTTGAGCACTCTTTTCAGTTCTACTTGCATGCTTTGCAACCAATACAACTCACCTAGGAGCATGTAGATGCTGTATGTATTTCATAGTCTCAGGTTGGAGAATGAGCATGGATCCTATGCCAAAGGCATCATAACAGTTGTGCATTCTGTTTTCAGTTGGGATCAGAAGTTGAGGACTACTTGTACTGTTTAAGATAAATGTTGAAGTGGTCATTATAGGCCATGGGCCTTCTAATGTTTTCTCTCTTAACGGGTCCCCTTTGTTATTTTCAATTGTTAGGTGTGCTGCAAAGTTGAAACTAAATTGGTCATGTGCAGATTTGATCAATAGAGTGCCAAAATTCCCCTTGAAACGTGGCAGTTGTTTTGGGGAGTTGCCAATTTCTGGTCCCAAACTATGTTTCTGTTGAATCTTCACTTTTCCTGGTCTGTCATGATTAAATTTAATCAAACTCTGATGTAATTTAATTTACTTTGCATTGGGAAGGAATTACAAACCAGAAGAACAGCAAACAATATTCTTTCTTACTTCCATCCTACATTTGGAATCCAGCATCTCTATTTCAGAGTTGTCTCTTTTTAACGACTTCCATTGTAAAAGCTTTAATCTATATTAGGCGTGAGGATCTGTAGTGATGTGAAGCTTCAGACAATATTAATTGCTGTTATAGTTAGGATTTCTTTGGCTTAAGATAATTTCCTGAGAGAGCAGAATATATCAAGGCAAGAAGAATTTAGGGTTCTGGTAGTTATTTTAAGATTAAACTAAAAAAAGAAATCCCCAATACAGGGGTATATATTTTTGCAAATGATGCTCTGCTTAAATAGAGTTAGGAAATGCCATGCCAATTTTCTTTAACCATGCAAATTATTCACATAGTGAAATTTGTCCATTCCCCAGGCTTTAAAAGTAACAAGAGCCAGTGACAATCTGGGTCCTCATTTTACCAACCTGGGAAGGATGGAAGACTGAGTCAACCTTTTAGTTAACATTACTTTTTTACCAGAAGGCAAAAAATTTACCTGGAGAATTCTGAGAGTTGAATTTCATAGAACATAAAATTACATGGCTGGAAGTGACCTTCAAGATCTTCTAGTCCAACCCCCTTCTCAAGCAGGAGACTCTAAGAACAGTGATTAGAATGCAGCATTGCAGGCTAATTCTGCTGTTTGCCATCAGTTCGATCCTGACTGCCTCAAAGGTGACGCAGCCTTCCATCCTTCCAAAATCGGCAAAATGAGGACCCAGATTGTTGGGGCAAGATGCTTAAACTGTTTAGAGAGGGCTGTCAAGCACTGTGAAGCAGTATATAAATCTAAGTGCTGTTGCTATACTATTCCATACACAACCAGACAAGTGGATGTTCATGAAAGTCAGTCATGACATGAGGCAATCTGCACCCAAGCTTTAAACTACAGGAAATGGGTTGTGAAGTTTGCAATGCATGTGGACTGTCATTGTCTTAACAATCAGAACTGAGCCTTTTTGTTAAACCACCATAGACTTTGTTTTTGGGGGAAAAAATTATTTTAGAGTTGGCATGATATATGAACATTGGGTGTGCATGTTTCATGTATATATTTAATAAAATGTTTGCATGGGTGGGAATCAAGAAATAGGAATGGGGACACTGAGTCACACAGACTTGCAATGCTGGAGAAAAAAGTTTTCGATTATGCTTCTGTTATGGAAGTAGCTGCAATTCTACTCTATTTCGCTCCAAATTGCAATGTATCTGGTAGATGTTCTTTTCTATGTGTAAATCCACCCATATTGCAGTTATCAAATGACCTACATCTAAGAAAACAAGCCGTGTATCATTATGACATCAGAGGTCAATCTGATATTCGAACTGGTTCAAGTTTCCAAAGTGATTTAATCAGATCAGATCATCTTTCTGAATCGGAACAATGTTTCAGATCAATTACTGAATTGGATGCATCAAATTAATGGTGCAGTTTGGAAGGCAAAAAGATCATTTTGTCAAGTCAATTCAGGGCTGAACTAACATATATAATCAACTTGACTTTTTGAATCAATCGGAAACATTGAATTGGAACAAGTCAAGCATTTGAGCCTGTCAACAGAATTTCATCAAGTGGCTCTGAATTTGCTTTGCTAAGCTTGGAATTCAGAAAATGGGCTCAAACTGGCTGGGTGAGACTTCAAGCAATTAAACTTGTGCATCTAAAAACAAAGCAGGTTATTTGTAGCAATATGTGACACTGGTGTCAACAGAAGCTTTCATGCCAATTCACCTCTCATTAATTTTTTTTTTCAAGGGTGTCATTTTAGTAAGTTCCAGTTCCTTCCAATTAGGTAGGAATGTTTGTCTAGGCAAGACAGAAGCTTTTATTTTTTTTAAAAGCAACTTTGTTTTGAAGTCCTTGTCTCATTAAATTCATCATGAGATGCTTAATATCATGTGTGACTCAAATTATATAGAGATTTTGGCATAGGTTGTGGCCACATGTGCAATCGTGCATACCGAAAAGGAACTGCTTAAAAACCAGAGTTTCTTTTGTTCTTTATACAAAGGCAATGAGTTGGAAAGAAAAGAGAAAAACTGTACATTTCAGTGTGGGTCACCTGCTGATCTGACACAATGCAGGGCAGAAACAGTTTTTCAACTTTTTGCACAAATTTGTGATGAGAAGAAAAATGCTCTCCTCCTTTGAAAGGCATTTTAGAAGAATCTTCAAGAGCAAATTCTCTTTCATTGAGTGGAATGAGAACAGTTAGAAATAGGGGAGAATTTCTCTACCTGGCAAGGTAGAGGAGAAGGCTGAATGAGAACCAGGAGAATGTGCCGGCTACTTGAGAACTGGACATTTTCATCAGCAGCAGCATCATGAGTTGGAAGGGACCTTGGAGGTCTTCTAACCCAACCCCTTGCTCAAGCAGGAGCCTCTGTATCATTTCAGACAAAGGGATGTCCGTTATCTTCTTAAAAGCCCCCAGTGATGGAGCACCCACAACTTTTGAAGGCAAGCCATTCCATTACTTGAATTCCATCTCTTTTTAAGAAACCACCCCTCTTTTTCAGGCAAGCCGTTCTACGGGTTTTATTCACCAGTTGGAACAAAGATGTGTTTAACAAAAGTCTCACGATCAAACTTCCATGGATTGGAAGATGCTTTCCAGAGACCCAGTATGTCTCAATGGTTAAGAGATTGGGTCAGGCGCAAGGAGATCTATGATCAAGGCCTCTCTTAGATCCAAAACGTACCTGGCTGACTTTGGATCAGGCTCTCCCTTTAAACCCAAATCAGCATCCAGCTGAAAAACAAAACTTCTTGTCACATCAGGCGCTAATGAGCTTGGCTGAAAAAACTAGGTAAGCACAGTGCAAAACAAGTGGCTCCTGCAACAATGTGGGACAAACGCTAAGAAAAACAACATGAAAGGCTGCTTATGCAAATTCTTATGCAAACCCAAGTGGCTCAAAATAGCAACCTCCCTCCCCAATTCTTTGCATTCCAACTCTTGTGAGAAGCATCGATTCAGCTCACATTTGAAAGCCACCCCAGGACAATTGTACATCATCTGCTCATCTGTACATTTTCTCTATTCTATTTTTTCTATTTTCTATTCCATAGTTTCTTTCTGATTCAGAAAGAAAAGTTTGAAATTAATCAGTGAGAAAAGATTGGACCAGGATGATATAAGGTCTTCTGCCTCAGTGTGGGGGTGGGGGTTGGACTAGAAGATATCCAAGGTCCCTTTCATCGATTCTCTGATTCGATGAAATGGGGCCTTCCAAAACTTTCAGGGTATAAACGCTTTGATTTAGGTAGAGGTAGCTGTCTTGTGAGATGTGTCAAGCTTAAAAGCAAGAATGACATGTGGTGAAGTGTTAATACCATTTTATAATGCCTTGATAAGATCACGCTTGGAATGCTGCATCCAGTTTCAGTCACCATGATGTATAAAAAATGTTGAAACTCTGGAAAGAGTGCAGAGAAGAGCAACAAAGATGATTAAGAGACTGGAAGCTAAAACACTTGCAGGAATTGAGTATGTCTAGTTTAATGAAAATAAGGACTAGGGGTTACATGACAGCAGCCTTCCAATATTTGAGGGGCTGCCACAAAAAAGAGGGGGTCAACCTATTTCCAAAACACCTGAAGGCAGGACAAGAAACAATGGTTCGAAACTAATCAAGGAGAGAAGCAACCTAGAGCTAAGGAGAAATTTAGAACAATTAATCAGTGGAACGACTGGCCTCCAGAAGTTGTGATTGTTCCAACACTGGACTTTTTGAAGAAGAGATTTGACATCTATTTATCTGAAATGGTAGAGGGTTTCCAGCCAGAATAGGGTGTTGGACTGGAAGATCTCATAGGTCCCTTCCAACTCTGTTATTCTGTTATTCTCTTCTGTTAATTTTTTCCTGTCTGACACCTCTAGAGAAAATCTGGGGACTCTTTGCATCAACAATATACTCTGGGAACCATTAGGGAGGGGTTGTCTTCCCTCTCTTTCTCTGGGCTGAGTTGCCTCTTACTGCTCTGGATTTCACCTCCTCATTGGATTCCATCACGAGATGTGATTTAATCAAACAACTCAGTCTTTACTCATCCTGGTAAACAACTTCTTTAAATGGCTGTCCCTCAGATATGTTGGGACAGAAAAATCATCACGTTCAGAAGTATGTAGACGGTATACAAAGGGTCTTCAGCTGGGAATGGCTGAATTAAGAACTAAAAGATTACCTTCCTCTCATCACTGGAGGTTTTCCACCATGGTCTACCTTTATGGGCTATACTGGGGTGGGGGGGGGAGGAATGGTGATGATTAGTTTCACTCATGGTCATCAAACAGAAGAAAGCCAGAACTTTTGGCTGATGGGTCTAAAAGGACAATGAATTGTCCTTTTTAATTTTTCTTGGAAAATCGCTGCTTCGTGGTGCTTAAGGCTGCTGGAAGACCCTCACTGGAATGGAATGTTGTAAGAAACTCTGCCGTAAGATAGCCAGTTGACAAGTCGGCAAGTGAGTGGCAGTGATGAACAACTATGCATAGGAAGGAACAGCAGAGTTCAGTCTTAAACATATGGTTAAGCTATGCCAGATAATGTCACTTCATATTTTTTGTAGTAATCTCTGCATGGGGTGGAGAACTTTGAAAATGTTCCTTTTTGTGGCAGCCACTATTTAATTGCATATTTGACCTAAGCAGCTAGAAAACTTGGTTGCCGTAGTAACCTCTTATTGCAGATTTATTGCCGACAATCTGTTCTCAATAACAATCAACCAAAGAGAACTTTCTTTTCCTGACCCCACGACCTTCCTTTCATCGCTGGTTCCTAGACTGTCTTTATAACTTCCTCCATCATAGTGTAGTCATGCGACTATGGGTGCAAATGTGTGTGTGTGTGTGTGTGTGTGTGTGTGTGTGTGTTTAAAGAAAACAGTGTGTTCCATAGCTTTATCTTTCCAGGTTAGAGTAAATAATTGCTCTTTTGTTTCTCCAGCAGTGATTACTTTATTCCCTAATTCATTAGGCCTGATTTCAGGTTTCACATAATATTTAATAATGCCATCTACATTTTAAAAATTAATTGGGTAATGAAAAGCGCATCTGTAATTCATATAAGCCATTGTTTTAATTGAGTGCTAAGTGGAAAAATCCATTATTACAATCAAAGAATTCAAGCATTTATCTGTTCACGCCTGTCATCAAATAGAAAAGATTTTGTCTCTGTGCTAGATATGTTTAATCTCTCCTTCTAAGATTGTTGAGCTAAGCATTTGGAATGAGATTATCTTGACAAAACCTTCATGTCCCTCCAGACTGGCTAAGGCAGTTGAGATGCAGAAGCAGAGAAAATGCCTCTCCAAATCAAAATCTCCACCAGGAGATCTCTTATAAGTCCTTTCTTCCTGACCTTTTAAGCAGGGTTGCACTTTTGCTGTGCAATGTACAGGTAGTCCTCAACTTACAACCACAATTGAATCCAGAGTTTATGTTGCAAAGTGAGAAATTTAAATTAGTATCACGGTTGTTAAATGAATCTGACTTCCCCATTGACTTAGCCTGTCAGAAGATCACAAAATGTGAACACATGACTCTGGGACATTGCAACCGTTGTTAATATGAATCAATTTACAAGCATCTGAATTTTAGTCACATGACAATGGGAAGGCTGCAACAGTCATAAGTCACTTTTTTCAGTGCCATTGCAACTTCAAATGGTCCCTAAGTGAACTGTTGTAAGTCAAGGACAATTGGTATGTGTTTCTTCACTGAGCATTTTTGCTCATCGCCTGAAACACTCAAAAAGGTGCAGCATTTTTTTCATTCGCTCACCAAAATTCAATCTTTTCTTCATTACCAACACTTGCAAAAGAGCTGCTGACAAAGAATAGAGGTAGTCCTTTACTTACATCCATTCCATGTTCAATTATAGTAGCACTGAAAAATGTAACTTACGACTAGTCCTCTCACAACTGTTGCAACATCCCTTAAAATCTGGGCATTTGGCAAAGGGAATGTATTTACATTGGTTCCATCGTCCCAGGGTCACGAGAAAGTTAAGCAAAGTTAATGGGGGAAGCTGGATTCACTTATCTACTATGTGATTCATTTAATGACCATAGCTAAAAGGGTTATCAGATTTGCAGCAACTCAATTAATGACCGCATTGCTTAGTGACAGAAGTTCGAGCTTTAAGTTTACATTTTTTAAAACTGACCCTGTGGCAACATTACAAAAAAGTTTTGATTCACTTGTGTTAATGCAGCCCAGGTTTGGGAAAAGAGTATGTAAATCACACACAGGCACAAAAAGAGAAAGAATGCAGATTATTTTTTCCAATACTCTGTAGAACAGAATCTGTAACATACACCAAAGACATATTGAGCAAATTTTAGTGCAGACCAGGTCTCTTCAGCTCTCTGCATCTATGTTTATAATTCAACTCATCTGAAGGGCCGACACTGTTTTGCATTTGTGCTGCTTAAGGGATGGATGTCCTGCTTTATTTTAATTATTGTTTAGTCTGAGCTGTCTGCCTTCTGTGTTATTTATGTTTTTTAATTGCTTTAATTTAGTGTTTATATTATTAGTATGATCATAATAATATCATTAGGATTAGTTTATATTTTGTTATTTATTTACCGGATGGCATATCATACATGGACTAGCAATATATGTTAACATTTTACCTAGTTTATGGAGATTCTCACTCATCCAGGTCATGATTGTCTCAAAGTTGTTTTTTTCTTCAAAAGGCAACTGGACTAGTTTTTTCTCTCTCTTTCTTTTTCTTTTTCTTGATGAAGAAAGAGAAAAACTTCCTGAAGGAAAAAAAAAGCCCAGCTGCCTTTTGAAGAAAAAAAAGCACCATTGAGATTTTACCTAGATTAATAAAATACAATAGAATATAAACATTACAAAGATCTATGTTCAAATACCAATGTCTAGGTCATCTAACCATCTAACAAAATTATGTTTTGTAAGATGGCCAGAATTCACCAAGACAGGTGGCTATATTGAATCTAGAGCTTGAGGATGGTTTTTATTCCAAATCAGTAGCAGATGAAAAGAGAGCAGGAATCAATCCTTAAATTTGGGGAAAGGGAGATGCAGAGGAAAAATATTGAAGGTTTTACATGGAAAATAACATCTTATAATCTAAAACCAAGAGTGTCAAATCTTGGCAACTCTAAGACCTATGGACTTCAACTCCCAGAATTGGCTGGGAAATTCTGGGAGTTGAAGTCCACAGGTCTTAAAGACTGCATAGATCTTTAAGAAGATCCTAGTTGTCAGCTATCACTTTACGCTTCCTTATTTTTTGCATTGACAATCTACCATGAACGAGGCTGGATGGGAGAGGAAATGCTTGGGGGAAAGTGAAAGTAACCTCTGAATTTCCCCAAGATGCTGCCTCAAAGTCACCCAGCTGGGAGAAGAAGGCAGCTGCATACCAACCTACAATTGTGCTTACCGTTCTGAAAATGTCTTGCTTGAACCTGATTGGTCATGGGGACATCAACAATGGGAGGAAATTAAGGAAGGGAAAAGTTGAACTTAGGGATTTTGGCACACGATTCTCAGTTCTGGCTATGCATGACTGCAACACACTTGACTTCTAATAAAACAATACCTTTCTCAACAAATGGAATCAAGGATCATTTCTAATTAGGAGTTTAAGTTGTGGCAGATATGACATTTGTCTTTTATTGCTTCATGTATACTTATGACTTCTTTCTCAAGAAAGCTTACCTAGCTGTGTTATTTTCTTCCTCTTCAGAGAAACCTCACATTTATGAAAAAGAGATTGATTTTTCCAATACTGAGCTGGTCACTAAAGGAAGAGAGCACAGCCTTCAATGCACAGCAAGTGGATGGCCTCTGCCCTCCATACACTGGGAATGGGAGCCCTGCAACCATGCAGACAACCAGTAAGTAATCAGATATACAGTATCTAGTATATCTGGCAGATATCCAGCAAAAGCCACACTAGTCTCATGATATGATTGCACAAGTAGAGTGAGTTGCATGGATTGAATCACTGTGGGATGATGTTGCTTGCTCTTTAGTGTTGCTTACGTCCTCTATTACTCCAAAACAGTATTTATGGGCTTCTCAAGATTTTGAAAACCATAGAAGAAATGTTACTTGCTACGTACTGGAAAGAACATTGAGATTTTATAGAAGTGGGCCAGGCATTCTTGACCATCAAAGACTTTAGGCTTTGGCGAATGAAGCAAATTCTAATCCTTCATCTCCAAGAAAAAAGACTAAACCCCCTCCTCGCCAGCAACCAACCCCCATATGAGCAGAAATTAACACTAAGATTAGCAGTAGAGCAACAATCCAGAAGTAAATAATACCCCAATCAAGGAACTACCAGACAAATAAGCTAACAGTAAATAACAGCCTAATCAAGGAAGGCTGCCACCAACTCTGACAGAGCAAGCCACTAGGGTATCAAAATAAGAGCAAACTCTACTCTCTTTCAGCACTGATAATGTTACCTGGTTTGGAAGGAAATGTCTACCCCCCCCCCCCCAAGCAATGTTCCCTCTATTTTTTTTTCAGTGTGTGCGGAAAAGTATAGTATTTGAGCGGCACATTTTCATGCCTGAGCACCTGAATTCTTTTCACAGATGTTTCACAGAGCAATTGATTTATAGGATCTGAATTGGAATTGAGAAAAATGGTTTTGTGTGTGTGTGTGTGTGTGTTTGTGTGTTTGAGTGAGCGAGGGATCCGGTAAGGGAACTGCGCCTATTTAGAAAAGGTAAGTTATTGCAAACATGATCAGTCGAAGATAAGTATGGGGACAGGTTGGGCGGTAGAGAGAAAGTGATAAAAGAGTGAGAGACAGGAAGAGAGGAAGAAAAAAGAGGGAAGAGAGACAGAAAGAGACAGAGAAGGAGAGAGAAAGTGACAGAAGAGTGGGAAAGAAGGAGAGAGAGAGAGAGAGAAAGAGAAAGAGGGTGAGAGAGACAGAAAGAGACAAAGAGGAGAGAGAAGGGAGGAGAGAGAAAGTGAAGGAAGAATGGAAAAGAAGGAGAAAGAGAAGAGAGACAAAGAGAAAGAGGATGAGAGAGGCAGAGAGAGAAGAGAGGAAGAGGAAAGAGTAAGAGAGAACATCTCATTTCAACTCTGAGGTGCAAATATTCTCTGATTGATAATTTTATTTGTCCATTTACTATCCAATACTCTCATTTCTCCTTAAGTTCATTAAGAATTCCCTTCTTTTTATTGAATTTATCACAATACCTTGAGAACAACTTTTTCAGCATAGCTTTACAGCTATTTAAAATATATAGTAATTTAGGTCAGGTTTTCAGAACATTAGTCTATTTATAAGTCACTAAGTGCAAAGAAACAGAATTCAGAAAGTTGGCTTCCCTTTTTCTAATTGCCTATTGTCTGCTTAATTTTCTACCTACATTTTTGATAACTAATATTCACTGTTGACTCAAGAAGCCCATCCTAGAAAGAAACCCTGAATGAACTTTGTTGGGTTTCCATGGAATGAAGTTTGATCTTTTTCTCAACCATACAGTAGCATATTCTTTCTAAGGAGGATATAATCAAGATAGTCCATAATTGCCTATCAATCTAACAGTATGGCGATTGACAATCTCTTTATATTTCAACTCTAACTCTTTCAGTCTGGTGAAAGATTTGGTGAGGAGAAATCCAAAAATTCTTTTAAAGAAGAAAAAAAATGCTTGAACAATTGCATCCATGGAGACATGTATATATATACATAACACAGAGAGAAAAAACTTAACAAAGTGCTAAAGCACTTTTGATCTGCCGCCCAATGACCGAACCGAGAAGCAAAGAGGCAGGAGAGACGAAGCTGGAAAGACGAAGCGGGAGCCAAGCCAGGTCACTCCTTCCAAGAGGCAACTTTCCCATTGAATGACTCGCTGCTCTAGACTTGAGGAGACCCTCTGCAGTCCCTCTCGTCTGGCCGGGATGCCAGCGAGAGTGTTGGGCTGAAGGAAGGAAGGATTCATTCTCTCTTTCTCTTTCTCTTTCTCTTTCTCTCTCTCTCTCTCCCTCCCCCTCCCTCCCTCCCTCCCCCTCTCCCCCTCTCCCTCTCTCTCTCTGGCACATCCGAGCAGCCGCTGCTGGGAGCCTGTCTCATGCCTGCTCCCAACCCCCACACCCCTTCTCTCAGCTACTTTCTGCCTTGTGGACCTAGAAATGATTGCTGTCTCTAGGCTGGCTCTCCTCTCCTATTATCGTGGAAGGCATCTCACAAAAACCAATGCGTGGCACTTGGAAACTATTGCGCGGTGTTTTGTTGCCACATGCGCAGGTGCGCACCCGCACAGCTTAGAGGGAACATTGCCACCAAGCTCATAGAGCACCAACAATCCTGCAGTTCTCTTCTTCCTCCTCCTCCTCCTGTTGTTGTTCCTCCTCCTTTCTTCACACTCCATTCTTGTCTGATGATGTTACCTAGTTGGGTCATGAAATGTCTGCAAGAAAACAACCAAGCTTAGTGAGCACCAAGAGCCCCACAGTTCAGTCCTCAGCTACAAATATTCTCTTCTGTCAGTTTTAGGCTTTCAGGTAGGATAGTGTTCCTTCAGCTCTTAAGCTGTGGAAGAAGTTGTAAAAGACAAAGTGTGAGTCAAAATGTTAAGAACAGAGAAGCATCTGGTTGGACATTTGTCTTCTGTTGCAGAAATTTATCTATCAGCACAACATAAAAAAACATTCCATGGGTTGTTCCCAATATTTAGTCAATCATGAAGGTTTCATTTAGTTATGAAAATAATGCAGTAAGTTTCCTGTGTGGATTTGACTTACAGTACTTTTTTCAAACTTCTGGAAGATGAATATTGTAAGTAAATTCTTCACTGGCCATGTTGAAAATGCCCATAAAGACAGTATAGATACTGAATTGAGGGGAAGTAATTCAGCAACAAAAGGAGTTTATCAGGTGACTGTAAAGCCCCATGCCCTCAGCAGAATCTGCCCTTGAAGCTTTGGGCCCTACCCATTAAATGGCAGAGGTTTGCAAGTCATTTTGAAATGACTCCTCCGCCCACATCTCTGAACCCAGGATAATATCCATATTTCCCTCTCCACTCTAAAAAGATATACTCCATCTATTATGAACCTTATAATTCTGGGATTATAACGATTAGCTGCCTAGGCATTATTACGCTCTTACCCTTTGTGAGTGTGAACAAATGGACACAGCCTGTGCTGTACGAAGGGCAAGAAAAACAGAGGAGAACTAGCAGAGTTTTAATGATTTCTACGGGGGAAAGACCAGATCACAGAAGGGAGATATGATGAACATCGAGGCTGGCAGAGGCGCTAGTAGTACATAGCAATCCACAGAGTCAAGAGAATCATGTAGCTTCTCCAGGACCTGCAAGAATTGGCACCATGGTAAAATATAGAAGTATCTAATATGGAGGCCAACCAAGGAATACCAATGTTGACTTGGACTTAAAGTGGACAGCTCATCTTCCCCACAACACACAATTGTTGCAAAGGATTTCGGAAAACAAACAAGATGTAGTGGTGACCCTCTTCATTAGGCAACCTCTGCTGAGGTACATAAAAGAGAAGACTATCAAAAGATATTATCATGGTGATCCAGAGACAGACATGGTTTTCACTGAACATCTCTTACTTCCAATTAGAGCAAATTATTGGTTTCAGACCCTAATTTGGCTTTCTCAGAGACATGATTGCCACTGTGGGTGTCATGATGCTTGATTAGAAGACATCTTAGATATTTTCATATTCCCGTGGCTCAGGCAGGTATCTTAGGTGAGATTCTTGAAACTGAAGAAGCTGGAGCCTGACTTTCTGCACGTTACATATTCTTTGAATAATACAGGACATACATAACTCAAGATGGAACTGTTGGGTCCCTGGTGTTCTTTGAGCTTGCAAGAAACATCTGCTGCAAAACAAACAAGCTCAGAGAAACTCTGAATCCAGTAAGATATGCTTTCATTGCTTTGGAACATCACATTCTACAGATCTGCCCCAAAGTCAGACAATCTGATCAGGATTCTTTGTCTCTTCTGCTCTTTGCAATGATGTTCAAACAGCTACCTGTCTTTAGTTTTATCCTTCACTCAGCACACAAACATAGTGATAAATTGGTAGATTCTATCAAGAGACAATCTTGTAGTAGCAGAGGTGGGGTGGGGGATGAAGCTCAAATGTGCTAAACAAGGATTTTGTTGAGTTAAGGATGCAATGTTGCCCATTACTTGTAGACAAACGGGCAATTTCCTTTGTTCCTGTTGAAATATTAGCAGAGCAACTGTAGAAGACCTTTGGCTCAGGCCTGAATGGAAAATACTTTTCTTGGTGAATGCCAATTGGAGCCAAAGGTAACAATCTTCATGCACTTTAACTCTTCTCTGCTGCAGGAAGAAATTTTGGAAGGAGTCTGGTTTTCCACATAAAACAATAAAGGACAGATGGAGGAACATTAAAGAACTAATCTATGTTCTCTTCTCCCCCTCTTCAAGTTTTTCTTGGGGGTAGGGAGTTACTATCACAGGAAGAACATCTGTGGAAAAATAACAGAATAGCAACAGAGTTGGAAGGGGCTTTGGAGGTCTTCCAATCCAATCCTTGCTCAATCAGGAGACCCTAGACCATTCCAGACAAGTGGCTGCTGAGTCTCTTCTTTAAAAACCTCCACTGAGGGAGCTCTTCTGGAGGGAATCTGTTCCATTGGTTAATTGTTTTGTTGGGAAATTTCTCCTTAGTTGCTTCACTCCTTGGTTAGTTTCCAACCATTGTTCTTGTCCTGCCTTCTGGTGCTTTAGAGGATAGCTTGACTCCCTCGTCTTTGGGGCAGCCCCTCAGATATTGGAAGGCTGCTCTCCTGTCTCCCCTGGTCCTTCTTTCCATTGTCTAACATGCAGTTGCAGCTTCTTCAGTGGCTCAAAGACTCATCCATTGAGAGATCTTTGGATTAGGAGCCAAATAAGTTTCCGCAAAATCAGAGAAGAGATGGGAATCTCCTCCATGCCTCTCCTTTCCCTTCCTCTTTGATTTCAGTAATACAAAATATCTGATTCCCCAGAAGATTTTCACACAGTGGGAAATCTCTGGTGATGTCCCAGCAAAACTCCTTTCTGTAAGGGTGGCAATTTTATCTCAACATAATTGGCAAATCCATGATCTGAAAAAAAAGCTTGAGCTGTAGCATAAAAATTAAGAGGTCAATGTACACTGGATGCTTTGCATTCAACGTAGGCTGAGAAACCCATATAAGGCTCCCCTTTTGGAAAATCCCATCATCACAGCTTCCCAGAACCTCCTTTCCTGAGAAATGCTCCATGTTTGCTTGATCCAGATACCATCAGTGACGTGCGGTGAGGGTTACCATTGGTGAGGCAAGAGCGCAGCAGCGGCGAGAAGCAACATCCCCGCCGCTGTGTCCGACAGGCATCTCGCGTTCATGGCGGACATAAACCCGAGACACCTGTCAGACACAGCGGCGGGGGTGTTGCTTCTCGCCGCTGCCGTGCTCTGCCACCTCGCCCCCCCGCCTCCTCCGACGAACAATCCTGCTGCCCCGGCCTGTAGCCAGCCCAGCACCGAGTGGGGAGGAGGAGGAGGAGGAGGAGGAGGAGAAGACCGGTGAGTCCTTGTGCCGGCCGGATTGTTCGTCGGAGGAGGCAGGGGGGTGGGTGGGCTGGTTCCATCCAAGCTGCTTCTCGCCGCTGCCGTGCTCTGCCGCCTTGCTCCCCCCGCCTCCTCCGACGAACAATCCTCCACTTTCTTCAGCTCGGACGGTGCCAGGACACCCAAGCTGCTGTCGGCAGCGGCGGGGGCCATCTTAGCGGCCATGATCCCCCCTCCCCAGCCACCCAGCTCACCCACCCCCTGCCCGACCTGCTCCCCGCCTGGCCGGCCGGCCTCACAACAACTCACTGCTCTTCTCCTCCTCCTCCTCCACGCTCGGTGCTGGGCTGGCTGCAGGCCGGGGCAGTGGGAATGTCGGTGCTTGGCAGCTCCCGCAATGCAAAGTGCCCGGCAGGGCACTTTGCATCGCGGGAGCCGCCAAGACCTGGGTCTGCAGCAAAGGCGCCAAGCCGCCCAGTAGAAAATGCCGGGCAGAGAAGAAATTGCTGCTGAAGAAACGGTGGCTGGCGGCCCAGAGCAACCTCTCCAGAATCACCCTCGATGGAAACTGCTAGATTGCACAGCCGCTCAAGTCCCCTTGCACAGGCATGATTCGCTGCTCCCAGATCAGGAGGCGGGAGAATCAGTGCGTCCTTTGCATACGAATTTTTTTGCTTTTTAACCCTTTCTTAATTTTTAAAAGGCGAAAAATTCCTTATGCAAAGGAGGCCGCAAGTTCTCTGGCCTTCTCCCATAGTTAACACTGAGCAGACACCAAGCCACTGTGACTTGGAATCTGGTAGCAACTACCCTGGCTTTAATTATTTTTTAAAAAAATCTTTAAAATTCTTTCCTTTCCCTCAGGAGACTGGTGAGGCCCTGCCTCCCCTGCCTCTAGTGACTGCACATCCCTGGATACCATCATGTCTCTCTTGGAGAAAGTTGCCAAAGGTGTCACTTTAAAATGGTCTTAGTCTTTTGCATGTGTACTTTGGCTTAGAGAGCTATCCCATCTGCATTTAATGCAAGTTGACCTGATTTGCCATTCCAAAGTCAATGGATAAAAGAAATTTGAATTTTTTAGGACAGTTCCCCAATTCAAAAAGATCTTGGAAAAAGCACATTGTAGGAAAAAGAAGAAGCATGGACCAAAAAGCTTATACTTGTGAAGATAAAGTTCAAAAATTATTTTTATTCAGTCTCACTTTTTGCCAGAATACACAGATAGAAATAAAATGCACATATGATAAAACAACAGCAACAACAATAATAACATAACAACTACAACAATAATAATATGTTGATGATGTTGATGATGATGTTATCTATTCAGTTGTGTCCAACTCAGGGCCAGGTCTCTCCAACCTTATACGACTTCTTTGAGTTGTTCCATGATCTGGCTGTTGTCAGCTTTGATGGTGTCCATTCATCGTGTTCTTTGTCCACCTGGTTTCCTCTTACCACTAACTCTTAATTGCTCTCAGCAGTGAATTCTCCTGTATGACATGATCAAAATAAATGAGACATAGTTTTGTGCTTTTTCCTTCCAGTGACATGTCAGATATTATCCGCTCCAATACTTGTTAATAATATATTAACTATTATTAAGCTGTTGTGAACTGTCCAGAGTCACTCAATAGTGAGATGAGTGGCAAATAAATTAAATAAATAAATACATTTTCATTTTTAATAAATGGGATTGCAACATTGCAATAAAAGTGCAATTGTAGGAGAAGACCAGGCAGACCTGGGAGGCAGAGTTAAGCATGTTATCAGCTTAGAGTCATTACGTTGCCACAAATGGTTCAAGTCCAAACCCTTGTGGATTCCATTGACCGATATCTGGTGCCATGTTAGTAGTGAACTTTGGTTGCCTGGATTCCGGTATACAGGTTTGAGCAATAAATGTTCTGAACTGCAACTTAATGGTCCTGATCCTTTGCATCTGACATTAATCTCAAATTGACTAGATTAATGTCAGGACAAAGGATCAGGTTGCAATTCAGAAGATTCAAACTTATCACATGACATTTGGACTTAAAACAATTAAATAGGCCCACTAGAATTGAGAAGTTTCTGATAAATATCTTATTGTTGAAAAGCTAAGAAGCCCTTATGAAAAAGCTCAAATTGCTACGTAACAAAATGAAAGCTATATTTATAATATCAATATTCAAATGATTTTTAATAAAATGAAATACATGAAGCAAGTTTTAAAAAGAGACTGGACAGCCATTTGACTGGAATGGTATAGGGTCAGCTGCTCGAATAGGTGTTAAACTAGAAGACCTCCAAGGTCCCTTCCAAATCTGTTATTATTCTAAAATTGAAATGTGCCTTATTCTCCTGCCTACTCTACGTCAAATTTCCTTCTATTCCTTGTTTTAATACAACTTGATCTAGTTTTAGCTGTTTACTTGTGACGGTATGCAAGAAATAGCTTTCACAGAGATGTTCATGGTATTGCTATGTATTAGTCACTTGGTGGACTTAGTTTACATTAATGTAAACTTTTGAAAATTCTTCAAGAATGGCTGTATTATACGCTCTTTGGGATTAGCTAGTGGTGATCTAAACCAAAAATGGATATGTTAATACCAGTTATGAGCAGCTATGAAACTGTCACCCCTGGTGCACTAAATATAATATACAAATAGTCTCTTGATGTAATAATTGGTTCCCAGGCTGATAAGGATTCAGAAAACAATTATATAAATAACCAGCCACAAATTTCTCCATCAGCAGTGGAAAATACTCCTTTTTCCTAAATCATAGGAAGGATTTTTTAAATTAAACTCTCCAAAAGTATTTTAGAGATTACTTTTAAATGGGAAATAGTTCAGTTGCTGGAATTTTTGTAACCCCATTGCATTTTTCTCAATAAAGACTGCCCTAAAGAGAACTGTGTGAAAATCATGGAAGAAAATAACCTTTGGTTTAAGGCAGCTGTCAAAGAATTTGGTCCATGATCTGTGCTGCCATTTGGAAATCTGGGAAATACTAAGGCTCTCTCCTAAATGTGGAAATTCCCAATCTTCCAGGTCATGGTTGTCGCAAAAGTGACTGGACTTTCTTGGTTTTTGTTTTCCTTGAAAACATTTCACTTGTCATCCAAGAAGCTTCTTCAGTTCTGTCTGAATGGTGGGGATTGGAAAGATTCATAGTCTTTCCAGTCATCTAGTCATTAGCACCCTGAAGGTTGGTCGGCCGCTCCCTGAGAATTGTTGAGGCCACCTAAGGATCACCTGAAATAGGTGTGGAACCTTCTTGGGACTGGGCTGAAAGGACTGTGTTGTAGACAGAAGTCAGGTGGTGTCGCACCCCTGCTCCTCTGTTCTGTTTTAACATAGATAGCCTCTTTCACCCATCCACCTTCTGGACCTTGCTGGTTTGAAAGAGAAAGTCCAGTTGCCTTTTGAAAAGCACCCTTGGGGACCTCTCCCATACAGAAAGCCAGTTCATTCAGAAAAGGTGACCCCTCGTCTCAAATAACCTGAAAATCCAGCCATAAGCCAGGTTTCTTGCTATCTTGGTTTCTTAGCCTTTCATTTAAGTGCATCCTACCTGATGCAGCCCTAATTTGGTACAGGTGTAAATTTCACTTGATTATATGACAAATAGGATCTACTTTAATTTCCCTTGTTGTTCTACAGATGGCAGGCTTTCCAAAGGAATCGGATCCTCACGAATATATGAGTCCCAGAATAACATTGCAGGATCCAACCTGGGTCGTAACCAGGACCAGAGGTTTTGTCTTCTGTGCTGGAGCCCATCTTCAGGAAGCTTCTCTCTATCTAGTCCAAAAGCTCAGAAGACAAAACCTCTGGTCCCTGCAACCAATCCAGATTGGATCCTGAATCAGATCCTGAATAAATTCAGTTGGATGTTTTCAGATGAAATAAAATGGCTTATTACATATTTCCCCACCATCCTGAGATAAAGGATTTTTTGTCCATCATCTAGTCTGCAAAGCGTCAGGATAGGCCCGTGATGGCAGAGCCCTCTCTACGGGCACGCAAGGCCATCGCCCCAAATCAGCTCCACCGCGCAGGCGCTTCCCGCCTCCCACTGGCCACCTGATTTTCGGGTCTCTGCTGTGCATGCATGGAAGCATGGCACATGTGGGAGCTGTGCATGCATGCATGGGGGTGTATTCTTTTGTTATTTTGAGACTTGATGGCAGTTCTGAATGTCTGCAAGTGACTCTCCTGCAGCCTTCAAAGCAGAGAGATTGTGGCCATTCGCTTCTATGCTCCAAAGCAAAAAGCCCATTGGCTCTGTTTTGGGTGCTCTTGGCTTGCAGGTCCCTCCTGGCCCAGCTGACAGAGACCCTCCACCCATTTCTTGGCTTTTCCTGAGTTTCTTGAAGAAACAAATTCACCAGAGCAGCTGATACAGCAAAGACAACAACAACAACAAAACCTGGGCAGGAAACATTGTAGTTTGGCTGAGAGCCCCTTCCTGGAATGATGGTCTTGGAAGATGCCCAATGATGTTGGCTATTAGTGAACCCTGGCTTGTGTTCCCCATGACCCTCAAAAGTGCCATTTCTCCTTCTTAAGGCAAACAGAGTTGAAGCAGCTGAATGAATTCTAGCTTTGCTTATCTGATTGCTTCCACATTTATAAAATTTATATTTCTTTGTATCCCACCTTTATTATTTTCACAAACAATTCAATGTGGCAAATGTACCCAACACATCTTCCTCCTATTTCCCCATAACAACAACCCTACAAGGTGGACTTGGGTGAGCAAGGAGGATTGGCCCAAAGTCACCCAAATTGCCCCCCAATCCTGAGGCTGGAACGGCCTAAAAGCAAGTCGGGGTGGGGAACGACCCTTTAGAGAAAGCTTTTCAAGATGTCCCTGACATTGTAGGACTGCTAACATCTTCAGCAGTATGACCTCAAATCCAGGCTCATGGGAGTTGTAGTCCTACAGCTGGGAGATGAGAGGTTGGGGAAGACTCCTGAAATCATACAGCAAGCCAGGAATGGTCAGAGCAGAGGCAGCCATGTCAATGTTCTTTTTTCTTTTCTTTCCCCCCAGGTGCAACCAACGTGGAGAAAGAATCAAAGTTCAGAAAACTGTCAGGCATGAAACTCCCTATTTAGCCAACAGGATCAAGGACATCAAAAATATGCAGTTTACTCATGGCAATATGTTAAAGGTAAACTTAAATCGCATGGGATGCGCCTAGTTCTCCTCTCTTGAATTTCCCAGGAACAAACTCCTTCCCAGGACCAAATTCTTCCCATGCCTGGAATTTTTCCACTCTGGGATCATTGGCCGCTCTCTTCTGGCTCCTTTGGAATGCTGGACTCTGACCATGACATCATTCCCCTCCCCCTCCCAGCCCCAAAACTCTCCAAAAATGCGTGACTCATTTGCAGTCCTTTTGGCCTGGAGCCTGAGAACGTGTACAGAGGCCTTTTGCCATGAGCTTCCTCCCAGCCAAGGGGCCTTCGGACAGCCTCAGAAGGCTTGGAAGCACAGCTCACTCATGGCCTCCAATCTCCTCTCGCTCGGCTTTTTCAGCCATGTTCGGTATGCCATACATGGCACAGTCCCAGATAATGCAGAGATTGGATAAATACTAAATGAAATCTTTTTCTCTAACTTGGGAAAATGTCCTTTTTAGGGAAGGAGTGAAGAATGCAAATCTTTTATTTCTTCTTTCTCATCCTCCCTTTTTTCCTTCCTTCCTTCCCTGCTTCCTTCCTTCTATCCATTTATCTCTCCATCCATCCTTTCATCTTTTCTTTTCTTTCTTCCTCCCTCCCTTCCTTTCTTACTTCAGAATAATATTAAAACTTATCCTGATTAAAATAGGAATGATTTTGCATCATTTTCCATTTTCTTAAGGTAAAGGTTCCCCGCGCACCGGGGTGAAATTCAGCAGGTTCTGACAAGTTCTGGAGAACCGGTAGTGGAAATTTTGAGTAGTTCGGAGAACCAGCAAATGCCATATCTGGCTGGCCCCAGAGTGAGGTGGGAATGGAGATTTTGCAATATCCTTCCCCTGCCACTCCCACCAAGCCACACCATGCCCATCAAGACATGCTCACAGAACTGGTAGTAAAAAAAATTCAATTTCACCACTGCCCTCGCCCATATGTGCTAGTTGTTCCCGACTCTAGGGGGTGGTGCTCATCTCCATTTCAAAGCCGAAGAGCCAGTGCTGTCCGAAGACATCTCCATGGTCATGTGGCTGGCATGACTAAAAGCCAAAGGAGCACAAAACACTGTTCCCTTCCCATCAGAGGTGGTTCCTATTTTTCTACTTGCAATTTTTACATGCTTTTGAACTGCTAGATTGGCAGAAGTTGGGACAAGTAACGGGAGTTCACTCTGTTATGCGACGCTAGGGATTCGAACCGCTGAGCTGCCGACCTTTCAATCGACAAGCTCAGTGTGTTAGCCACTTAGCACCGTCTCTCTACTCCATTTTCTTAGCCTCTTTTTATTCTTTCTTTCCTTTTTCTTCATCAGTAAAAGATGAGGGAAGGAAGAACTCACCAAAATATGCATTCCTTCGGTATTAAACAGAAGTAAAACCAAACTGCTTAATCCTTAACCCCTTTCACTTCACTCCTGGCTGATCTGATTCCCTAGAAGCTAAGCAAGTCAGGCCTGGATGGTCCCCTGGAGGGGAGATATGAATCATCCAATATAGAGTTGCTGAGGGAAGGTGGCATATACAGTCAGTCAATCAATTACTGAAGGCTTTTGCTACATGAGAAAAGTGAAGCTTGCCAGAAGACGATGAGGGCAAACTAGTTTGGTATTTGCTGCCAACACAATTGGGTCTATTAAATCACCAGGCCTAGAGATCAACCCAAAGAAGACTTGACCTATATAGGAATTTGGGAGAATGGTAGCATCTCCCCCTGCAGGATACAAATACAAGTTTTTAGATATTTATTATCTTTAGGGAAACTTTAAATCAATAGGACAATGAAAAAAAAAAGAAATGAATTTATAGAAACGGGGATAGAAGGAATGTTTTGGTGGGATTTTAAGTCAAGAGTTTGTTAATAGCCATCAGCATCTAGGCCAGATAAAGTGATTTCCAGGAGTTACTGAGCTCAGTAGACTTAAGAAAAGGCTCAGGGAAGATTATAACAGAATGAGAGTTTGAAGGAACCTTGGAGCATTCTAGTTCACCCCCTGTTTAAACAGCAGATCCTATGCCATTTCAGACAAATGGCTGTCCAGTCTCGTCTTAAAAATCTCCAGTGATGGGGCACCCACCACTTCTGAAGGCAAGCTATTCTTGTAGAACATGTAGAATTTCAAACAATGTACACTTGAGGTCAGATGAAGGACAGTTTTAGTTGAGTTTCATCTGAGAAGCTTGGTCTCTTCATTGATGGTAGAAACCCCTAGCTAGGCTGTGGTTGCCTTGAAGTAACAATGGAAGAGCAGGAAGGAGAATTCACAGGCAGAGGAACAACAATGGAGAACCGGTGAAGGTAGAGTTGCCCTTTTCTAAGTCCAAGATGGCCATGACTAAAACAAGGGAAAATGAGAAGGTGAAAGCCAGAGTCTCATAAAAGTCTACAAAATTAACAGAGAGAGGACTATAGGCATATAGCCATATAAAATTTCCATAAACCTGCAGTTTTAATGGGTGATCTGTAAAGGTTAATTTTCAATTGGCAGCCTAACCATTTCTGAACCTGAGAAAGAAAATACATCTTGTCACCTAAAGTGAAAAGTAAAAACTTCCTTCTTTGACAGTAATGCATATTAAAAAGTCTATTGAAGAAAAGGACTAGGGGGGGCATGAGAGCAGAATACTTGAAGGACTATACAGGGAAGAAGGCATCAATTTACCATCAGAAGGTGTGAGTGCTCCATCACTGGAGGTTTTAAAGAAGAGATTGGAAAGCCATTTGTCTGAAATGGTTCAGGGTCTCCTGCTTGGACTAGAAAGCCTCCAAAGTCCCTTCCAGCTCTATTCTGATTGATTGGTTGAATTTATTCTCCAAAGCACCTAAGGGCAGGAGAAGAAGGTGGAAGCTTATCAAAGAGAGAGCTAAGATGGAACGAAGGATAAATTTCCTGACAGTGAGAAGGATTAATCAGTGGAACGACTTGCCCCCATCACTGGAGGTTTCAAAGAAGAGATTGGCCAGCCATTTGTCCATAATAATATAGGGTCTCCTGCTTGAGCAGAGAGTTGGATTAGAAAACACCTTTCCAACTTTTCTCTTCCCTTCTCTTCTTTTCTCTTGACAGGGCATTGCACTCTCTAAAATACATTTTAAGGCCTATAATTGAGTACCCTTCAGCAGGTTTTTGCCATGATTCTAGTTTTAATACAGCTGTATTCTTTGTAAGATCATAGTTAATACACTAAATTGATCATTAGCAATAGAACATAATTTAACTGGTGCAGACACTGCACTCTTTTAGATTTTCAGATTTTAATCCTGGCCTGTTTTTAAATGCTTTTTTTTAATCCTTGTATCCATCAAGGGCAAATGTGTGTGCCAGTGTCTGCAAGGTGGCTGGCACAGAATCACAACTGATACTCGGTGCAAGTGTAAAAGAGGAAACGCTTCAATTGTACAGCTGTGCCCATCATCTTGCAATGTTCCCTCCACGAACAGCCTCGATTTTATCTCTCAATGAAGATAAATACAGCCACGTTATCCTAGCCTGTATTCCAAATGTCTTCCCACTAAGCCTCTTTAGGGAAGCTATAATCAAGTTTGTAGATATCTGCAGAAACCAGACGTTTCTGATGATGTTCTACAACTTTACAAGCAATTTAGTGGTGGGAGAGGCAACCTAAGCTTATCATCTGCAGTCCTCCTCCCCATCCAAAATAGATCTTTCAGCAAACAGAACAATCCCCACCATAGCCTAGAAAGTACTTTCATTGGTGTTTGGTTAGGCCAGATAAAATAGTAAAATAGTAAAAATGTCAGAGCAGTCTTGAATGGAATATGGTTTGGAGTTAGGATTAGCTCAGTCTCAGGCACTTTCTTGTGTGCCTTGCATTCTTTCAACTCTCCCATCCTCTTGCCAGAGAGCAATTCCCAGGGTATCACTTAGGTTATGTTATAGCCTCATGATCGCATTTCAGCTGGTAGGAATATAGATACTTCAAAAGCAAAACAAAAAAATAAAACCAAAACCAAAGCAAAACAGCTGCTAAGGAATATGTTGCCGGTTGCCAAAGTTTTCCCCTTAACAGTGACCACTTCCAGGTGGGCAGGGAAATACACAAATTTGAGCCGGTGAGGATCGAACTACTGGCAGTCAGCAGAATTAATCTGCAGTACTGCATTCTAACCACTGCACCACCACAGCTCTTGTAGGCCCAATTCAGATGTTCAACTGGGAATTATCAGATCTGGAAGCAAAATCCAGATGGCCATAAAATGCTAAATCTGCCACTTTAGGAGTTAACTGATTGGATCGGTTGACCTCCTTTTTGAGTTCTCTGACATGCTAATCCTTCCACTAATTCAGTTTAAACATGTCATGGAAAGATACAAAAGGTACCTCTGCTACATTGTAATGTTGCCAGTAAGATCATCATGTTGTTGTTATTGTTGTTGTTGTTGTTGTTACAATTTATATCCAGCCAGCCAGCCAATAATAATCATCTCATTAAAAGAGTTAAAGTTTTAGAACTCACTCAGTTTTAAAAGGTTAAATCCCGAATCCTTTGAATCCTTTTTTAAAGCAGTATAATTTAGGAGCTGATCAGAACTTCTACAGTTGGGATTAACAGATGCAAAAGCTGCTTCTCCAGTGGCCAACAAATTCATCCCAGACAAGGAAGGAGGAATCTTTAGGTGGGGTCTTCAAATGCCCTGATTTTTATTCCTGGCAAGGACTCCACTTTGCAGGTAGCAGATTCACCAAAACTGAGAATAAAATAATGCTAAGAGTAATTCAGTTCCTTGTAAATGGGGCCTTTTCTGTTATGATGTAGGTTATTCTTCCAAAGGGCTTTCAGGCATATTGTCTTACCTTTGAGGCTGATACAGATGCCCAGAAGAATAACAGAATTGGGAGGGACTCTGGAGGTCTTCTAATCCAACTCATTGCTCAAGCAAGAGACCCTAAACCTTTCCAGAAAAATGTCTGTTTAGTCTCTTCAGTGACGGAGCCCTCCCAACTTCCGGTGGTAAGCCATTCCACTGATTAATTTTTCTCACTGTCAAGAAATTTCTCCTTAGTTCCAGGTTGGCTCTCTCTTTGGTAAGCTTTCACCTGTTGCTTCTTGTCCTGCCTTCAGGTGCTTTGAAGACTAGGTTGACTCCCTCTTTTTTGTGACAGCCCCACAAATATTGGAAGCCTGTTAGAATGTCACCCCCTAGTCCTTCTCTTCATTAGACTAGACATATCCAGTTTCTACAACCATTCATTGTACGCTTCAGCCTCCAGATTTTCAGCTTCAGCTTCCAGAAAAGAGTTGGGTCTAAACAACATCTTTGAGCCGTGATCTCCATTGTTTTCTCACCTTTCTGTCTGTAGTGATTGACTCTCTAAGAAAGCTCCCCTGCATGGCCAAGCCATCTGCCTTCTTGAATTTAGCTTGACCCTCCTAATTAAAACCATGGGAAACTGGCTCATTCCACAGCACAAAGACAAGTCCCTAGAAATAACTTTATTTACAAAAATATATCTGGGTCCCTCAAAGGTCCTATCAACTTACTTAAAAATGAAATGTAGCTGTAGTATAAGACTTTATTTGGAAGCAGGCCCGCTTGCCAGGAAAGGGGAAAAAACAAACATATCTGTATTCGGTCACTTCATTCCAACTCATGGGTGGCTCTGACTAATAAGAAGATGTAGAGAAAGAAAGTGGGAATTTGAAAAGGCGGGGGATCTTCTCCACCCCACCCGCGGGGCTTTACATAATGGAAACCAAAACTGAAATATTTCCTAGTATTTTCTTTTCAAAATGATATATACATTACAAGGGTAAGGACAAGTGGTGGGTTGCAATTTATTTTACTACCAGTTCGCTTATGTGTGCGCCCAGAAGTGTCAAGGGTGAACCAGCAGCAACCCACCTCTCTGGTAAGGACAGTGTAAGGACTCTTACATTTGGAAGTAAACCTTTATTGGCCCCAAAATGACTTTGCTAGTGCGAAGATTGCAAATGACAACCATGTGACCCTGGGATGCTGCAACCATTGTAAATGCATCATGATTGCTAACTCTCCGAATTATATTCCCATCACTGTAAGGATATGAGTCTCAATCCTTCCAGGTAAGAACATGCCCATCTTCCTTATCAGTTTTAACTCTTCACAGAGGCAGAGCTCTCTGGTGACACTATTAAAATTAACTTTTGAGTCCGTTGTTCAAAAATATTCTTTAGCATATCTAATGTTAAAATACTTCGTCTCATTCTGTAATTGTAAATCAAGTTTCTGTGCTCTTTTCCTTTAATTGTAATCTTTAGTTCCCTCTAGTGTCCAATTTTTCAAATCATTTTTTTTTTAAAAAAATCAAAACAAAAGCATTTTTCCATGGGAAGAATTCCTTATAATTAATTCCAAACTATGGAGGAAGAAATGGGAAGCTGAAGGTGGCTTCAAAAAGTGGAATCAACAACCACATTGAATGAACAGCCAGGAAATAGAATGTTTCTTTGATAATTTCTATCTGGACCAGGATGGGACTTGAGATTGTCCACAAAGGCGCCATACTGCTGCTTTGCTTGAAGACAGCCATCTCTGGAAGTTTTATTGCTCTGGGAGATGAGAGAGCAGCCATCTTGATGAAACCACAGTTAACACCTTTGAAAGGAAACTCGGTTCACATGCAGTGGTACCTCAGGAGTACTCATCCTTAATTGATTCCAGAAGGCACAATGAGTACCAAAAATGATGAGTACCAAACTAATTTCCCCCAACACTGACAGGTTCTAGCTTGTGCATTAAGTACCAAACAAATGATGAGTACTGGGACAAAATGTTCACATCCAAATACACCTAGTACCAAATTTGATGAGTTTCAAAACAGTTGAGCATTGAGGTACCACTATACTTCTAGTCACTTTTGGAAATTTGCTTGTTAACTGCTTTTCAGCTATTAGAAAACTTTAAATCAAAAGTCTGACTACAACAAGTGAGTTTCCTTCAGTCCTTAGTGAAATAAAGTTTCAACTAGAAATTATAAACATCTTTTTGGAATAAACAGCAAACGGATAATTAAAACTTTGATTTTAGAAAGTTACAAATGAACTAAGTATCCAGATAAATTTAAAATAAGCCATTAAAGCATTTCATGGCCTTAGGAAATCCATAATCAGATAGCTGTTTATTTATTTATTTTATTTATTTATTAAATCGATTTATAGGCTGCCCTGTTTTGCCTTTATTTATCTCTAAATAGTTGTAGTTAGTTTGAACTATCAAAAAGGCAAGGAAATAATAATCTAAGCCAAAATTAAATAACACTGGCCCAGTCACTCATTTCAATAATAAATTATTCTCTTTTTAATCATAAAGTCACCCTGGGAATAAACAGAGGCATGGCTGTTTCTTATTTAAACTGCATGCTTTCAAATTCCTTATCTGTACAAGATTTAAGAGCTGTGAAGTAATTGATCTCCTGGGAATTTTTGCACTGTGACATGACTTACATTTTTATTTATGTACTTACTAGGGCTGTGCAGCTCTTTGAACTGGAGCTTCAAAATAGTTCTTTGCATGTGGGTGTGCAAGTGGAGGACAGCACAAAGCAGCCATGTCTTTCTCTCTAGAACCCCAGAAAGAGACACAGCTGCAGCAGATGTTACAGGGAGGTGCTGTGTTCACAGTCCCTCATTCACAAGAGCATTTTGGATGAATGGTCCCCAGGCACTGCACCATTGCAGTGTTTACGCCATGCAGGATGATGATCTTATCCGTTTAGTCATGTCCAACTCTTTGCAATTCCATGGGCCAGTTCTTCCTATGTCCTCCAATCTTGCACTGCTTCTTTGAGTTTTTCTGACTGGTGTCAGCTTTGATGGTGTCCAACCACCGTGTTCTTTGATGGACTGGTTTCCTTTTATTATGAACACTTCGAAACACAATTGCTTCCTCCAGGAATTCCCCTGCAAGATAAAGTAAGGGAGATGCAGTTTCATGATTTTGACTTCTAGTGATGTGTCTAGCATTATGTGTATATCATACACATCCTAGTCCATCAGGTACTCCTGAGAAGTTTGTAATAAACAAACTGGGTGGTATATAATACCCACATAGATACACAGATATACAAAGCAAATTCCTTTGATGAAGGCAACCCTTGTGCACTTATTTGGAAGTACTGTATTTTTCAGACTATAAAGCGCACTGGTGTATACGATGCACCAAGATTTCGAAGAGATACTGTAAGTAAGAAAAAAATGTTTTGTCCTCCCTGGCCCCCAGGAACACTCTGCAGGCTTCAGCAGGACTGGGGGATGGCAAAAATGCCCCCGTTTTTCACCAAAACGGGGGCATTTTCCTTCCCCCAGCCCTGCTGAAGCCTGCAGACTGCTCCTGGCAGATGGAAGAAGGCAAAAACACCCCCTTTGGTGAAAAATGGCCCATTTTTCTCCCATTTTTGTGAAAAATGGGATGCAGGGGCAGGGCTTTGGGGGGCCAAAAATGGCTATATTTAGTGTATAAAATACACCAACATTTCCATGCCCTTTTAGGGGGTGAAAAGGTGTGTCTTATACTCCAAAAAATAAGTAAGTCTGATTGAACTCAAGGAGCCTGAATGGAAAACTAGCAGATGAGAACATATGATGGGCCGTCTGCTGTTGTGGTTGTAAGCCAAGGAGCACAGCTGTAGGTGCCAGAACCCATGAGAAGGTTAAAAGCTAAAAATCTCATGCCCATGCGCCTTCTGGGCATCGTGGCATCAACTGTAGCTCCAAGAACAGGAAAACAAGTCAAAATATGTGCTACCCAGCTAAAACTAAAGTTGACCATCACCATTACTAACATGTTTAGAGTGTTGGATCATGACCAATTCCAGGTGTTTTAGCTTCTTCTCAGGTGTGAAGTTAGAAGGGGATCTAGAAGAAGTCACCTCCTTTCCCTCTAATCTTCACAGGATCACAAGGAAAGGGAGAGTCTTAGATACAGTCCAACATTTTGCAGGAAATATTAGGCCGTCAAATATAATAAATCAACTGGATTCTCTAAAGGAAAAAACAGTTTGTGCTAAAATAACCTGGGCAAATAGCCAGTTTGTGGCTGTTTTCAAAAACCTGATCCCCCAACAATAATCCTCCTCTTCGCTTCTTGATCAAACTTTAAACTGCCAGAATGAAGCCCCCTTCTTGGTTTCGTCATTGACCAAAAATAGATAATTACCGGTACATCTTTCTGGTACCAACCGACATACCAGAAGATGGGCCAGGCTCTGTGTCTATTCACATAGTGTGTTGTTATCTGCCAAGTTCCTCCACTCGAGCATATTGGTTTTACATTTAGGCTCTCCAATTCTCAACCTTTCAGGATCCAACAGGTAGTATAAGGGAAGTCAGATCCTCCTTTAATGTTATTCCTTGTTCCATGGTTTCCTTCCCCTATCTTTTACTTTGATTTTGTTCTTGTGTGCCCTCAAGAATGTCAGCTCTTGCCCTAAAGCTGTTCCTCGATCTGAGTGGGTAGGCTTAGGGTCTACGTCCTTTCAGAGGATGTTAAGGGCCTGCTTAGTTCTCTGGGCATCTGCTGCCACTTCAACAATCTGGCTGAATGACAAAAACCCACCCAACATTTTCTACAAAATGGAGACAGATACAAGTCCTTTTCAGAGTAGAACTACTGGAATTTGCCATCCCAGATTGAAAACACTTCCACAAATAATGGCCTTATGCAGAATCAATCATTATAATGTGAACTCATCTTCATTTTGCATTTTTCATCAGAACCCTAACAAGAAGAAAACATTTCCCCTAATTAAAATGTAATTGCTTTCATGTTTGGGTGAGAATAAGAGCCAGAAAAAGCAGCTCTTCTCTTCCAGGAACTCCAGAAGTGGGAGCATGGAGAAGAGAAAATGTTCCAAGGCAATCCCTATCAACTATTTCTGATTTTTTTTTTAAGGAAGAATGGTTGCCAGCTGCTCAAGGTAGAATGATTTAGAGGTTAACCTCATTTGGCTTTAATATTAACATCATTCCAAAAATAACAGGAGAGTTAAAAACTGAAAGCCAAATGGAAGTTAAGACTTCTAGATGGGTGTAGCAGATTGTGTGACAAATTTTTTAGAGGATCTAATGTTTCAGCCCATCGATATGATTCAGGTCAGTATTTTGCCTTGGGTTAATTCATTTTATAAGTTAAACCTAGCAGAAAAATGCTGCCAGGACCACAGCTCAAAGCTCCTGGGAGAGGTTAGGAAGCTAAAACAGAATCATTGCTAATCCTCATACATACATACATACATACATACATACATACATACATACATACATACATACATACACACACACACAAACCTGTTTATATATGTTCAAGCCTGATATTGTCATTGTCTTCAATAATTAGGAAAGCTGCATTCATGAACAAAAATAATATTTCAGCATCTATCATTTCCTCTAGTCACCCACAACTTTTTTTCACCCTATTTCAAAGTAAAGGCAAGAACGCTGGTCCAGATCAGGATGGGCAGGGAGTCTGTAGAGGATCCGTGGTCCAACATTCTTGGTAGGTGGGATTGGTTGGAAGGGCTCCCACTTCCCTTATTGGAAGTTTTTCTTCTTGAGTTACATTGAATTGTACCTTGTTCACAAACTGGAATCACAACATGCAGGTAAAGAGGACATTTATCAGTCCAACTTAATCATGTCACAAATAAGGCCACATGGATTTCTCTGTAAGAAGTTGCTGCATTGCACCATCCTAGTTACAAAATTGGTTTGTCCCTAATTAAGTCTGTCCATGTTTCCACCCCCAATTATAGGGCTTTGGGTTGTGAAAATTCCTGCATGAACATCTATTTGTCTTACAAAGAAATCTACCCTTTTATCCTTCCATGGTTTTTCCCCCTTTTTTTAATAGCTTGAGCAAAATCTCCCAAGAGGAAATGCCTGGGCAGACTTTAGAAATAGATCTTACACAGGTAGTCCTTGACTTCACAAGTGAGCCCAAAATTTCTGTTATTAAGTGAAACAGTTAAGGAAGTTTTGCCCCACTTTATGATTTTTCTTGCCACAGTTGTTAAGTAAATCATTGCAGTCATTAAGTTAGTAACACAGTTGTTAAGAGAACCTGGCTTCCCAGTTGACTCTGATTGTCAGAAGATCGTAAAAGGGAATCACATGATCCCAGGATAATCAACCGTCATATATATGAGTCCGTTGCCAAGCATCTGAATTTTGATCGCATGACCAAGGAACAGTCAATTTTGTCAATTTTCTCTGTGCCGTTGTAACTTTGGAGAGTCATTAAATGAACTTTTGTAAGTTGAGGACTACATGTATTACCAGTTATTAGAAAATAGAGCCACTTTTATACTAACCACTCTCGTTTTCAATTTTCTCCAAGAAAATTACAAGTTTGTTTTAATCAATCACTAAGGTTTATACAATAGCAATAGCACTTAGACTTATATACCACTTCACAGCCCTCTCTAAGAAGATAACAGAGTCAGCCTCTTGCCCACAACAATCTGGATCCCCCTAGAATTTTCAAAGTCATTTTAAGGAATGCTTTACTGCGGGTTTGAATATACTAGGTTGAGTAGGGGTGTTGGATTTTAAGGTAATGTGATTGTATATGTATACTGCTATTTTTTATTTTTATGTATATTGAAATGGAATTATAAATACCATCAACACAAAAGAGAGTTTGCTCAGAAGCTGAAATACACCAAGTGGATTAGAGGAAGAGTAGGAAGCAGAGGAGAGAAGAAAGATAGGAGGAGAGGGACAGGAGAGAGGGTGAGGGGGGGTATATGAGGTGTATAAGGAGGAGTGGTAAGGGAAGAGAGGAGAAGAAGAAAGGAAGGGGAAGTAGAGTAGAAAAGGATGATGGGAAGAAAGGAAGTAGAGAGGGGGAGGAGAGAGGGGGAAGAAAGTGTCGGATAAGGTATAAACATGGTGTATGGAGAGCAGAAGAGCCAATAACTGGGGGTTTTGGGGGGGGGTAGTTGATGGCAAGATGAATTGATGTAATTACTTAATAATACAACAAGATATTGACTATGTAATAGTATGCATGTGATTATATGCTATGAAAATGGAAAATAAAAAAAAATATGGTAAAAAACAATCTGGATCCTCATTTTACCAACCTTGGAAGGACAGAAGGCTCAATCAACCTTGAGCCGATCAGGATTGAACTCTTGACAGTGGGCAGAGTTAGCCTGGAGTACTGCATTCTAGCCACTGGGTCACCACAGCTCATATAACCCATTTGATGCCCTCTTTGTGCCATTACCTGTTTCAAGTCCATTGTGTACTTTTCATTCATGAATAATCTGTAGCGTTTGAAGTATTTTTTACAATCGATCTTGACTGCAAGCAAAGGGAAGGGCCAACTCTGTTTTGTACTACGTCACCAAGCAACATCCCTGCAGCTTTTTGTGGATACAGGGAAATGTTTCATCAGAAAGTAACCTCTTTCTTTCTCTTCTTCCTTTGGAAGGTTTTAAGCACTTTGACCATGACATCAAGCAACATCTCCGGAATCTATTACTGTGTGGCTACCAACAAGCTGAAGTCCGAAGTGAGGAGCATCAGGTTCTATATCACAGGTAAAGAATGGGCATCATCCCTAAAGGCCGGGAAATATCTGATGGAAGCTCAAAAGATGCAACCTGCAATGATTTTCATGGGGATGAGGTCAAAAAAGGCAAGATGGTGGCTATAATCATGCAATCAAAACCCCTTTACAGACAAACCGATATATTTTTTTCTTTTAATGACCCTGTAATCCCTTGCATTGGGGTTCCAATCATCATCATCATCAAGGAGACCAAACAGAGCTTGGCTTTTTACTGGCTGGACACCCTTCCTGATGCCTATTTGGAGTTCGCAGCAGACAATTATTCATTGCGTCTAGAGAGAGAAATACCTGCCACTACCTAGGATCGAACTCACAGCCTCTTGATTGTGAGGCAAGAGCTCCATCACTAGGCTACTGTGCTACTCAAGATGGATAAATAGATAGATAACATACATACATACATACATACATACATACATACATACATACATACATACATACATTATATAAAAAGGCTCTCCTCTCTTTTTCCTCTCTTCCTCCTCCTCTTTCGCTCCATCTCCTCTTCTTCTTATTCTCTCCCCTCCTCTCCTTCTCCTCCTTTCCTCTTCCTCTCCTCCTTCTCTCCATCCCACACACAATGAGCACTCCCTATTTTACAACTGCTTCTGCATTTCTGATGTGTATGAGCAGAACCAAGTTAGCTATGTCTTTCCAATCATCTAATGCTGCTCTCACTCCTTCCCTTCTGTAGAGGGTGGGGACGCTCTTTGCTCAGGGTCTCCCATTCTGGTTTGGGGGCTCTTAAAGCCAGCCTTTCATGCCCCACTGGAAGTCACACAATGCTAAATCACTAAGCCTAACCCTAAATCCTTAATTGTCACAATTTTGTGGAAGTGCTCACAACTTTCTCCAACCCTGCACTGTACAGGTACTCCTCGACTTACACATTACAAAATTTGACTTACGACCATTTTTCACAGTTACAACCTTTGCAGTCTGAATCAAAATTCAGACTCTTGGTAACTGGTTCATATTTATGACGGTTGCTGGCTCCCAAGGTCATGTGAGCCCCTTTTGTGACCTTCTGACAAGCAAAGTCAATGGGGAGGCCAGATTCACTTAACAACCAGGTTATTAACTTAACAACTGCAGTGATTTGCTTAATAGCTGTGTCAAGGTTGTAAAATGGGGCAAAGCTCACTTAGCTTATTTTCCACTGAATAACATAAATTTTGGGCTCAATGGTGGTCTACGTGTATTTTGCAGCCTTCTTCTCAGGGGTGGAAATATACTCAGCTCCAAATGATTGGTCTGCTTCTCTCTGGTCTTTCTTGCAGACATGCAATCCAGCCTGGAAGCAGACTCCCAAATGACAGCTATTGTGACCAGCCACATCCAGATGACCTGCAAGTGCTCCAAGTACCTTTATGATCACCTCACCTGGTACGACCCCACCTTGCAGGAAGTCCCCACAGCTCTCACCCAGAAGAAGGTGGACAACTATTCCATCTCCTTAGTGCTGGACATCCATAATGTCTCCCAGGCTCATGCAGGACTTTACAAGTGCCGAGCGTCAAGCTACCACAATCGCACCAAGCAGCTGGAGAAAAGTACCATGCTGAGCATAAAATGTAAGAAGAGTGGCAACATCTGTCCCATCATGCTCTTGTCCGCCATGTGGCCTATACTTTTCTCTAATGCAGTATTTCTCAACCTTGGAAACTTTAAGATATATAGACTTCAATTCTGGCTGGGGAATTCTGGGAGTTGAAGTCCACACATCTTAAAATTGCCAAAGTTGAGAAGCCCTGCTCTAACACATGGGCTCCAAACTTGGCAACTTTTAAGACTTGTGGACTTCAATCCCCAGAATTCCTCAGGCAGCCATGCTGGATGAGGAATTCTGGCACTTGAAGTCCACAGTCATAATGTTGCCAAATTTGAAGACCCCTTCTCTAAGAGAATACTATTTTTTCTTACATTTCCATATTATGAACTTATTTATGAGCAGTTTTGATTTACAGCATTGAAAAATGCCAAACAAGGCAATTCCGGCAATATTCCAACTTATATGCAGGTACAATTTTGGCAATATTCCTATTTACACAAAGGGCAGCCCTTGCAAAAATGACCCTTTGATGGAATTGATGGATCTTGTCCATCTCCATATTAACAATTTACATTTTTGTTCTAGCCAACATTTACTTTTAAATACCAGTGGTGTCCAAGCTGAGTTGTTCTCCTGTGCGCTGCTTGGGGAATCCAAGCATGGGTTAACTTTGTCCATTAGCCTTGAGACTGAGTTATGCAAATTGCTGGCCACACTTCCTCTGACTGGACTGGTTCAGTTTCTTAACTCAGTCCAGCCTAAAGAGATGCAAAATTATTCTCTCTGGGTTACTAGACAAATTCATCATTATTATTATTTAGCTTGGATTTCCTTCACCAGCTTGAGCTCCTTTCACGGAGCGGTAAATTTCTCTACAAATAGGTTTATTTTCTCTTCGTTTAAAGTGGCAATTGGATTTTAGCATTCCCGGAGCCTTCAGGGCCAAGGAACTTCTTTATTGGAGGCGAGGGTGTGCCATTGTTTGTTGTGGGAATGTCGGTTCGCTGCCTTTGTTTTGTCTTGCTGCAGCTGGGGATCAGTTTGCCGCCCCACGCCGGCCGCTCTAGCCACTGTCTGTCGCCCCCCTCCTTCCCCCCATGGTTGCCTGGTGACGCGCGGAGCCCGGACGCCCCCATCGCCATATGGCTGGGCTCCCTGTATTACCTCGACCTCGAGAGCCTCTGGAAGACGTGGCTGCGGTCGCTGGCAAGATACGAGGCAGGCGTTCTCCATTCTGGCGGCAGCCTTTGTACCTCATCAATTTGAATCTCCCACCCCCGCTGTTGGTTGCGGTGGCCATTTTGGAGCCCTTTTCGCACCAACAAACAGTCTGGCTGGGTGTGGCTTCATTTTCCTGCCCATAGTGATGTAAAATCACCAGATTCATTGCTCCACGGAGGTCGGTTCGCCACCATTCTACTGGAGCACGAGTTTGATCTCTCACCGCCTCCTGCTTCAATTGCGATCAGCATTTGGTATTTCAGTGAATGTGAGCTTGAGCCTTTTCAATCTAGCTTACATGGTGGATCGTTCTATTACCGGGGGCAGCGCTGGGGCTTCCACCTCTCCTCAGTTGTCCTCCGATGCCACTGGGGGCCTCATCTAGAGTGGGTAGGACCACCACCAGGGCTGCCAGCCACAGATCCCGCACCACCTCAGCGGCTCCTGCCAGGGCCGCTAAGCGCACCAGTAAGACCAAGAATGGGTCTAGGGATCCTGCTGCCTGAAGGGCCTTCTACCTCCGGCCTAACTGGAGTTCAAGGTTGGTCCCCAGACCTCCCTCTCCCTCAGGATCTCACAACTGCAGGACCTGACTCAGGCCTTCAGGGCTCATCTGATCCTTCTGAGCCCAGCCCACGCTGATGGCAGCAGACCAGAGGATACTTCAGAATTTGACCTCTCCCCTGGGCTCAGGGACATGATTGCCACTGCCATATCTAGGGGAGTGGATACAGAATCACAGCGTAGGAGTCAACACTCTAGGAATTTGATTTCTGCCAGAGATTTAGCCATCTCTCAGGCTGATCCCCCTTCTCCATTGCCTTCCATCTACAGTGAGGGGTCTGTTTTAGGGGAGGAAGGTGAGATTTTGGATTTAGAGTTATCAGATGATGAAGGTCTGATTCAGGATAAAGTTCCTTTTTCAGGCCTCTTTCAGACCAGCCCTATTTAAATCTCTACTTTATAAAGCCAAGGCCACCTCCAATTTGGGGGGCGCAACCACCTAGGCCAGTACCGAGGTGGGCCTTGATCCCATGGAGTGCTTGTTCACTGAACAAGTACAAGAACAAGAGGCTATTCCATCACCCAAATTGTCCCAGCCCACCGCAGTCTCGCCCCCTAGCAATGGTGATAGAAAGCTTTATGCTTCCACTCCGGAATTGGACACCATTTTGCAGTTTCCCACTGTTGACCCGCCGATAGCGGCCTTGGCTTCCCCAGCCCTCATTCCATCTGAGATTTCAGAGGGATTGAAGGCTGAAGACCGCAAGGCGGAGCTCGTTATTCGCAAAATGACCAAGCGGTTGCTACAGCGCCTTGTTCTTCAATAGAACTTCCTTAGTTTGGTTAAGGCAACTACAGGAGAGGTTAGGTCCAGAGGACTTGCGCCTTCATCAGGATGTGGTCAAACTGGTGGCAGCCTTAGAATTCTCCTCGGATGCCATGCTCAATGCGGCCAAGTTCGCATCCTGAGCTGTGGCATACAACATAGCGTCTCGTCGGCTGTTATGGCTATGCCATTGGCAGGCAGACGTACGATTCAATTGGCGCCTTGCCTCCACCCCCTTCCAGGGCGGTTCCCTATTCGGAGCAACACTGGATCCTATACTGATTGAAATGAGGGACAAGCGAAAGATACTTCCTTTGACCACTAGGCGCACGGATCGGAGGCAACAACCGTATTCTCAAAGGCAACCCTTTCATATTGTGGAGTCGGGGTACTCCTCCCTCCCTCTACACACCTCTATATAATAGATCCTTTTCTCAGCCCCAGGACAGGTTTCAGGACAGAGCCAATACTAGGGATGGAGGCAGAAACCACTACCAACAGCAGGCCCAGGCCTGGCGGGCCTTTCGTGGTGCCAACAACCAGTCTTTTTGTAGGTACCGGTGACTTGCTAGAGGGTGGCCCTATTGGCGGGCGTTTAACCACCTTCGTCCGCCAATGGGAAACCACAACCTCAGACGCGTGGGCTTTTCAAACCATGAGGCTGGGCCTCACTCTGGAGTTCCTGACCATTCTCCCGACATGTTTCATCAAATGCCCGGTGCCCAGGTGTCAGGTAAAGCGGCACCTGATGGACACGGAAATCCAGCATCTCATTTCCATCAGAGCAATAGAACAGGTGCCAAGGGGGCAGGAGGGTCTAGGGTTTTATTCCATACTCTTCCTAGTTCCCAAGACCTCGGGAGGATGACGGGCCATCCTTGACTTGAAATGGCTCAATTTCTACCTAAAGTACCAAAAATTCAAAATGCAATCACTCAAGAGTATTCTGGCGAGCATTCGCCAAGGCGATCCCCTCATTTCCATCGACATCAAGGAGGCATACTTACACGTGCTAATACATCCAGCCCATCGAAGGTTTCTGCGCTTCCACTTTCCACTTTGCGGGGCATCCTTTCTAGTACTGCGCCTTACCATTCAGCCTATCATCGGCCCTGTGGACCTTCATCAAACTGCTAGCAGTGATCGCAGCCTCGCTGAGGTCCGTTCCCGTAAGAGTCCATTGTTATCTAGATGACACCTTAGTCTTATCGTCTTCCCGGGCCCAGGCTTGTCGCGACCTACAGCTGACGATCGACACCCTGCAGGATCATGGATTTGTACTGAACTTTCCAAAGAGTCACCTGCACCTGACCACGTCCCTGCTGCATCTCAGGACAATCATCAATTCGGAGACTTGTGTGGTGTCTCTCTCTCTCAAGAGAGAGACAGCATAGCCTGCAGTCACTGGTGAATCAAGTGCTCAATCAGAGGTCACCCTCCTTCACGGTATTGTCCCAACTTCTAGGGAAGATGATAACTTGCATAGATGTTGTTCCTTGGTAAGGTTCCATGCATGACCACTGCAGTGGTATCTCCCCCCATTCCAAAGGGCTCACACCAGTCACTCTCAGGCCAGGGTTCGCTTACCGACCAAGGTGTCTCTGTTGCTCCATTGGTGGATGTCGTCCCACATCCTCAAGAGATGCCTCTGCAAGAAACTGGAGCGGATTGTAGTTACAACGGATGCGAGACAATTCAAGGGGGGGGCATGCCCTGGATCGAGCAGACTGGTTGAGCAGGACCATGGTGGATCAGACAGAGTGGTGCTTGAACCCAGCCCTGTTCCGAGAACTGTCCAGTCGCTTCGGTCATCTGCAGGTGGACCTGTTCGCTTAACTCGACAACAAACATCCGCCACGATTTTACACCAAGTTCCAGGTACCAGGGGCAGAAGGCACCTTGGCTGCAGGGCCTCCTTTATGCCTTTTCACCTCTGCCAATTGTACCACTGGTCATCCAGAAGATTCTGGCGGAATGGGCGGAGGTGCTGCCGATCGCACCGATGTGGCCACGGCGCCCCTGGTATGTGGACCTTGTCCATCTGTCCATCTCACACCCATGGAGAATTCCAGATGACCAGTTATCACTCTCGCAAGGAGCCCTCATCCACCCGAATCCACAGCTGTTACAGTTAGCCATGTGGCATGTGAGCGGGCGATCCTGAGTCAGAGCATTTCTCTGATAAGGTCATCTCCACAATCCAGGCGGCTCGCCGTCCGTCAACAACCCGCATCTACGAGGCTACCTGGCGCACCTTCTGCAGATGGTGTCGAGCAACAGGTGTGGACCCAACCGGGGCAACCATACCGCAGGTATTGGACTTCCTACAGATGGGCATGGACAAAGGACTAACATGTAACACCCTCCGCCATCAAATTGCGGCTTTGCCTACCATAATTGGCGGTGGGTGAGGCCACCCCTATCTCAACACCCGGGGGTGCGGGCCTTCCTGAAGGGAGCGGTGAACCTTAGTCCGCCTATCATTCATCGCTACCCCACCTGGGACCTCTCCCTAGTACTCAATGCCCTTACGGCGACTCCATTCGAGCCTATTTGGACCATCTCCCTCAGGTTACTGACTCTTAAGACTATCTTTTTAGTAGCCATCACATCGGCCAGGCATGTGTCTAAGTTGGCAGTGCTCTCTGTCCAGGACAATCTCTGCATTTTCCATCCGAGGAAGGTCGTACTACGTTTGGACCCAACCTTTCTTCCAAAAGTCAACTCGTGGTTCCACGGGTTCCAAGAGATCACTCTCCCGGATTTCTGTCCACAGTCATCTCACCCCTGAGAATGGCGTTGGCATCATCTCGACATTCGTCATTCACTTCGCCGCTATGTGCGATGCACTGCGTCATTCAGAAGGACGGAGGTCCTGTTCGTGTCTTTCCAACCTGCCACCATGGGCCAGAAGGCATCATTGCATACCATTGGCCGCTGGTCAAAGGCGTGTATTGCCCTAGCCTACAACTGTCGGTCCCAACCGGTTCCCAGTTGCATCACTCCCCATTCTACCAGGAGCGTGGCCACGATGGCGGCCTGGGCAATGCAGGCCTCGGTGGAGGACATCTTCAGGGCAGTAACCTGGTCATCGTCATCACCCTTTATCCATCACTACAAGGTGGACGTTTATGCCTCAGCTGAGGCATCCTTTGGACGGCGCGTGCTGCAAAGGTTAGCTTCTTCGGCTACGGCACCAGACCAGCCTCGTTCCGCCCCTGAAGTCTATTGCTTTGGCATGTCCCATGCTTGGATTCCCCAAGCAGCGTACAGGAGAATGACTGTTGACTTACCTGAACGGTCCTTCTATGTGCGCTGCGAGGGGAATCCAAACCCACCCTCGGCTTCGGCTGTTCTGGGCTGGGACTTCCATGTTTTCCTATGACATTCTGACTTACCTTGACTTCTAGGCTTCTTTTGCTTCTCTCAAGCCGGCTGATCCTTCGTGCAAAACTGAACCAGTCCAGTCAGAGGAGGCGTGGCCATCAATTTGCATAACTCAGTCTCTAGGCTAATGGACAAAGTAAGTCAACAGCGATTTGATCTTTATGATTTTCTTATTTGCTTTTGTTCAGGGTTGCCTCAGTGACCACAGAAATGCAATACTTTTGGTATTAATATATGTCATTTTCCTTTTGTTTGCAGTTAAGACAGTTCCTTACATTATGGAGAACTTTACTGACTTGGAGGTTAATGTGAGTGGCACCATTGTTCTGGAGTGCAAAGTCAATGGGATCCCAAAACCTGATATTGCTTGGCTGAAAAATGGCCACCGCATTGCCCCTGCTTCAGGTGAGCCTTCTGAGATAAGTGCTGCTACTCTTCCTTCTTTCTTTCGGTTAAGGTCACAGGTGGCCTCTTGGAAAATGGGGAATCATAGATAACTAGGGGGGTGGAATCATTTTCAAGGTCCCAAGTTCAGTTCCCAATATAGCAGGAGAAAGTACAGTGTCAAGCCCCAAAATCCAAGACAGACATGTAGAGTTCCTTCTTCTGGGCACTTTCTTTTTTTCTTCCTCTCTACCTAGACTTTGTTGTCACTTCATCCTCTGGAATGCAGCCCCTCCCTCCTGGGAATCTCCAGGCTACATTCTGCCATATCCAGATAGTTGCTGAATTACAACCATTCGTTGAGCAATTGCTCAAAGTCACAGTGGTGTTGAACAAATACTGATTCCAACTGGTCCTTGGAGTTCCTGCCATCCCAGCACCCTTGCAGTCACGAAATTGCTATCTGAGCACTTGGCAACTGAAGCAAATCCCATCCTCCCTCACACTAATGATGTTACCTACTTGGGTAATGAAACCCAAGCAAACAACCAAGCTCAGAAAGCACCAAGGACCTCACAGTCCTCCTTCTGCTCCTATATAAATACACCTAGCGATTGGCAAGATGAGAGCCAGGAAATGTGGACTGAACTACCTCCAGCTGCCCACTGCTCTGGCAAGAGCAAAGTTGCAGGCCTTAGAATTCCCTTTCAGTGCAAAGCAACACAGGTAGTCCTCGACTTATGACCACAATTGAGCCCAAAATTTATCTTGCTAAGCAAGTCAGTTATTCAGTGAGTTTTGCCCCATTTTACAATCTTTCTTACAACAATTGTTAAGCAAATTACTGCAGTTGTTAACTAGTAACATGGTTATGTTGACTCTGATTTCTCCATTGTCAGAAGGTTGTAAAAGGGGATCACATGACTCCAAGACACCGCAACAGTCATAAATATGAACCAGTTGCCAAGCAATAGCAATAGCATTTAGACTTAACGTATATACCACTTTACAGTGTTTTACAGCCCCATCTAAGTGGTTTACAGCATCTTCCCCTAACAATCTGAGTCCTTATTTTACCCACCTTGAAAGGCGGAGTCAACCTTGAGCCAATGAGATCCGAACTGCCAAGTTGCTGGCAGCCGATGATCAACAGAAGCAGCCTGCAGTACTGCACTCTAACCTCTGCGCCACTGCAGCTCATGAATTTTCAGCGTCTGAATTTTGATCGCTTGACCATGGGAATCTTTGTGAAGTGTGAAAAACACTTTCCAGTGGTGTTATAACTTTGAATGGTCACTAAATGAAAGTTTGTATGCTGAGGATTATCTGTACAGAACAACAGGGACACAAAACACTCGAAAACCGACTTTCACAAATGCCAAAATGTAAAAGAGGGTCTTTCCCTGAAATCTTGGAGAGACCCTGCTTTCAGCTCAAATAAAATTGGACCAGGTGGGCTGCTGATCAGTTTCAAATGAAGGGACCCTCACCTGTCCTTGGATCTCTCTCTATCCGAGGCTTCCACAAGGGGATTTAAAAAATCCTCAAAGTAGCCACCAAGGTTGTAGTTGTGAACCCTATCTTGACTGTTACACTTCTTTTTCCTGATGCTCCATAATGGGGCCAAGCAATTCCAGCACCAATTTCTCAGGGGGGGGCAAGAATACTTTCTAATGCATGATGCATTGAAAATAATGCTCCTTCCTCCCCCTCTGCCAACCATCCCCTTCCTTCCTCCAGGAATTTCCATGGAAAACAACACTTTGGTGATTGAACGAGTGAAAAAGGATGATGAGGGTCAGTATGAATGCCAAGCGATCAACGAGATGGGTCAAGACAGTACCCGGGCGTTTATTAAAATAGAAGGTGAGAGGCGCAAGATGGGATGGTTTGTCTCCAACAATTTATGCTGGGACTACAAACCCTATCACTTTTAACTGTTGTTAAACAACCAAAATCTGTCAAATACAGGTATGCAAGTGAAGCTTGATGGAGTGGTGGGTTAGGGTTAGGGTCAATGGATCTTGAGTGGAAATCTTTTTGTGTCTTTTTCAGGCTCTGAAGAAAAATCCAACATAGAAGTTATCATCTTGGTTTGCACTGGTTTAGCAGCCACTCTCTTTTGGCTCCTTCTGACCCTCTTCATCCGGAAACTCAGAAAAGTAAGGTGATCCTCATGTTTTAGGCTTAGAAATGAATCACTTTAAACACTGAAAGAAACTAAAGCTGTTTGGTAGTCAATTTCTATAGTGCCACTAATGACAGAGAAAAGTCTTCCTTCGCCTACAGCTGTTTAGTTGCAGAGTCAGCTGGAGGCAGCTTCTAAATCCCACGATTCCTGGAAAAAAAAAGACATGGCTACTTTGATGATTTAAACAGAGGTAGTTTATCCATCTCTCACATTTTTGAAAGTACAACTATTCTGTAGACAGTTCAATTAGTGGCCATTCAAAAGTTACAATGGTACTGAAAAAAGTGACATGATCATTTTTCACATTTCCAACCATTTCAGCATCCCCATGAATACAATATATTAAAATTCAGATGCTTGGCAAGTGACTCATATTTATGACAGTTGCAGTGTCCTGGGGTCATATGATCCCCTTTTGTGACATTCTGACCAGCAAAGTCAAAAGGAAGCCAGACAACAACAACCATGTTACTAAATTTAACAATTGTAGTGATTCACTTAATAACTGTGGCAAGAAAGGTTGTAAAATGGGAAAATTCACTTACTATATATCTCAGCAACAGAAATGTTGAGTTCAATTGTAGTCGTCAGCTCCATCCACCTTCTTCCAATTCTGATCTTAGGGAGTTTCTTTTTTTTCTTTCAGCCGGATGCCACCGATATTAAAACTGGATATTTGTCCATCATAATGGACCCAGAGGAGATGCCCCTGGATGAGCAGTGCGAACGTCTTCCTTACGACAGCAACAAATGGGAGTTTCCAAGGGATCGGCTGCGGCTGGGTATGTGGCACCTAGGCAGGCTCCTCTGCTGGGGAGGGGGGGGTGACCTTGGACGGAATGAGACAACTTGGCATAACCAACTCACCACAGCCAACTTACCCCTGGACCACTCTCTGAGGGACGATTGAACAATTCAATTGAAGTATTCAAAATGTAGAATAACTCTTGTCCTGGGTCATGTTGTCCCAGAGAGAGTTGGCCTCAGTGAATTGGCCGTGCCGAGTTATCCTTGACCCGACCTTGAATACTACTGGATTACTGCCTAAGTCCCCCTTCCAAGAATTCCTAATGACTCTGCTGGCTGCCAATTTGCAGTTGTAGCTGAACACATCTGGGATGGATTTGACAGCTAATAGTCCATTTGTACATCATTGGATTTGGCACAATGATAAAGATTTGGATCCATTGTTTGCCGGAGGGGTGGTCAGCCAGATGACTTCCAGATGTTTTGCATGCATGATGATGGGAATTGTCATCTTAAAATATCTGAAAGACACGGTGTCATCTGTCTCTGTCTAAGGGATGTCTTCAGCTTCATGCAGGACATTAACTAGGTTTGTTAGAGCCCATCTCTGCTTTGAAGGAAATAGACTACAATTGCTTTCCATGCTCCCTTCTAAACCTAAACATTGTCAGGGTGAATAAGATAGAGATGACAAGGTATGGGCGGTCCTCAACTTACAACCACAATTGAGCCCAAAATTTCTGTGGTAAAGTGAGACGTTTGTTAAGTGAATTTTGCCCCATTTTACAACCTTTCTTCCCACTGTTGTTAAATGAATCATGGCAGTTGTTATGTAGGAACATGGTTGTTAAGTGAATCTGGCTTCCCCATTGGCTTTGCTTGCCAGAAGGTGGCAAAGGGGGATCACATGACTTCGGGACACTGCGACTGTCATAAGTATGAGTCCGTTGCCAAGCATCCAAATTTGGTTCATGTGTCCATGGGGAAGTTGCAAGGGTCTAAGGGTGAAAAACATACAGGTAGTCCTCGTTGAACAACCAGTTGTTTAGAGCCTGTTCAAAGTTATGACAGATCTTCCCAGAACTACTTATCACTCAATTTAGAAGCTCTGGTCGAACCCACCTCCACCCCACACTAGTCATGTGATTGCCAATGGCTGTTTGCAGCATCTCCTGGTCACATGACCATGATTTTCAAATTATTTGCCATGAAAAAGCTTTTACTTTTGGTTTCGGGTAAAAAGCATCCATTGAGGAAAACAGGCTTGCTTAATAACAGCAACATTCAGTTAACAACATTTGCTTAATGGCTTCTGAAAAAATAATCAGGCATGCTCACATGATCGATGACTGTAATTCTGGACTCAATTTTGGTCGTAAGTCGAGGACTACCTGTTCTACCTGGCCTCATAGCCCACTTCTCTCTTTCTTAATGTAATTTTAGTGAGTCCAATCTGTTTTCTGTTTCAAGCACAAATTCAGTCTCTTACCCATGGTGAACAATTCATGTATTCATAAATCAAAGGTCCTACTTGCCAGCCTGAGAGAACCTGATATGGGCCATAAAGGTTTTATGAAGTATCTCCAAATCCCATAATATTCTGCAGAGTGAAAAAGACTAAGAATCATTTTTCAATCATTTGCGGTTCACTAATTGTAACCCAAAGATTAATCCTGGGATTTTATCCATTCCCACAGTCTTTATTCTTAGAAAATCCACTACTTCTCAATGAAATGTCAGCTTGCTATAATACTTTCCCATTGTTAAGTTTCCTTAATAGTTTAATATTTGGCCCACGAATTTGCCTCTTCCCAATGGATGTGAAAGCAATCTAGAATCTACCTGATTACCAATCTTTGGTAGGAGGAAGAAGAGGAGGACTAAAAGCAAAATTATTTAATTGAATAATAAAGACTGAGGGTTGCATGCAAAGCTTTTTAGCAATGCACAATTTTGCAAGCTTTTCTGGATTCTGGAAATGATTCTGTTTTTTATGTTCCCTGAAATGTATGAACCTTTGATTTTGTTCCTTTTTCTCCCTGTGTTTTGTATTATTTCATATGTTTATAAACTCACTTCAGTTTATACATATGTTCTAGCATGTGATGCAGACTTTCTGCTCTATGCTTATCGGGACTCTGATAGTTTGCAAAAAAAAAACCCACAGATTCTCTTGCATGCAATTTGTATGTCAATATGGCAATTCTTTGCAAATCCAAGGAAGTACAGGCTGGGCTCTTGTGAGAAGAACCCATCTTTCTGAGCTTCCTTCCTCTCTTCCTTTTCTGGAAAAAAAATCACTGTTTACTTACAAAATTATACTGATGAACCTTCAAAAAGAAATATTCAAAGGATTTTTTTGACTAAGAAATTTTGGGGAGAGCATCCTGCCGTGTTGTTGGCTTCCACAATCAAATAATCATCTTCATTTTATTTTTTAAAAAATTTTTTTATTATGCAACCTATTAAAATGCATGCAACAGCAGGGAATGATCAACACAATCTCAAAATTAAAATATAGAGTAATAAAAAAAGGAACAAAGGCAAGTCATGCCTGGATATTATGATGTTTACATCTTAATGATGTTTATATCACAATGTTTCCTTCCTTCCGTCTTTGAATAAACAAGGATGATTTTCTTTTCCCCAGCATGATTAGAGATTTATATTTGAAAGTGAGACATCTTCAGAAAAAAAATGTCAAGCGTTATTTCTGCAAAAGCGAGAATCAATGTGGCAAAACAGAGGGGGGGGAGAAGCAATGAATTGTGTAAAACAAGCGGAATAAGAGGAATCTCTTTTGCTTTGCAGGCCTGTTTTTGCAGAACAGACTTCTTTTATGCTAGAACTGGAGGGTTGCAAAGCAGGTCCCTCCTTTGGTCTTGCGACACCCAACTTTGCTTTGGAATGGGACAACCCAATGGCAGCCAACTCACCACAGCCAACTCGCTATGAGATAACTCGCCACAGGACAATTCAATAATTTGATTTAAAATGATTTAAAAATATTTTTTAATTGTTGTCATTCACATTTCATTTTGTCTCTCCTTTGGCATCCTTTCTTTAATGGTTATTTTTCATCACTTCTTCAATCTTAGTGTAACTCTTGTTCCTCAGAGAGTTAGCCATGTGGCAGCATCTCATGGCGAGTTGGCCACAATGAGTGTTTGTCCCCCACTTCCCTTCCATGCCTGGTGTTGTGGGTGCTGCCTGGCTCATTCTCTCCTCTTGCTTCTCTAGGTAAAACTCTGGGTCATGGTGCTTTTGGCAAAGTGGTGGAAGCATCTGCTTTTGGCATAGATAAATCTTCAACCTGCAAAACAGTGGCTGTTAAAATGCTTAAAGGTACACTTCTCTCAGACTCCTCAACAGTTCCTTCTGAAACCCAAAGCTGGTTGTGTCACTGGAGAAGTTTCAGAAACATTGCAATTGAAAATTGAATAAGGAAGGATGGCATTCCTTTTATTACTCTTCCCTCTTTCTTGCGGTAACTCTGGAGTGAGATGGGCAATGTGGCCTATCGTACTTTGGTGCCTATTGTTATGTCCTTGAGCATCCTGCCTGATTTGGCTGTATTGTTTTTCAGTAGCTTTCATTTTTTAATAATAACTTTTATTGCATTGTGAACTTAGTTGTTTTCTGGCAGACGTTTTATCACCCACCCTGGTTAACATCATCAGTGCTAGTCAGCTAGTCAACCTTAGAGCTGATGATGTTACCTAATTGGGTCATGAAACATCTGCAAGAAACCAACCAAGCTCCGAGACCACCAAGAACCCTTCATTTCAACCCTGAGCTACAAATATTCTCCTTTACTGGAATTTTTATTGCAGTATAACAATACAAAGATAAAAAACTAATTCAAACTAAAAAAAAATGAAAAGTGCAGAGAGAAAAAAGGGGGAAAGGAAAAGATATATAAAGAAAAAAAGATATACAAGGAAATGACTTCCTCCTTCATCAAGACAAGTACAAAGCAATTTCAGTAGCTTATCACCTTCTCTCACATTTTTGCCAAAAATCTCTTCATCCCAGGTTTTCAGTTATTTTCAGAGGGGGTAAAGTTTAAAAAGAATTTACAGCTGTGTTTTTGGAATCTACACAAGACCTTCTCTTAAATAAAAATGCTGGGTGGCTGAAGGGGTGCCATGACAGGGGTGTTCCAATATTTGAAGGGCTTCCGCAAATATGAGGGGGTCAGCCTGTTCTCCAAAGCACTAGAAGGCAGGACAAGAAACAATGGTTGGAAAGGAGAGAAGCAACCTAGAACTAAGAAGATATTTCAATATTTTCTAACAGTGAAAACTATTAACCAATGGAATTCCTTGCCTTCAGAAGTTGTGGATGCTCCATCACTGGAGGCTTTTAAGAAGAGACTGGACAGCCAGAATGGTTATAGGATCTCCTGCTTGAGTTGGACTAGAAGACCTCAAAGGTCCCTTCCAACTCTGTTGTTCTGTTATGTTGATGCTTCAATTGAAGGAGCATACAGAGAAAGGAGGCGGGTCAGGAAGACATCATCCCAGGGAGGCAGTTTGCTGTTATTAAATATTTTGAGACTGGACTCATCTACCCTGTAGCCTTCCTAAAAACAACCAAGGCTCCTCATCATGACAACCATGCCAAGAAAGCCCCCTAAACATGGTCTCCATTTAAGAACATCCACTGGTATAGCTTTCCCCTTCTATTGCCGCAACTTGCAGCTTTTTGCCTATTCCCAACCCAACATGTAAATAACGTGATGGCAGGTGACATGATGTCAGGTACCATAATGGCATCCCTGCAGACTTGGGTTCAAGATTTATTGTATTGCTCTCAGCCAGGTGCTGAAACCTCCAGAGCAACTGTATTGAAACTGATCCTGAATCCATTTATGACTCTGAAGCCTCTAGCTTTGAATTTCTGACATGATGAAACAGCATTGCCATGTACCTTTGTTAGAGATGTCCTGTACAGGCCAGCCTCCAGAAGGGCAACATGAAGTACCTTGTTGAATGGCCACCAGAGATGACTACGGGTAGAGCTTCTCTAGAAGGCACAGGAGGACTCTCTCTGCCCAAAACACATGAGCAGGTTCTGCATGCACAAGATCCAAGTTTAGTTTCTGGCATGCCAGAGATTAAATCAATGTTTCTCAACCTTGGCAACTTAAAGAGTGTGGACTTCAACTCCCCTCTGGGCTTTGAAGTCCACATGTCTTCAAGCTGCCAAAATTGAGAAACACCAGATTAGATGCTATAAATATGTTCAGCTAATCAGAGTTATTCCCTCATTTCCAACATACTCCATTAACATACAGAGAGATTCAGCAAACTGAATGAAGCTGGAATATATATCATCTTGTTTCTTAATGACTGAAAGGGGTAATGCCAAAGAGATAAACAAATTAAATCAATTAATGACAAATCACAGGATCAGAGGGCTGGAACCTGGAAGAGATCCTGGAGGTCTTCTAGTCCAAATCCTGCCCAAGGAAGGAATGTTGAATGTTGATTTTATTTATATACCGCCCTTTTCCCCCGAAGGGGACTCAGGGCAGCTCACAACTCAACCAGGGAAGGGGGATACAAACAAGAATTTAAAACGACATAAAAAAACAATGCATGATTAAAACACAACAGTCATACCAATTCGAGAGACCTTGTAAAGAAATCTAGCTTAGCATGGAAGCAATAGCAATAGCAATAGCAGTTAGACTTATATACCGCTTCATAGGGCTTTCAGCCCTCTCTAAGCGGTTTACAGAGTCAGCATATCACCCCCACAGTCTGGGTCCTCATTTCATCCACCTTGGAAGGATGGAAGGCTGAGTCAACCTTGAGCCGGTGAAATTAGAACTGCTAACAGTCAGCTGAAGTGGCCTGCAGTACTGCACCCTAACCACTGCGCCACCTCAGCTCGTCTCATACAATGAGTGATAGATGATCAGTCAAAGGTATCTTTTCTACTAATATGGATGGATTTCTAGTAGTCTAAATACCTTAACATTTAAGTATTTAAAGAAATCAGAAAGGAATTGTGTTAAGGATGAGGAGCACAAACCTTGCCAACATAAACAAATTTATTTTCTTTCCAGTGACAAGGTTTGGGCCATCTGGTAATGACATTTACATACCAGTTCTCTCTATAGATACTTGATGAATAAATACACCACTTAGCATATTAATTGCTTGGAATATTAGGTTTTAAAATATATTGTGGAGTTTTCTCTAACTAGATGAGGGCTGGACCGATTTCTTTCATCACTGCAAAATCTTACATTTTGTTGTGAAACCACGTTTGCTTCACAATACAAAACTTCTAGATGTTAGCACAACTTTTGGTCAGTCATCTGCTCATCCTTATCCAATATCCAATAACTAAGAGGCTGTCATAAAGAAGAGGGAGTCAAGCTATTCTCCAAAGCACCTGAAGGCAGGACAAGTGGCAACTGAACCAAGAGAGAAGCAACCTAGAACTAAGGAGAAATTTCCTGACAGTCAGAATAATTAATCAGCCTTGCCTTCAGAAGTAGTGGAGGCTTTTAAGAGTCTGAATAGCTATTTGTCTGGAATTGCATTGGGTTTCCTGCCTGAACAGAGTGTTGGACTAGAAGACCCCCCAAAGTCTCTTTCAACTCTGTTACTCTGTTATCTTTTATGTATGATCGAAATTACTTTGAGCATCCAATTTTCTTTCCAAGAGCATCAGGAATAGCCACTATTCTTTATTTAGTACTGTTTTCAAAGGTCTGTCCCACATTTTTCTCCATGCTTTTGAATTATCCCACATGGAAGTACACTCTGGAAAATGTCATCCTACTACTTGCCAAATATGTGACTTGTTTGAGAAATGTTTCCAATGAAAATATAGTAGTTCTCAACAACAGTTGTCCCTAGCTCTTTCCTGGAAGTCATTGGTATGAACAATCCTTATTGTGAGAAACTGAGTTATTGTGGGATTATGTTGCCAGAATTATTAAGAATATTTTAAATCCAAGAACAGGTGTGTAATTGGTGCACTTCTCAGCCTGTGTTCAGCCTGCTTTTGGTCTAATTTCAAAGGCCATTTTCAAGTAAGCAATTTTCTCTACAAGTGAAGGAATGAACCATTTGTTCAAGCTTCCTGCATGGAGAGAAGGAGAAAGACAAGGAGAAACATCTGAAGAGAAAAAGAGATAAAGTGGATGAGAGACAGAGTTAAAGAAACGTGAAAGAAACCAAGGGAGCAAAACAGAATAACAAAGTTGGAAAGGACCTTGGAGGTCTTTTTAGTACAGGAGACCCTGTACCATTCCCGACAAATGGCTGTCCATTCTCTTCTTAAAAGCCTCCTGTAATGGAGCTCCCACAACTTCTGAAGGCCAGCTGTTCCACAGGTTGTTTTCATTGTTAGGAAGTTTCTCTTAATTCTAAGTGGCTTCTCTCCTTGATTAGCCTCCATCCATTGTCTTGCTTTCTGGTGCTTTGGAAAATAGTTTGACCTCCTTTTTTGTGGCAACCCCTTGGATATTGGAAGACTGCTATCATGTTACCCCTAGTTCTTCTTTTCACTAGAATAGACATACCCAATTCCTGCAATCACTCTTCATATGCTTCCATTTTTAAATGGGCTCCTTCCTTTGCTTATTTATTTTATTTAAAGCTTTTTATTTTTTCATTTTCATAACATATAGCTACATGTATACTATTACATAACCAACATCTTATTATATTATTAACTGTGTACATCAATTTGTCTTAACATCAACTCCCAAAAACAATTATTGGCTCTTCTGCTCTCCATACACCATATTTGTACCTTATCCATCACTTTCTTCACCCTCTCTCTTCCTCCTCCCTACCTCCTTTCTTCCCTCTGTCATCCTTCTCTACTTCTCCTTCCTCTTTCCTTCTCCTCTCCCTCCTTTCCACTCGTTCTTTCCTCCTCCCCCTTCCCTCTCTCCTCTCCCTCTCTTCTTCCCTTACCTCTCTCCTCTACATCCCACTCTTCAACTCATTTACTTGGTGTATTTCAGCCTCTGAGTGAGCTCCATTTTATGTTGATGGTATTTATAATTCCTTTTCAGTATACATATTTAATTTTAACACATATCTTCCTCTTTCTTTTTTAAAAGAGAGAAAAAAAGAAGTATACATATATAATAATTGTATTTTACCCATCCAACCTATTTTTGGGCGAGATGTAGACTGGGTTACATTCTCCCCATAGCAGTTTCATATTTGCCCCTATTCCATATATTTTAACCTTTATTTAATTATCTTTCCATTATCATATTCAATCAGTTAGCAACTCAATTTTATTATCACGTATAGGAGTAAACCCAACATAAATTCCTTTGCTTAATTAAGTTTCACTGTTATGACCATATCTTGCTAGTGGACATACCCGATCAGTTCTTGAGTCTGCATTTAGCTTTTCAAAGTCTTGTATGGAACCCCCAAGTTCTTCTGGATGGTAGTACTGAACTGTAAACTTGAATGGAGAAGGAAGAAAATTAATTATGTCAATGGAATGCAATGAAGGAAATTTAATTCAAGAGTAAATGAAGAGAAGCAAAACTGTAGTGTTATGGGACTGCATTAGCAATAATGAATAAAATCCAAGCAATGAATGAAGTTGGTGTCCTTTTTGGCCAAGATTGAATCTTAATCCACCTTGTGAATGGTTGATCATTCTGATCTCCTGGAGTTATCTAGGCTGTCCTGGATATCATCATGATCTTCAAGACAGCCTCTAAAACCAAGTCTCTACTTTGTCTAAATGTTTTGGGTATCTCCATCCATCCAGATTATTTCCAATGGTATGTAGACCTCTAGAGGACAAAAAGATTTTAGCTTTTAGAACTTTCATTGTTCACAAATGGTCAACATTCTACTGTGCTATCCTAGCAGGAAATTGGGAGCAGAAATGGTTTTCCCAAACAGCTCAACTTGTCCTTGCAGATAAGAACCTTTGAGAAGATCAGGGCAGGAAATTGTGTCTTATCTGATGAGAAATAATATACAGAGACCCTAGAAGAGATCAGGGTGTACTTTGTTTTTTCCCATGCCTGTATTTGCTTCCCTTTCAAACATAAACAGGATTTGACTCTTCCTGTTGCTGATATCCTGTGGTGTAAAGATGCTTGTGTCTTCCTTCTCAAGCAGAGTGTGCAACGTCTAATGAGTGCAAGGCTCTGATGTCAGAACTGAAGATCCTGATCCATATTGGACATCATCTAAATGTGGTCAACCTACTGGGGGCTTGTACCAAGCCTGGAGGTGAGTGTTTGATGATTTCTTGGTTCTGTAACTTGAGACAAAACCCCATACTTTCATATTATTTTTTACTTATTTTTATTTCTATCCTGCCTTTATTATTTTTTACAAATAACTCAAGGCAATTAACATATCCAAAGCACTCCTCCTCCTTTCTTATAGCAATAGTACTTAGACATATATACCACTCCATAGTTGTTTACAAATGTCAGCAACTTGCCCCCAATAATCTGGGTCCATATTTTACCTATCTTGGAAGGCTGGAAGGTTGAGTCAACATTGAGATAGTCAGGACTGGGTTTTGGGCTTAAAGCATGGTTGGAGCTGCCGTCTTTCTATAAATCTTGGTGGGGTGTGTGTGGAATGCTAGCTTTGTTTCAGTAAGTGGAATGATTGGTTGTGTGGTTGTATCATGATTGGTAGATTGGTGCTGATTGGTGCTGGCTGTGTGTCCATTGTTGTTTCGTGTTGTAACGGCCTGGGTGGTTGGTGGGGCTCGTTTGTTGACTACGAGCCCCACCCACCACCCAGACCGTTACAACACGAAACAACAACGGACACACAGCCAGCACCAATCTGCACCAATCTACCAATCATTCCACTTACTGAAACAAAGCCAGCACTCCACACCCACCCACCAAGATTTATAGAAGGACGGCAGTTCTGACCACGCTTTAAGCCCAAAACCCAGTCTGAAGATGGTGAGTGAGACCTCGCCGAAATGTTGCCAAGACAATTTCAATGTTACATGGGAAAAGACCTGAATACAACAAGACCAGCATGTATGTAAGATCCCACAGATTGGGCCTCCTTCAGATGCCATCAGCCAGACAGTGTTGGCTGGCGGGCCCTCGGAGGAGAGCCTTCTCTGTGGCTACTCCGACTCTCTGGAACCAGCTACCCCCAGAGATCCGGACCATACCCACTCTCATGGCCTTCAGGAAAGCTGTAAAAACCTGGCTGCTCCGGCAGGCCAGGGGCTGTTGACCTCACTGTTGAGGTCCAGCCCCGATTAGAATGAATGTATGAGGGTGTTGCTGTTTTTAAACTGTTTCTTTTCTCGTTATGTGTTTTTTTTTCTCTTATTTTTTGTAAGCCGCCCGGAGTCCTTCGGGATTGGGCGGCATATAAATATATTTGAATAAATAAATAAATAAATAAATAAATAAATAAATAAATAAATAAATAAATAAATTGTGTGTGTGTGTGTGTGTGTGTATGTATGTGTATATGTGTATGTGTATGTGTATGTATGTATGTATGTATGTGTGTATATATATATATATATATATATATATATATATATATATATATACACATACAGTATATATATATATATATATATATATATATATATATATATATATACATACATACATACATACATACATACATACATACATACATACAGTATATATATATATATATATACATACATACATACATACAGAGGATTTTGTGAATTTGTGATTATATATATATATATATATATATATATATATATATATATATATATATATCACAAATTCACAAAATCCTCTGTGAATATACATACCTTGATATACAGTATATCTGGATTCATACAAGATTTTACCCAGTTCTGGCAAAACAGATTGGCTTCTGCATTTTCTGTACTGGAAAGCAAAACTGTATCTAGGATTAAAATAATTCATTCTGGATCCCCTCAGAGAAGCTGAAGTTGAAAGATTTAGTAGAACTAAGTAACTGCAAGTATTTTGAGGCAAGTCTATTTTCCCCGCTGCACACACATGAACACACACATACCAACCTTTCTGTCAGAGAAGCTCAAGCAGAACACAACACCATAAAAATGCAGCCCCCGCTGTTTATAAAGCATTCATAAAATATTTATGAGGCCCATTGTACCTGAATGGATATATCTCACAATGCAACCAAGACCCAGCTGAGTAAGAACTGCTGCAGAGAAAGAGCCACAGAACTTTCACAAACAGACTGAACTGGGATCCATAGTTAGACAAGAACGGAGGTGTGTAATAATATTCTTTTTCTTCCCAATATGATTTTCCTGTTGAAAACGATAGCATTAAGACAACTGTGACAGGCAGTGGCATTGTGGTGGTGGAAGTAAGCAGGAGAATTGTCCCACATTAGATGGCTGACTTGCTTTTCCAACAGTGTTTTTTTCAGGAGTGGGACTAATTACTCTCGATCAAGAAAAGGAGTCATGGAATACAAGTATATTGTATGCATAGCTATAATTGATTCAAAACTTGTAACTCTAGAAGAGAAGAAAGGTAGGGTAGAGAACATAGAATCATAGGACTGGAAGGGACTTTGGAGATCTTCTAGCCCAACCCACTGCTCAAGCAGGAGACACTATAACATTCCACACAAACAGCTCTCCAGTCTCTTCTTAAAGACCTCCAGTGATGGAGCACCCACAACCTCTGGTGGCAAGCCCTTCCACTGATTCATTGTTCTCACTGTCAGGAAATTTCTCCTTAGTTCTAGGTTGGATCTCTCCTTTATTTAGTTTGCATCCATTGTAACCTCAGGTACTTTGGAGAATACGTCACTCCCCTCTTCTCTGTGACAGTACTGGTGTAGGGTTTTTACAGTGAATCATCTGAATGGTCCTTGGAACTGAGGTTACACGTGTAAGCAAAAACTGCCGCAATCTGCAGAAAATATTTGCCTGTCAGCTATTCCTTGCTTGCAGTGTTCCCAGGATAGTTCGAGGGCATGGGATGAAACAAAGTATAACCTGCAACATTTTATTCACTTTCCCAAACAACATATTGCATAGAAATCAAAATAATTCTAAGCAATTGTTTACAATCCTGCAGTATCAGAGGTGGGTTCCTACCAGTTCGCACCTATTCGGTAGAACCGGTTCGTCAAATCTACTGAACCGGTTAGAAAAGGTTCCACCAGTGGACCCAGAAAGCAGGCCACACCTACAGAAGAGGTTCCAAAAATTTTTGAAACCCACCACTGTGTGGTATCATGGTATAGCCATTCTTAATTCCTTCCAAAAGACCTCTAGTAGCAATAGCAATAGCAATAGCAATAGCAGTAGACTTATATACCGCTTCATAGGCCTTTCAGGCCTCTCTAAGCGGTTTACAGAGAGTCAGCATATTGCCCCCAACAATCTGGGTCCTCATTTTACCCACCTCGGAAGGATGGAAGGCTGAGTCAACCCTGAGCCGGTGAGATTTGAACCGCTGACCTGCTGATCTAGCAGTAGCCTGCAGTGCTGCATTTAACCACTGCGTCACCTAGTAAAATTTCCAGTAATACCATAATCAGAAATAGCCTTTTTTTCTCGCTTTTTGTTTTTAATGATGAAAAAAGAGATTTTTCAAGAGCATGCATTTGAATCACATTCATAGTAGGTGCAGGAGACTTGTTTTAACCAAGAAATATTAGGTAACCAATTAGTTAACCAAGCATAAGGAGAAAATTCATCATGTACATTATTTTTTATAGAAACTTGTAAAATAGCTAATTCATCTTCAATAGTTTTATTAAGTGAATGAAAATGCACAGCGCAAGCACATTGACCAACTAAGCTGCAAAATCTACCTTGACGAGCTAGCAAATAGTCTATAGCAAAGCGTTGTTGAATTAAGTCTTGATTAAGTTTTTCAATTTCATTTTGCAAATTTCTAATAATTGCAGTAGTAGCATTAATAAATTTCTCCAATTGGCATGTGAGACCTAAAATAGAATGTCTATTTTCTTCAGCTATTATTCCTGGGTATGATCCCAAAGTAATAGTTCCAGTTATGGTTCCAACTAATGCACGTCCAAAAGTAGGCAATGAAGAAAATTGAGTATCAATAATAACTTCATCAGAACATTTTGATCCCAAGGCTGCACGTCTTTTTCGAGTTGATAAACTTCCAGAAACACCCACTTGTACAGGTAAAGACAAATATCTAATGGCAGCACATTGATAGTTCTGAGGGTGTACGTTAGTTGCATATTTGTCAAAGAAAAACCAAATTGCAGGATCTTTTAATTGCCATCCAGCACAGATTGATCCACCTGTTCCAGTATTAGAAGAGACAGTTTGAAAAATAGGAAAATTTTCAGGATACATATCAGGTATAGTGCTATGACCTTGTGATGTTTTAATAGTACCCCATAACCAATATTTCTGAGTACAATAACTATAATTCCCTACTTTATCTAAAATCCGTTTAGCTTTTGGGTAATCAGACCATTGATTAAGCCAATTATGACGAGCATAACAACAAAAACATAAGCCTCTAGTAAATTGGTTAATCCGAATATAATTCCATCTAACTAAATTTAATTCATTTGGAGGAGTAGAAAATAACTAAGAAGAAGAAATATGTTGAAGTTGCGAAACAATGAAAGAAGAAGAATTAATTAGATTAGGAATAAAAGCAACTTGACCAAGAGCCATAGGAGGTTCATAATATAAAGTTATATTATGACCATGAATCAAAAACATATATTGAGTGTGACGAATCCAAAGATTAGGACTAAGAGGAAAAGCAGGAGTTGTCTCCAAGTTAGTAGAAACCAGAAAGAAAAAGAAAAAGAGAAAACAACACATGAGAAAAAAGGATTTTTTCAATTGAGGTTGATCTTCAATGTGATTCCAAGGCAAGATTGGAGGATGTTGCATCCTTGGATCTTTCATTTGAGCCAAGGTGGCGCAGTGGTTAAATGCAGCACTGCAGGCTACTGCTAGATCAGCAGTTCAGCGGTTCAAATCTCACCGGCTCAGGGTTGACTCAGCCTTCCATCCTTCCGAGGTGGGTAAAATGAGGACCCAGATTGTTGGGGGCAATATGCTGACTCTCTGTAAACTGCTTAGAGAGGGCTGAAAGCCCTATGAAGCGGTATATAAGTCTACTGCTATTGCTATTTGTTTTTCCATGATAAGGATGAACACACCGGCCTGGAATCCACACAGCTTGCTTTGTTTGCAAATCTTTAACTGCAGTGTAACCATGTCCAACTTATAACCACGACCAACTTATAACCTGGGGACGTCTGAAAATGAAACTTGACTGGAATGTCTGAAAATGAATCTAGAAAAGTTAAGTAATTCAATGCATAAAGAGCAATAAAGATCAAATTTTGAATCTTTCTCAAATTAAAGGGACCAGATTCAGTTTTTACTAATTTAGTTAATGTAGCTTTGAATGTACGATGAGCTCGCTCAATTATAGCTTGCCCTTGAGAATTGTAAGGAATTCCATGTATCAATTGAATGTTCTATTGTTGACAAAAAGAATTAAAGTCCTTGCTAGTATACCCAGGACCATTATCAGTTTTTAATTGAATTGGTCAGCCCATTACAGAAAAAGCAGAAAGACAATGAGACATTGAATCAAAAGTGTGCTCATGTCTAGCAGCAGTGACCCATAAAAAGTGAGAATATATATCAATGGATGCATGTAAATAAGTGTATGGTTTAAAGGTAGCAAATTGTGTGACATCCATTCGCCAAATTTGATTAGCTTTTGTTCCTCGAGGATTTACTCCCATAGCAAAAGGAACAGCAAATTGTTGACAAGAAGTACATCCTCGAACTATGTCACGAGCCTGAGACATAGGAACAGAAAATTGTTTAGTCAAAGATTTAGCATATTTATGAAAATATTGACTAGCAACAGGATCTGAAAAAAGAGTTGTAACTTGTTTGAGAGTCTCATCAGCTCTTCTATTTCCTTCCATAAAAGGATTTTGAAAAGGAGAATGGCTCCTAATGTGCTCAACATATAAAGGAAAGACACGTTCTTCCAAGACATGTTTTAAAGATAAAAATAAAGACAAAATATTAACGTCAAGAGAAACAGCACAATAAGCATAAGGAAGAGATTGCATTGCAAGGAAAACATATTTGGTATCAACAATCAACTTAATAGGCTGATCAGAAAATAATCTCAGAGCCAAAATAACAGCTGCCAACTCAGAACGTTGGGCAGATGTCTGAACAGAAGTGAATTTAGAAAACCATTGTTGACCATCCATCCAAACCACAACTCCACGAGTGGGTGATCCATCTGTGAATATTGTTAGTGCTTCAGGAAGAGGAGAATGAGTAAAAATAGAAGAAAATGAAAGATTCAATGAATTTGTAATAACTATTCTAGGATCTTTAGGTAAAGAATATTGAATATCACCAAGGTAGTGTGAAAAAGGCAATTTGATATGAATCAGAAACAGTCATCAAATGTTCATGTTCAAGTTTAGTATGAGCAAAAGCTATTCCATCCAGGTCATGACCTATTAATTGCAAAGATCTTCGTCATGCTTTCAAAATCAATTCTTCTAAAGCCTGTTGATAAGGAAAAATATTTCTAGGAGGAAAAGCAGACAAATTCAACCATTCATGAATATGAATCACTTTTTCATCCAAAATAGAATAAAGACAACCAGTAGGTAAAGGTGAAGTAGGAAGAATTGCTAACCATAATTTCTTAGCTATAGAAACAATTCTATCAACATATCCCAATTTAAGTTTATTTAGAATGTCCTGGAGACATTTCTTTTGCAAAACAGTAAGCGAGGAAATGTAGGGTTTTTACAGTGAATCATCTGAATGGTCCTTGGAACTGAGGTTACACGTGTAAGCAAAAACTGCAGCAATCTGCAGAAAATATTTGCCTGTCAGCTATTCTTTGCTTGCAGTGTTCCCAGGATGGTTCGAGGGCACGGGATGAAACAAAGTATAACCTGCAACATTTTATTCACTTTCCCAAACAACACATTGCATAGAAATCAAAATCATTCTAAGCAATTTTTTCCAATCCTGCAGTATCATGGTATAGCCATTCTTAATTCCTTCCAAAAACCTTTAGTAAAATTACCATAATCATAAATAGCCTTTTTTAACTCCCTTAAAATCTGAAATGGCAAACCCTCCCACTCTGCAATTTGCTGTCCAGCCTGTGGTTGATACTGTATCGGACACACACACAACAATTCAGCTAACTCTTCTCCAGAAATAGTGACATCCGATTTACAACTTTCTACCATTTTCTGAAAAGCAGACTTTGGAAGAATATTAGCAGAAGGATGGGGAATAGGAGGAAGACAAAGAGGAGGGGGGATAGGAGGGGGAGGAGGAGGCTTTAGCACAATGTCAGAAGAAGCAGGTGTTATTTTAGACTTAGACTTAAGATCAAAAGATGAAATTTCCTCCAATGGAGGAAAAATCACAGTAGAAGAATGTTGAGAAGGAGGGGATGATAAGAAAGAAACAGAATCTTCTTTCTGACGAAACATTTCTATAGCATAATGACACAAATGCCAAGCATGCAAAATATCTATATCTTTCCTCGGCTCAGAATGCAAAACCTTGCAACTTTTGAGAGCCTTTTGCAGGATAGAAAGGACAATTTAAAGCAACTTCACGGACCAGCCGAAAAAGAGCCTTTTGTGAAATAGATAACTCAGACTTCTTAAGAAGATAACCCAACTCATTAACATGCTTCCTTTGTTCCTGAGAAAGCGAAGATCCCATACTTACAGAAACCTTGATAGGTTAAGAAGCCCTTAGGCTGACAACACATCTGTCCTTCCCTGGATGAGGCGCCAAAATGTAGCATTTAGGGTCCCGAGGCTGGAGATGAAAGAAATAATCCAATCCACGGATAGCTGAACCAACAGAAGTTTATTGAGCAACCAGAATTGACATGAGAATCAACAGCAAAATTATTAATCATGAAATATCATTCTTATAGTGTTTTCAGCTTCTTTGAGCTCTACCTACTTTACGTGTTATATCATTATTGGCTAACAAGTCTCCAAGGCACAATAATTGGTTAGTCCTTACATCATTGGTATACGTGGGAACGTTCACGTTGTTATAGCTGAATAAATCAAGTGTTATCAAATGAGTGAATAAAATGTTGCAGGTTATACTTTGTTTCATCCCGTGCCCTCGAACCATCCTGGGAACACTGCAAGCAAAGAATAGCTGCTGCTCATCTTTGTTGCTCTTCCTGCACACCAAGATGTGATAAGAGATGGAACCAAGATACTTTATTTTGAGAAACCTCAGCTGAAACTCTTGTGGGGGGAGGCTGGTGTTTCCAAAATCTTGCTTTCTCTTTCTTCTTGCCATCACAAACAAGAATCCTTGGGGCATTTCCAAAATCTCTGCAGGATATGTTTAATTAAAGTCATGATGTTGGTCTCACTGATGAGTTTCCTTCGGATGATTTATAATGGAGGAAAATTACTTTAATGTCCATTCAAAAAATTAGAAAAACAGGGAAATATCATGGATTTTGATTGGCCAAAATAGGAGAAAGTAAGCACCAAAGATTAGTATTAAATGCAGTTCTATTAAAACTACTACATTAGGAAACAATTGGTACTGAGTTTTATATGTTATATTCAAAATGCAAAATAGGGTAAATGCAAAAGAGGACAAAGAGTAAACCAAAGAAATAAGAATAAAAATATGAGCTAGTTAAGGTAACCAGGGTTTTTTCTATGCTTTGGGCTACACTTGGCTTATGCAATGCAAGATGCATTCTGCAATAGTCGATAGGAAAGGAACCTAAACTCGATTTGATGGTTACGTGGAAATGATTCTCCGGGCATGCATTTAATCATTTCCCTCCTATCACATTTTAAATTCCTATTTGGCCACAGACTTTGTAGGTTTAGGGTTCATGTGCAGCCTTAGGGCTCAGGTTGGACATCTCGGATGTCCATTATAATGGACAACTTGCTAATGGCAAAACAAAAAACAAAAAAATTCACATGATTTAAAGAAGTTGAGTTTTTTCTCCTATAAAAAGAAAACCATGAAGAAAACTTTGTGACATGTGGGCAAACAAGTGGGCTGTTAGCAGTATTCCAATATTTGAGGGGCTGCCACAAAGAAGAGGGAGTCAACTTATTTCCCAAAAACCAGAAGGCAAGAGAAGATGCAATGGATGGAAACTAATCAAGGAGAGAAGCAACCTAGAACCAAAGAGAAATTTCCTGACTATGGGAACAATTAACCCGTGGAACAGAAGTTGCCTTCAGAAGTTATGGGAGCTCCATCACTGGAGGCTTTTAAGAAGAGACTGGACAGCCACTTGTCTCAAATTGTATAGAGTCTCCTGATTGAGCAGAGGGTTGGATGAGAAGACCTCCAAAGTTCCTTCCAGCTCTGCTATTCTTTATCCATTCCCATACAACTATAACATGACTCCAGACCCCACTTTGAAATATTGATTGGATAGGAAATAAATAGGATAGGGGGAAAAACAATTTGCTGGATTTAGGCATTATATGGATTAAGTAAATAAATATTGTAGTTAACTCTGCAGTTGGGACAGGGGACTCTGTGATTTTTCCTGTCTTAGATACAAAGCCAGTTGGGTGACATTGCTCCAGTCACTTTCAACCCTAAGCAGGAGACAATAGCAAGCCACCTGTGAAAAGTTGGCAAGAAAAGTTCTAGTCCAAGCAGTCACTAGGAATCAAGGCTGACCTGAAAACACCAAAAAAGGACATTTAAGTCTTGGTGATAATACGGGGATGGAAAGATGACTCCATTGTAGAATGTCCTTTACCATTAGAATAGAGGTGACCCACCACTTTGCTTGCTTTCTGTAAAGAGGAAAACCCGTCTTCCTCAAAGAGAGTTTTGGGGCAGATGGTAAACCTGAGTTGCCTTTGTAACTCTAGTTGCATTTGATTTGCTTTGATTGATTATGTAAACCACCCTGAGCCATGAGGTTCCAAGGCAGTGCAGAAATAAATAAATGAAAGAATGAATATATGTTAGCTTTGATCTTGGCATCACCAAGGGGGTTATTGGATCTCTGCTGACCACTGTTGAAAAAGCAAGTTCTTGTCAATATGAGAAGAAGGGAGAGGGGGGGAGATTATATTTATATCTCACTTACTTCTCAAGAGCTCAGCATGCTCCTTTCCCACCTCCATCCATTTTACCTTCACTGTGTTCTTACATAATAAATTAAGCTGTCAGCAGTGACTAGCCCAAAGTCAGATTGAGTTTCAACTAAGTTCCCAAGTCCAACATTCAGAGCCAGGATGAGCAACATTTTTAACACTGTGACAAGTCAAGAACAATTAAAAAGGGAACTAAAATGGGGAGGGGGGGACCAAGATTGTTTTCATTTGATATCATTCTTTACATGTTACAGAAAAAAATAGCTTTGCTCAGAAAGCCCTAAAGATCTCAAAATTATTCTCCTTCTCTCCTTCTCCTCCATTCTGCAAACTCCACTCCCTTCTAGCACTGATGGTGTTACCTAGCTTGAGTAATGGAAGGCCTGCAAGAAACAGTCACACTCAGAGAGCACCAAGAACCCCTCATTTCAACCCTGAGCTGTAAATATTCACCCTTGTGCCATTTCAATGCATGGATCAATCCTTCTGAATGAGCGTTGTGATGTTGCAGGTGTGCCCCAAAGAGGCGGAGCTTGTTCTTTTGGACCATTTCATTGAGGGCCTCATTTCCAGAACCCGTGATCCTTAACCCGTGTGTCTTTCTACATAACATTCCATTGTGTTGGTTCTTCAGATTTACTTCATGGTTTGATGTGGGAAAGCCAGCAAGGAAGTCAGTAATGCCTGAAACTAAATAGCTCTCATATCTGGGCCAAGCACTTAGTCCTTGATTAATGGTTACAGGGATGTCTTTGATCGCAACTAATGGTGCTAATTAATCAGATAACTGCTGTTTGTGGGGCAAGGAGACATGTTCAGAAGGATGGAGAGACAAACTGCAAGACCTTTGATCACTAACAGGGGTAGCAGGGAGGGATGTAACATCTGCACAAACACCCATCAGCCAGTAAAAGCTGGTGTCTGTCCCATTAAACAGAAAATATGGCCGGTAGCCAATGTTCGCTTCTCACTTCCTGGCCCCAGTTTTCTGACCTTGGATTCATTCCTCTTTTATCCATTGCCCATTTCTTCCGTCTTTGCAAAGGAGACGTTTACTTGCTTTTGCTTATTCCTACAACGTCCCCATGTGTTATCATTTCATAAACTTTGTTTGATCCTGTCTGCAGGTCCTCTGATGGTCATTGTAGAATATTGCAAGTATGGAAATCTCTCTAATTATCTGCGGGGAAAACGAGGTGATTTCATTGTATGCAAGGTAAGATCTGTGGCCCACTTTCTTTAAGAACTTCAGAGGGAAAGAGGCTTCGTTCTGTCCAAGTGGGGGTTGGGCTTGAGCAAAGGTATTTATTTGTAAAAGCTGTTGGCCGCCCATCTCACCTCAAGGTAACTCTGGGTGGCTTACAATCATAAAAGATAAAAACTACAAGTAGTCCTCGACTTACAACAGTTCATTTAGTGACAGTTCAAAGTTAGAATGGCACTGAAAAAAGTGACTCATGACCATTTTTCACACTTATGACCATTGCAGCATCCTGTGGTCACATGATTCACATTCAGATGCTTGACAGGTGATTCATATTTATGATGGTCGCAGTATCCCAGAGTCATGTGCTCCCCTTTAGTGACCTTCTGACAAGCAAAGTCAAGGGGAAACAAGATTCACTTAATGACCATGTTACTAATTTAAGAACTGCAGTGATTCACTTAGCAAATGTGGTAAGAAAAGTGGTAAAATGGAGCAAAACTCACTTAACAAATTTCTCACTTAACAATATAAATTTTGGGCTCAATTGTGGTTGTACGTTGAGGGCTACCTGTATGTGAACTAAAATCATAAATAAGTTAGTACCACAATTAAAAGATGTGGAGGGCAGAAGCAGGTTGGGGGGAAGTGGCATAATCAATATGATAGGAGATGACCAGGCTGAGCCTGAGGGAGGGGTCAAACGCGTCATCAGTCTTGAGTCCCTTCTCAGCCACAAGAGATCTTAGTCCAGGTCCCTTCAATTCCTTTGACTCTTATCTACAGCCAATTTTCTTGGACCTTAGTAGTTCAGATTCTTGTAGAGAGCTTAAGTTTGCAATAAATGTTTATACCCATTTGAACTGATCTCCTGATTTCCCTGGCGCCTCCATTGTGATGCTTCCCCATTGGGGCACAAGCTAACTGGCAGAGCCAGGTCTTTAGGCTCTTATGCAGTTATAAGGGTCCGCGCCAACCTCACACTGCAGTGTGCTAACTGTTCGGTAGGGAAGAGACAAAGAAAGAGATGCATCCATGCTCTCCAAATGGCCATCAAAAGACATAACGAAAATTCTTTAATTTCACAACATATAAACAGATTTAACCATAGTTTCAATTGGGAAACTGTGACCATCCTAGACCAGGCCAAGACCAAAAATGGCAGGGAATTTCTGGAATCTTGGCCCTTTGACAAATCAGCTGCCCCAATAGACACATAGACATTAACAACATCTATAGACTATGCAAAAGAGACAATCAGCCAGCCCAAAAGAGAACAAAGAGACTCCAGCATTTCTCCACCAGTAATCAGCACTCAGATTAACATCGATTAATTCCAAGGTCAAAGTCAGACTTACAATCAAGTAAGCAACACCCCAAACAAGAAACTGCCAGAGAGCCATCAGTAAACAGCCCAACCAAATAATCTCTATGATCGTCTCCCCCCCCCCCACACACACACAGGCAAGAAACCAGAATGTAAACAGACAGCAAATAGGACGTTGCTAGCACTGATGATGTTATCCAGTCAGGGAAATGAAATGTCTGCAAGAAAACAAGCAAACTCAGAGAGCACCTAGGACCCCACAAAGCGAGCGAAGGCCCTTCTCCTGGAATCCGCCAGCTGGAATAATCGGGCTGATGGGTCCCAGAGCATGCCTCCTCTGCCAGCACAGGTGGGGCAGGTTAATCAAGTAGCCTGGACCCAAGCCAGGAAGGGCTTTGAAGGTGGTCGCCAACACCTTGAATTGCACCCGGAAGCAGACTGGCAAGCAATGCCTCTCGTAGAACAGTGGTGTCCCAGGGGCCAAAGCTAACCATATAGGTCATTTCTTAGACACTAGGAAGACTTTTACTCAAAATGGAAAATTAATCTTTTTGCACTCATGCCTAATTAAGTTGTAGCTAACAAACAAAAACATTCCTATCAACTAAAATGGATAGTGTAGTTTGAAGACGGGGTAATGTAATGCTATGAGCAATAAGCAAACTATAATCCACTTAAATGGAGGTAGCATGTTAGGCAAAAACAGCCACTCTCTTTTGTAAATGCAAGTCTCCTGTTTAGCATGTTGTTTGAACCTGGCCAAAGAGTAATAACTGGCTTCTTGAAGAGGTCTTTTTCTTCCCCAGCCACCAGGAAATTCAGACTGCTCAGAGAAAGGATTGACGGACTCTATCAGTGACTTAACAGAGCTAATTAAGAGGCGTCTTGAAAGTGTGGCCAGCACCGGTAGCTCTGCTAGCTCCGGATTCATTGAAGACAAGAGTTACACAGATTCTGATTCAGAGGAAGAAGGTCAGTGAACATCTACCAGCTCATTAAACATAAAATAATAGAGTTGGAAGGGATCTTGGAAGTCCAACTCCCTGCTGGAGCAGGAGATCCTATGCCATTTCACTCCAATAGTTGTGTCGTCTCTTCTTAAAAGCTCCAGGGATGGAGTACCCACAACTTCTGGAGGCAAGCTGTTTCACTGATTAATTGTCCTCACTGTTAGGAAGCTTCTCCTTAGTTCTAGATTGATTCTCTCCTTGATTAGCTTACATCCATTGTTCCTTGTCTTGCCTTCTGGTGCTTTGGAAAATAGTTTGACCCCCTCGTATTTCTAGGAGCCCCTCAAATAGTGGAAGATTGCTATTATGTCACTCCTAGTCTTTCTTTTCATTAGATTATCCAGATCCAATTCTTGTAACTGTTGTTCATGTGTTTTAGCCTCCAGCCCCCTAATCATATTTGTTGCTCTTCTCTGCATTCTTTCCCATTTCCAGAAAGTTTGCCCACTTTCTGGTCTCTTTGGATTTCCAGTTTTGGAGTTCTGTCCCCTTCTGGTCTACACCAGGATTACTCCATCTGCAAATATGTGAGGAGTTTTGGGGGAATTAAAACCTCTACTTCCTCTTAGCAATGTTCTGAGCAAAGATGGGCCATCTGATTTTGTAGCTTTCAGTCTTGCTACTGTATTGTGGACACATACAGTCATAGGATTGGAAGGAAGCTCAACACAGAACTCTGGCCATCTGATGTAGGTGACTCTTCACTGCAAAAATATCCCTTTGCACCTCTGGCTGAGATCATCCCTTGCTTTCTCCTAGACGCTGAAGATCTTTATAAGCGACCTCTGACTTTGGAGGACCTGATTTGCTACAGCTTCCAGGTAGCTAAAGGAATGGAGTTCCTGGCCTCAAGAAAAGTAAGTCTTGTTGCAAGAGGTGTCAAAAAGTATGGCTGGGTTCACATAACAAGTTAAACAAGTGTTTCCTGAACATCACAAAATTCCAGATGTATGGATCTCAACTCTCAGAATTCCAAGCAACAGGAATGCAGACTAGGAAATCTGGGACATTGAAGTCTATGCATCTTGAAAGATGGCAAGTTGAGAAACACTGTACCAGTCTAAACTAAAATGGGTTGGGTGTTTATCTCACTCATTACCCATTCGTTTATTGGGATATTACATTTTGGGCATGGACCTGATTTTCCTCTTGTTATTTCTAGTGCTTTATCAACGTGGGTAATCTTTTTTTAATGCCATCCAACATTTCAATAAAGCTGCCGTAGAACTGGTGGAGCTCCATTTTTTAGATTCAGACAAGAGCTAATAAAGGTTGGGAAAACGTATTTGTATAGCCATCAGCTGGATGTAGTGGAATGAGATTCAGAAGTTGTGAAAATCATTTAATTAGAAAAATGCAATCCTGTTTTATATGGAACCAGCAAAAGAGCCCTATCGGTTGCTTGGAAAGGTTTTAGTGCTTCTTAGTGGTTCAGAAATCAAGCAAATGCTAAAAAGTACACAAAAAATAACACCCACAAATAGGTAGGCCAGATCCTAACCAACGTGTTCCACAGTATCCAGCCAATCCATTAAACTCAAGTGTTCCACAAGGATTAAACCTGGAATGTTTCATACAAACAGCACATGATATTCCACAAATCCATAGTCAAATTTTTCCTGATGGTCCCCCTTAAGTTCTCTAAGATGTCTAAGACATTGGAGAACTTTAAACTGCAGAAACAAACAGGGACAGCCTGGGAGGTAGAGGCTAAAAGGTCAAGATGATGTGCACAAGTGTGAGATCCCAGCAGATGCCATTTTATCTGTGGCACCCGTGAAAAATGACCAGGGTTCCCGTTGAATAGTCAGCGACTCCCTCTTCAGGATTGCCAGAGCTCCATCCACACAGAGACTCTCATCGGTAATAGAGGAACGTCATTTTTTGCCTGATTTCCTTGTGTTCCTTTTTTCATTCCAGTGCATTCATAGAGATTTGGCAGCCAGGAACATTCTTCTTTCTCAAAACAATGTGGTGAAGATTTGTGATTTTGGATTGGCCAGAGACATATACAAAGATCCCGATTATGTGCGGAAAGGAGATGTAAGTATGGAGCTGGGTACCGTAAGATGCTTTTCCCAGTTGCACCCTTTATGTGGTGGAACGTGGTCTGAGTTCCCAGGAGGGATGGGCTGATTTCCATGGAGCAAAGAGGCAGAGGAACTTGGAAAGTTTGATCAACAGGAAATGGGTTGAAATGGTTCCTCTCTTGCAGCTTCAGAGTATATCTGTAGTTATGCAAATAGTTGCTTTAGTCTAGCAAGATTCTGTCCATAGGTGGAGAACCATAAGGGAAACAACTCAGAAATAACTCTATGTGTCGTTCTTGATTCCTGGGCCCTGCTATCTGATCTCCTTTGACAGCATAAGTCACACAACCTATTCATCCCTGCTCCCCCACCTCCCCCACTCCTGTGATATTGAATAGGATTCATGTGCTTTGATCAATGTATTTAATATCTGATTAAAATTGGTAACACAACTAGGTCTTCTTTCCTAACCATGAGGATACCATCTAAAATGGCACAATGTATATCCCAGCATTGCAACACAAGTGCCATCTTTTTTTTTACTTGCATCACAATGTCACAAGCAAGTACGGAAGGAGTTGAGTTTGCACTGTAACACACCACAATGGACACTAGCCCAACCATCTGTCTTGCATCTACACACAGCAACTTTGTACTTCTTTCCTTTCCCAGGCCAGGCTGCCCCTGAAATGGATGGCTCCAGAAGCAATTTTTGACAAAATCTACACAACTCAGAGTGATGTCTGGTCCTTCGGTGTGCTGCTTTGGGAAATATTTTCCCTAGGTAAAATTGTTTTTGTTTACTTGGATTTTAAGTATAAGAAGTACTTGCACTTAATGTCATAAAAGGATTTCAGAGTGCTACTGGAAATTAACCAAACTAAACCACGAATGAAGGCAAATACGCATGTCCCAGGATGATGCTGCAGGATCCAATCTGGGTCTTTCACAGGTTTAGTCTTCTGAGTTTTCAGACTCATGCTGAAGCCCATCCTCAAGGAGCTTCTCTCTAGCAGAATACATGTGCTCTGAGCTATTCTAGGCATAGTATTTATGTGGTGCCTGGTTGTGTGTGGCTTTTTCCTTGTTGAGTGGAGTGTTGATGGCTGATTATTAAGTCGTTGGCTCTTGTTTCCTTGTGCTGTCAAATCCTTGGCTCATAGAATAGCCCAAAGCAGACATTCTGGTCTGGTGAGAGAGAGGTTCCCTGAGGATGGGCTCCAGCACGAGTCTGAAAACTCAGAAGACTAAACCTCTGATCCCGGTGATTGACCCAGATTGGATCCTAAACCACATTTATTTGAGGGGGTCCTTTTCTAGAAGAAAAGTCTCTTTCCCTTAAAAGAGCAATGAAGTCTGTGTTGCAGCCAATCTGCTGTCAACGGCCTGTTTTATTCATTCCTGATCTGGAGCATTTGATGAGTGGGAACTGCTGTGGACATCCCACCCATTACAATTCCCATGTGGGGTGCTGGACTAGCAGCAGAGGAGCCTAAGTTGAGTCCAGCCTTACCTGTGGAGCTGACTTGGGGTCAGGGACAATCTTTTAACCAAACAATTGTTATTTATTTATGAAATGCATAAACCACTTCAGGCAAAGGGCCCTGATAACTGTACAGGAAACCATAGCAGTACAACCGATGCGAAACAGTGCAATCAAAGACAATTAAACTAAGCCACAGCCAGTCAGGATTGAACTCCTGGCAGTGGTAAGCAGAATTAGCCTTCAATACTGCATTCTAACCATTGTGCCACTACTGTTCATTTACGGCCATTTGCTGTGTCCTGCGGTCACATGACCATATTTTACAATTTCTTTTGCCAGAAATTAGTATTTAGTTCCAATTTCCAGCAAAATCAATCAATGGAGAACAATTGGTTCACTTTATGACCATCACAAGAAAGGTGATAAATTCAGATCGGTCATTTGGTTGACCTTCTTGACATCTGTCACAACTTACAACCATAATGGGCAACCTCCATTATAATCATAATTTGAGGATTGCCTACAAAGAATGAAGATTAGAACAGCAATTGTAGGTAATTCCGCTGCCCTAGCACTAAACCCAGCATGGATGTTTTCATTAACGTCTCCAAGGGACATATTTCCTGTCAGCACCACACATAAACTATGTGAGAAAATGCAGCAGACACCCATCCTGTTGGCTGCATACTTTACTTTAACCTGAGATGGAAAGTCTAGTAACATCCTGAGCACCTACTCCTGAGTTTTATGAACCAACATTCCGGTCAAGGTCAAGAGTTGGCTGGCTGGGCTCTCAGATGTTCACTCTTGATTCTTGGCTCAGGAATTCTGGGAATTGAAGTCCACAGGTTGTAAAGGGGGCATAGTTGTCCACCCTCTCCTAGTTCATGACTTGCCATGGCTCTCAGCCCCGAAGATTTTTCTCCTACAGAAAGACAGAGGGGAGCAAGAGAGAGAATTCTGCATTATTTTGAATTATGCTAATTTTGTGGCATCATCTCTCCTCCAACAATTCTTCCCAAAATGCTGACCCTCTGAAAAATGAAATGCCAACAAGACTACATACTAGCTGATGCTCTCATTGTGGAAATATGGGCATTCAGGCCAAGCTTTGCATATTCTTCTGGAAGAATAGAGATCAAAGAAAGGGAGGGAGAAAACTTGAAATTGTTTTTTTTTGTCACATTGGTGGGCAGTTCTAAGCAGCCAGACCCTTATGAAAGGACAACGTTTTCAGGATGATTTTTTTAAAACCATAATTGGTCACTTCTTGGCCACTTAGTCCCTGGACGTTTTCTTGAATCAGTCTTTACAATTGTAATTGTGAGACTGATCTGAGCTGCAAGTCTCCAGTGCTGACATGATACCAGTCTTCTAGTATTTGAGGGGCTGCCCCAAAGAAGAGGGGGTCCACCTATTCTCCAAAGCACCAAAAGACAGGACAAGAAACAATGGATGGAAACTAACCAAGCACAGAAGCAACCTAGAACTAAGGAGAAGCTTCCTAACAGTGAGAACAATTAACTGGTGGAACAGGTTGCCTTCAAAAGTTGTGGGTGCTCCATCACTGGAGGCTTTTAAGAAAAGACTGGACAGCCACTTGTTTAGAATGGTATTCTGCTTTAGCAAAAGGTTGGACTAAAAGACCTCCAAGGCCCCTTCCAATTCAGTTATTCTGTTAAGAGGTTGCGTTTTCTGCAAGGAAGTAGGAAAAAAGAGATAAAGTTGTAAAACAGTAGCTTCTGATATTCTTCACAGGAGTTAAAAGTACAATTATATTTTAACCTCTGTCTCTAACGTTTCATCCCGACTCTCTTCTTTCTATGATGCATCCTGTCTAATCATCAAAATCATAAATCACAAGCTAATTTTATTTTTATTTTTACTCAAAATATCCCTAAGAGGTTTTCAATCAGCAATAAATGTAGATATTGTTTTTGACAATCCTTCTCTAGACAGATTATTGGTAAAGTGATCTGACTCTTCTCTCCTTAGCCCACCAGAGCATCAGAAAAATCTCCACCAATCCCTAAAAAAGTAAAGGTAGCAGGTGTGATTGTGCAATTGAAATCCTGCCCCTTTTTACAAGTTTGGTCCCAATAGAAAAGGGGCAAAACTTCAATAACAGAATAACAGTTGGGAAGGTACCTTGGAGGTCTTCTAGTCTTCTAAGCTTGAGCAGGAGACCCTAAACCATTCAGGACAAATGATTGTCTAATCCCTTCTTCAAAACCTCCAGTGGTGGAGCACCCACAATTTCTGGAGGGCAGTCCTTCCACTGGTTAGTTGTTCTCTCCTTGGATAATTTCCATCTGTCCTGCCTTCAGGGGGTCACAGGCACCATCTTTTCCTTTCTGTCCCCTCCCTACAGACAATCCTTATTTAGCATCTCCCAGAAGCAAAGTTGGGTGATATGTGAGTCCTGTTCACAAACATTTGCAAGTATCAAGCAGGTCAGAGCTATGGATTTAATCCTTCAACAAACTGGAAGCAATGAAGGTGGTCTATTCCAATCCCCCATCAAATGTATTCACAGACTGGGGGTGATAATCATCTGGAAGGGAGTCTGAGCAGATTGGGGAAGGAAAGTAATAAATAAATATGAAGCTGGGCTTCCTGTCTCCCTGCAGATCACAGTCTAAAAATAGGGGGGGGGGGAACAGAAAGGAAGGAAGGAAGGAAGGGGAAGGTGGCAGAACAAACAACAGGAAAAGGACATGGGACGATGGTGGCAACCCAAGTTTCAGCTTTGTAGGTGACTTTGAATGGTCACTGAATGAATGTATAGGTAGTCCTCATCTTACAACCACAACTGAGCCCAAAATTCCCATTACTAAATGGGACAGTTATTAAGTGAGTTTTGCTCCATTTCTTAACCTATCTTGCCAGAGTTGTTAAACGAATCAATGCAGTTATTAAATTAGTAATATGGTTGTTAAGTTAATCTGGCTTCCCCATTGACTTTCCCTGTCAGAAGGTCACAAAAGGGATCTCCTGACTCCAGGACACTGCAATGGTTATATATACATGCTAGTTGCCAAGCGTCCGAATTTTGATCATGTGATCCTGGGGATGCGGCAATGGCCATAAGTGTGAAAAATGGTCATGTTACTTTATTCAGTGCCATTGGAACGTTGAATAGTCATTAAACAAATTTTCGTAAGATGAGGAATACCTGTATAACCTTTCTTCGACCTACCTCAGCCCTGTTGTATGAATCCAATCCTTCCGCCTTCTTTGGTTTCCTGTTGTGTCTCTACAACCTCTTTCTTGCTCACTTTATATACAGTATTACATAATATGTGAATATGATTTGTATTGCTTGGGTTTCACCTGTGTGCAGTCCCATTCAACTGTGGATTGTTGAAGAAACCAAGGTTAAACAAACTGTAGCTTACTGTGGATCCGCTCACTGTTTTTTCAAAATTGAATTATGAACTACATTTAAATTTCAATTTGGGTATTCCTTGGTATGGGCACCTCATCCCTTCCACTAACAAGGTTTTAAGTCATGTTAACCTATTTGGGACAGAAAATTAGGAATCTGGTCACCCCATCTCTCACTAACAAATTGTATTAAGAGGAAGAAGCATTCCTGATCTGCAACAATTAACAACCGGTGTTAACCAGAAAGGGTGCAACTAGATTCTTTCCCCTTCATCTTTTTCTTCCAGCCAGCATGGGGAATTCTGGGAGTTGAAGTCCACACATCTTCAAGTTGTCAAGATTGAGAAACTCTGTTCTGGGTTTCAGCTTCAGTTTCAAAAAAAATGATGAGGCAGAGTCTGTGTACTAATCTGAGCAGAAAATGGAAAAGAAACAGAAAAGAAAATAACAGAGTTGGAACGACCTTGGAGGTCTTGTAGCCCAACCCCTTGCTCTAGCAGGAGACCCTCTATCATTTCAGACAAATGTCCGTCAAGTCTCTTCTTAAAAACCTCCAGTGATGGAGCACCCACAACTTCTGAAGGCAACTTTTGTCCCATTGGTTGATTGTTCTGATTGTCAGGGAATTTTGTTCTAGGATATCTCCTTGGTAAGTTTCCATCCATTGCTTCTTGTCCTGCCTTCTGGTGCTCTGGAAAATAGAGTGTGAGCATTTAGGTTTTTGCTGGTGAGAAAAATGGACCCAGGATGACCACAAAGTCAAGTGATGGAAAGCAATGGATGTCTATTTCTATCTATTTTCTCCAAAAACACCCAAACAAGCATCTCTTCTGCCTGTAATGTGGTCACACCAGCAGCAAATTTTCCTAGTCCCGCTTCGGTTCTTTCCTTCCTGGCTGCCTCTTCCTGCTAATTTTGCATCCAACTTGAGTAAAGAGCCCTAGGGTGAATATGATGATTGGTCCTAATTAGAGTGATTGGTTGCCTTCCTTGATCCTAAGTGATATTCTGCAAGTAGGAATGAGGAAGTGGGGAGGGAGGAATGGCAGAGAGCTCTTCAAGACTAAAATGCAAAATGGAAAGGAAGGAAAAGCATCTCATGAAACAGTCCAGCTTCCTCTGCTTGATGGAAGAAACATGTGGAAGGAACATCAGCAAATATTAGCTGGAGAAATGTTTCTTTTTCAAAGCAATTGTAGGAGACAACCAGGGCAGCATGAAATGGTCAAACAATGGGATCAAAAGGTTAAATAATCAACCACTGGAACATTTTGCCTTCAGAGGTTGTGGGTGTCCCATCACTGTAGGCTTTCAGGAAAAGATTGGACAACTACTTGTCTGAAATGGTGTAAGACTTCTGCTTGAATAGGGGTTGGACTAGAAGACCTCCAAGATCCCTTCCAACTCTTCCCTTCCTTTCCATTTGAATCATCAGTCTCTAAACCCCTGAAAGAGATCTAAGTCCAGCCCCCTCTTGAAGTCCGCTGACTTGTTTATCTATTACCTTTGACCATTAGTAATTCGGATTCTTTTTGAGAGTATTAGTATGCAATAAACCTGTGCTCATTTAAACCACCATATCTTGTAATTTCTTGCACTTGATATTAAGTTTCCATGGGTCAGTCTGGAAGAGCTTTGCCATTGCCTCCTCCTGTAGTTTTTCAAAGTTGAGCCGAGGTGGCGCAGTGGTTAGGGTGCAGTACTGCAGGCCACTTCAGCTGGCTGTTATCTGCAGTTCAGCGGTTCTAATCTCACCGGCTCAAGGTTGACTCAGTCTTCCATCCTTCCGAGGTGGGTGAAATGAGGACCCAGACTGTGGGGGCGATATGCTGATTCTGTAAACCGCTTAGAGAGGGCTGAAAGCCCTATGAAGCGGTATATAAGTCTAACTGCTATTGCTATTGCTATTTTTTTAATTTTGCAATCTAGCCTGCCTTCCTCAGATTTACTGGTGGTTTTCCATCTGAATTGTAACCTAGTTCTCTTCCAAAAATTATATGTCAAGATCAAATTAAACTAGACATACCAAGTTCCCTCAATTGAGATTCCATTTGCATTAAAACCAGATTAAATCTTCTGCCAGTTTCTTCCTTAGCGTCGGGGAGCCCAGATTATGAAAAAAATGGCATTCTGCAGCGCTTTAGGGGGGACATGGAGGAATTGAGACAATTACAGAGCCTGTGTTTAATCAGCTGGTTATGAACTTTTGATGAGGAAGCCAGCTATCAGGAGGCAGATTTCCGACTGTGAAATTGAAAAGTGAAGTACACAACTGTAGCTTCTGCTCCCTTAAATTGACTGTTACTTTACTATCCCACAAAGTATTTGGGATTGAGGTTTTTTCCTAATATTGGTTGCATGGATGCAGTCAAGCAATTAAACAGGCTACGGCTACTCGTTTATGGTATTATAATCAGCTTTTCTGTGAATCCAAAAGGCAATTGGGGTGGCCGTCTGGCTGGAGGAAAATTCATATAAAGCCAGATTTAACATAGACTTTAAATTAACAGAGACCTTTTCAAAAAATCATAACTATCAGGCACAGCAACAACTGATGTCATACGGAAGTTTTCTTTCTTTTGTTTTGTGCTGCATAATCTTCACTCTAAATAGTAGCTAAGTTCTCAAAATGGGAAAGTAAATAATGCCAAAGTATTATAGTGTGCTTGCCTGTGTGTGTGTGTTTGTGTGTGCATCTTGATTACAGACATAAAAATTTGCAAACGTTAAATAATATATATGTCCTCATGTACATTTTGTACATGGTTTTTTACATTTGTACTTTAGAAAATAAAAAGAAACAACTTTTTAAAGCACTACAAGATGCACGTGAAATTTAGGATTAGTTCAACCAGTTGCCTTTTGTTTCAGGGGTTACAAATGAAACGAATATAACACCATCTGGGAGCAAATTGGAAAAGTATCCAAGATTAAGGATACCAACTTGATTTAGATGCAAGGGAAGTGAAACAGACTTCTTTCCGCATCTGTCTCCCTATAGAGGATTCCACTACCCGTAGGGCTGATGGTCAAGGCAGATGGATGTTGTAGTAGAAAACATCCAGAGACCCTGTAGCCCAACAATATATTGCCACTGAGGACAGCTGGGTGAATATAGAAAGTGTGAACAAGCAGGAGAGGAATCCACTTTCCCCCCCAACAATTGTCTCCTGGAAACTAGAAATCCCAATAATCATGTTTTATTTTATCTATATCTATATCTATATCTATATCTATATCTATATCTATATCTATATCTATATCTATATCTATATCTATATCTATATCTATCTATCTATCTATCTATCTATCTATCTATCTATCTATCTATCTATCTATCTATCTATCATCTCTTGCCATTATTATTTTGACAAATAACTCAAGATGGCAAATGTATAAAACGAGAGAGAGAGACAGAGAGAGACAGAGAGAGAGAGAGAGAGAGACTGGCCCAAAGTCCCTCAACCAGCTTTCAAGCCTAAGGCGGGACTAGAACTCATTGTCTCTTGGTGATTGGCCCAAAAAATCCCTGCCATCTTTCATGGCTAAGGCGGCATTTGAGCAACTGGAGTGTGGTGGAGGTGTCTCAGGAAGGCAAGACCCATGCATACAGTGCGCACATCCATTTGGACAATGCCAGGCCTGGATCTGGAACCCACCACTTCTGCAGTTGTCCCTGACTTCACAGCCAAAGGCTTTCAGGAAATACCTTAATCTTCTCCAGAGCAAACATTTGCTCTGGAGTTACAATGTAACTAAAGAAGGCCTGTTCTGAGATTCTCTTTCTTCTACAACTAATGAAAGCCAAAATAGGATGTGCAATAAGTTGCTCCAGCCAAATTCTAAGCATTAGCATTTTTAATTATTCCTAAAGATCATGACACCGTGCCTCTGATGAGGAGAGAGATCTCAAACTTCTAACGGTAATCAGTGCATGATCAAGGAAGCAAAATTCGCTTCATGGACTGCATTTGTGCATTGCATACACAAATACATACGGTACACAGACTCCTTTCCCTTAGGGTTATAGAACCTCTGGAAGAGACATAATAACACTATATTTTTTAATGGACATCATTGCTCCATGTTTATCCCTACAGGGGCTTCTCCATATCCAGGGGTCCAGATTGATGAGGACTTTTGTCGACGTCTCAAAGAAGGAACCCGGATGAGGTCTCCAGAGTACTCCACTTCAGAAATGTAAGCTTCCCCATCCATTTCTAGATATCTTTATATTGTTGCTCTGCTCCCTCATATTTTCCACAAATCCAGAACAAGAAGTGTGCCTTGACTTCTTCAAGAACCTTTATTTCTTCTGAGGGCGGTCTGATACCTTCGAAATGCTGTGTGTATGAAGCAACTCCAGAATCTACAGTTAGGAACTAAGTCTTTACATCCAGCTTCATTCACACTAATTAGCTCAGCTTTGGGATTTCTCAGTCCAGGCCAGACACAACGGGCAATAATTTTTTGTTTTAAATAATCCCCTGAAAACATTTGGATATACTGGATACAAATTTCATTCAATATTTAATAATAGATTGTCCAGAGTTGTTGGGGGAGGTGGCATGATGTCTCAGCAGTTAAGATGCTGGGCTTATTGGCTGGAAAGCTGGCAGCCCAGGTTCAAGACCCGAGCAGCATGCAATGGAGTGAGCTCCTGTTTCTTGCTCCAGCTCCTGCCAACCTAGAGGTTCAAAGCAATGAAATGCGAGTAGATGAACAGGTACCACTTGGATGGGAAGGTAACAGCGCTCTGTGATGTCATGCTGGCCACGTGACCCTGGAAATACCTTCAGACAGCATGTGGCCTTGAAAGGGAGGTGAGCAGTGCCCCCTATAGTCAGCAACTAGTGGAGTAAAATCCTCAGGGACACCAGAGTTGTTTGGGAATTGAGTTGCTGATACATTAAATTAATAATAACACCGTATTCTTTTTAAAGGCAGTGGGTCTTTCCAGGGCACACCTGAACTACAGAACTGCCTGTCTGAGTTAATGCATCAAAGCCGTGCTGTTAAGAAAGATCTTTGTGCCACCCCAAGAGGACATTTGGACTGAAATGTTATCTGTTGCTCCTCCCTCATCTTAAAAAAAATAATTCTGATGGCCCAACAGGGCACAGGACAACCTGGTAGAAGAGTGAATTAATGGCTCTTTGTCAGTTTTAAAATTCAGCCACCATGTTTTTAATTCCCTGCAGCTACCAGACCATGCTGGACTGCTGGCACAGCATCCCAACAGAGAGGCCCACTTTTACCAACCTTGTGGAACGTTTAGGGGATCTGCTCCAGGCAAATGTACAGCAGGTAAAGTACAGGAGAATTGTTCCAATTGGGTGGAAAATGTTTCAACTTCAAAAGTTAGACTTCCCAAAAGTTAGACTTTAAAAGGACAAGATTTATAATTGTGTAAATAAGGAGGGCCAGACATGGTTTCTTAAGAGTGTTGCAAACAGCTAAAGAAATGCTGGTATTTAAATAATATGAAAGAAACATAGCAAAAAATAATTAGTTTGTGACCTAATGTTCTGAATTTCTTCTCAATGGGCTAACATATGGATTATGTAGATGCTAGGATGGGCTTCCATGTCTCCAGTTGAACATGATGCTCTTCTACATCTTCAGTTTGATCTCAAGAACATTGAACAGTTGATTGAAGAGAAGGATTAGGGAGGACATGATAACTGTCTTCTGGTATTTGAGAGGCTGTCCCAGAGAGAAGATGATTGTTTGATTCTCCAAAGAACCTAAGGGCAAGATAAGAAGCAATGGGTTCTTAAGAAGAGATTCAACCTAGAAGTATGGAGAACAGTGCTAATAGTAAGGATAATTAATCGATGGAACAGCTTGTCTCCTGGAGTTGTGGGTTCTCCATCACTGGAGGTTCCAAGAATAGACTGGACAACAATTTGACTGGGGTGGCATAAGGTCTCCTGCTTTGAGCAGAGGGTTGGATTAAAAGACCTCCAAGGTACCTTCCAGTCTTACAATTCTATGTTCTATCCTCACTAGTCTAAGCTTTATTTCTTCACATTCGACTCCTTGGAAGATTAACAGATTTTGGTACACAGATAAGTGTTGAGCAAAGGAACTACAAGGGAAAGGAAGCAAAGAAATTTAGTAGTTTAGGCAGCGTACATAAGCTGTGGCCCTTGAGACATTCTTGGATTATAACTCCCATCACCCCTAGTTGTGGATGATGAGAGCTGGAATGTAGAACATCTGGATTAAGGCTTCAAATATGAAATCTCAGCCAGTTTGGGTAAGGCATCAGGCTAGAAAACGGGAGATTGTGAGTTCTAGTCTTGCCTTAGGCACAAAGCCAACTAGGTGACATTGGGCCAATGGGCCAGTTGGAAACTTTCTTGATAACCTTAGAAATACTCAGAGATAAGTGGATGCTGGACAAAATATCATTGCTGGTACCTTGCCAAAATATTACTGCTGCGTCCCAGAAAATGAAATTTTTAATCTCCTGAAGGCTTCAGGTAAAGGGATCTCCTAAGAGAATTAGAGGAATGTGACCGTTAATGATTTCTGAAATAAGTAAGGAAAAGAAGCTTAAGCTTCCCCTGTTTTCTTTTCCCAAGGATGGGAAAGACTATATCCCACTGAACATCACCTTGTGTCCTGAAGGAGAGTCCAACCCCAAGCTCTGCATCTTGGAAGAAAACGTGAGCAACTTCATTCACCGCTGGAGTGCTATAGAAGCAAGGTAAGGAAGCAACTCCAAGCAACGAAAAACCTTTTCCTAACCAGAAATGACTGTCTTATTGATTCATTCTGCTCTTTCTTTGTTTCCTCTTTCTCTCGTGTTTTGAAAGTGTCTGTGATTGTTCCTTGATTGGCACTAATAGATGTGAAAGCCCAGATTTGTAGACTGTGAAAATATGTCTACTAAAAAGTCTAGGATAGCCTGTAAAATGGCAAAATTGTCCCTATGTTGCCTTGTTCAATCAATGAAGCATAGCCATTGATCTCATCGTAACAAGGAGCCCTCAGAGGAACCCTAAAAGTTCTGGATGTGATGGAAGTGGTGACACATCTCTTTTTTTCAGCATCTCCAAAGGAATTAATGGAAATCTATGTTTTTTTATAGTGCAAAATAAGTACCCGGAAGGAAAGGTGGATAGCAGTGGAAACTAAATTGTCCCTCCACTGTATTTTTGAAGCTTCTCCAACTATCTGACTTCTTACAGTCTGTTTCCTTTATTCCTAAGAACATACCAGGTGGCTTAAATATGAGCCAGCCGTGTGCTGCAGCTGCTGAAAGAGCCAGTGCAGTCTTAGGCTGCATCAATAGAGGGACAGTATCAAAATCATGAGAAGTGTCAGTACCGCTTTATATACTGCGCTGGTCAGACCATACTTGGAATACTGTGCCTCATTTTGTTCACCAGGATACAAAAGTGTTGAGACTCTAGAAAGAGCGTAGAGAAGAGCAAAAATGATGATTATCACAATGCTTTTTTCCCCCTGGTATCTTGCTTTCACATGCATAGACAGAAAATTTGGTCCTTATGTCAACTACACCCCCCCACAGACACACACTAATGGCCATGTGTGGGCAACCCAAAATCTTACCTCCTCTTTATTTTCAGCATTAACTCCAAGAACCGGCCACTCAGTGTGAAGACCTTTGATGAGGTGCCTGTAGAGAAGGAGAAAATGATACATGAGGTGAGCTTGAATCAAATATGTGTTTTTCTCTGCCCACCTGGAAGTGGTTACTGTAAGGCGGAAATCTGCAAACAGGAAACAGCTAGGAAATCTATCCCTGAATGTTAATAACTAGCTGAAAAGCAACAAATAATTGAAGTTATCCAATGATACAGAATACCAATAGGCACATAATTTACCTAATATTTTGCATTACCATTTATGGGTTTATCCTGCCATAATGAGCCATGGTGGCGCAGTGGTTAGAATGCATTGTTACAGGCTAACTCTGTCCACTGACAAGAGTTCGATCCTCACCAGCTCAAGGTTGATTCTGCCTTTCATGAGGTGGGTAAAATGAGGACCCAGATTGTTGGGGGCAAGAGGCTGTCTCTGTAAACCGCTTAGAGAGGGCTCCAAAGCACTGTGAAGCAGTATATAAGTGTGATTGCAATATGATATAATAGGTTGGTAAATTTGCCAGCCAAGTAAGCAAATCTGGGGAGATGGAAAAGGAGAAGATAATATTGGCCACTATTATCCAGGGGAAACACAGAATATGAGAGTGCAAAATAAAAACTCGCTGTATAATCTAGCCAGTGTTAAGACAGGTTTCAAAAAAATTAAAGCTGTGTGACAATTAAAAGGCAGCAAAAAGCCAGTGAAAAACCTGGGAAGAAGTCTTTTTCTGGAGCTCAAATGATCCAGCCTCTGGCTTGGAATGAGGAGCCTTTATAAGGATGTCCTTATAAAGCCAAGGTGGCGCAGTGGTTAAATGCAGCACTGCAGGCTACTGCTAGATCAGCAGTTCAGCGGTTCAAATCTCACCGGCTCAGGGTTGACTCAGCCTTCCATCCTTCCGAGGTGGGTAAAATGAGGACCCAGATTGTTGGGGGCAATATGCTGACTCTCTGTAAACCGCTTAGAGAGGGCTGAAAGCCCTATGAAGCGGTATATAAGTCTACTGCTACTACTGCTACTGTCCTGAGTCTCTTCTTCCCCCTCTTCTGCAGGACGGTGAGTCGGACAGTGGGATGGTGTTGACCCTGGATGAAATCAAGAGCCGGAAGAGGCTGGAGATCCGATCCTGGCCCTATGGAATCATGGCTCTTGCGTAAGTATGGATACTATTGGCAGTGGTTTGTTTCCGAAGTAAACAGTCACCAGGCTAAATGACCTCCTTAGCGGGACTTCGGCTGAAGTTTCAGTTCTTCTCTTTTATTGATCTCATGTGATCATGTGATTGGTGGACATGTGACCGGCTGGTGATGTCATGTGAAAGTCATCATGTGATTCCTCAGCCACATGACCACATGAGACCAATAAAAGTGGAGAAGAACAAGACCCTTCAGCCAAAGTCCTGTTGGCTGGTGGTGAAATGTTTGAAAGGTAAACAGCAGGCCTAGAGAACAAAACAACACCCCATCTACCACCCAAGCTACAAATGTTTTCTATCATTTTAAAATATTGATATTCCCTGATTTCTTCATGGCTTCCATGTCTGTAGCTGTGGCCTAGTCATCTGTCCAGAAAGGAGTATTGTTGATTATTATAGCTGATCACATAATGAACCTGAATAGGAGGGATATGAGCGATTCTTTGCAAGGTTGAGCTGAGGAATACGTCCAATTTCTCGCGGATAAAGTTGCTCGGTTTCGGACGGACCTGGACTCCAATTGCGCAGAGCCAGCCGACGCACCAGGGGAGAATCTGGAGCGACATCTCTGGATTGATTTTCAACTTGTTACTCCTGAGGAAGTGGACAAGGCTATGGGAGCTGTGAGTGCCTCCACTTGTGTGCTGGACCCGTGTCCCTCCTGGCTGGTTGCGAACAGCAGGGAGGTGACACGGGGCTGGATCCAGGCGATAGTTGTCGCCTCCCTTCGGGAGGGGTTCTTTCCCCCCGCATTAAAGGCGGCGATGGTGAGACCCCTCCTGAAGAAGCCATCTTTGGATCCAGCCATCTTAAACAACTATCGTCCAGTCTCCAACCTCCCCTTCGTGGGGAAGGTTGTCGAGAAAGTGGTGGCCTCTCAGCTCCGGCGGTCCTTGGATGAAACCGATTATCTAGACTCCTTTTAGTCTGGATTCAGGCCTGGCTACAGCACGGAAACTGCTTTGGTCGCACTGACCGATGATCTCTGGAGAGCCAGGGATGGGGGTCATGCCTCCGTCCTAGTACTCCTTGACCTCTCAGCGGCCTTCAATACCATCGACCATGGTGTCCTTCTGCAACGGTTACGTGAGGTGGGGGTGGGAGGCACCGTCCTTCGGTGGTTCTCCTCTTACCTCTCGGATAGGTCGCAGTCGGTGTTAGTTGGAGGACAGAGATCGACCCCTAGGCCCCTGAAGTATGGGGTGCCACAGGGTTCGGTCCTGTCCCCCCTCTTGCTCAACATCTACATGAAGCCACTGGGTGAGATCATTCGACGGCAGGGGATAAAATACCACCAGTATGCGGACGACACGCAGTTGTATCTGTCCGCCCCGTGCCAACTCAGTGAAGCGGTTGACGTGATGTGTCAGTGCCTGGAGGCTGTTAGGGTCTGGATGGGGGTTAACAAGCTTGCACTCAATCTGGACAAGACCGAGTGGCTGGTGTGTTTCCCTCCCAACAATTGGCCAAGTATTCCATCTCTCAGGCTGGGGGGTCAAACTGTACGCCCCTCAGACAGGGTTCGCAATTTGGAAGTCCTCCTGGACCCACAGCTGATTTTAGAACACCATTTGTCGGCTGTGACCAGGGGGGGCATTTGCCCAGGTTCGCCTGGTGCACCAATTGCGTCCCTACCTGAACCGGGAGGCCCTCACATCAGTCACGTGCGCCCTTGTGACCTCAGGACTGGACTACTGCAATGCGCTCTACATGGGGCAGCCCTTGAAGAGCATTTGGAGACTTCAGCTTGTCCAGAATGCAGCCGCACGAGCGATTGTGGGTGCACCTCGGTACACCCACGTCACACCTATCCTCCGTGAGCTGCACTGGCTGCCTATTGGTCTTCGGATACACTTCAAGGTGCTAGTCGTCACTTATAAAGCCATTCATGGTATTGGACCTGGGTACTTGAGAGACCGCCTGCTGCCAATTACCTCCAACAAACCTATCAGATCCCACAGATTAGGCCTCCTCCGAATTCCATGTACTGGCCAATGCCGATTGGCTACCACCCGGAGGAGGGCCTTCTCTGTGGCTGCTCCAGCCCTCTGGAACGAGCTCCCCGTGGAGATTCGGACCTCACTACCCTTCAGGCTTTCCGCAAAGCCCTTAAAACCTGGTTGTTCCGACAGGCCTGGGGCTGACGAGTTCCCCGCCTCCGCTCGAATTGTGTGGTTGTGGAGTGTTTTTTTTTAATTGTTGTAGTTGTTTGTCTGTTGTTTTTTTCCTCCTGTTTGTATCCCCCCCCCCTTATTTTGGTTTGTGAGCCGCCCTGAGTCCCTCTGGGAATAGGGCGGCATAGAAATGCAATAAATCAAAATCAATCAAATCAACCAGATGCTTAGACGGGATTTGGCACTGTTGTCTACCTATCGAGTGCTCCCAAAGCATCTGGGATAGACAGGTGTTGTTTAATAATATTGAAGGTACTATGATTACCTATAAAGGTAATTGTAGGTAGTCCTCAACTTACAAGCACAACTGAGCCCATGAGTTATGTTAAGTAAGATTTGTTAAGTGGATTTTGCTTCATTTTATAACTTGTCTTGCCACAGTTGTTAAGTAAATTGTTGCAGTTGTTAAGTTAGTAACATGGTTGTGAAGTGAAACTGGCTTCCTCGTTGATCTTGCTTATCAGAAGATCTCAAAAACTGATCACATGACCCACAACCGTCATAAATATGAGTCAGTTGCCAAGCATCAGAATTTTGATCACATGACCATGGGAATGCTGTAATAGTCACAAGTGTGAAAATGGTCATAAGTCACTTTTTCTGTGCCATTCTAACTTTGAATGGTCACTAAACAAACTATTGTAAGTCAAGGACTACCTGTACTGGAATAGGGTCTAGTGCTTAAGCAGGGGATTGGACTAGAACAGTGTTTTTCAACCACTGTGCCACGGCACACTAGTGTGCCGTGACATAGTGTAAGGTGTGCCGTGGGAAAAACACCCGCTATATAGTCAATATAGGCACAGAGTTAAAAATTTTTAACATTTTCTAATGGTGGTGTGCCTCGTGATTTTTTTCATGAAAAAAGTGTGCCTTTGCACAAAAAAGGTTGAAAAACACTGGACTAGAAAACCTCCAAGGTCCTTCCAACTCTGTTATTCTATGTTTTATGTTGTAAGTAAAACTGCCTTTTGCAATTGACTGATTATCTTAGCCCTGCAGCTTCAGCAATCTGAGCACTGTCAAATATTTGCTACAGACAATAAACCTATCATAATATATCACTATTTTAATTGGTTTTATTTAATTTCTATTACATAAATATTATTTTACATTAAATCTATATCATTCAAAAATATATAATTACAGTACATTAATGTTAATGTTAATGTTAATTTTTGGACCAAACTCAAAAAATCTGATGCCTTGGTTGTCACCTTTGCAGGATAGTTTCCGTTTAGGTGTTTCTTCTCTGGACCATTGAATAGTAGAGGCTGATGGAGTTTACATTCACTCAACTGGACATTCAACCTGTCTGAAACAGCTAAATCTTTTGGCTTTTTTCTTTCCTTGAACAGGAGCTTACAGCAACCTAGACTTTTGTCTACATAGCATCCCTGTAAAGACTTAGTCCATCAAATTAAGCATTTTCATGCAGTGGTGGCTTTATGGAATGATGTGCATGTATAGATGGCCTCTTTTTATCTTTCTGTATTTTTGGAGAGATAAAAACCAGCTGTGGCATGTGATGCTGGTGGAATAGAAATACCAACTATAAAAACCGTAAAGAAGTGATAAGAGTAAAAACTTACTCAGCTGTCTCTTGCAAACAACCAGGCCCCACCCACACCTGCAGATTTCAAGCTATTTTATTATGGTCACTTTTTGTGACCATAATAAAGTTTTGTCACTGCATCCAGTTTTGGTCACCATATTATAAAAAAGATGTAGAGACTCTGAAAAATGTGCAGAAAAGAGCAACAAAGATGATTGGGAGACTGAAAGCTAAAACATATGAAGAACACCTGCATGAATTGGGTATGTCTAGTAGTTTAATGGGAAAAAGGACTCAGGGTGACATGATAGCAGTGTTCCAATTTTTGAGGGACTGCCCAAAAGAAAAGGTCAGCCTATTCTCCAAAGCACCAGAAGGCAGGGCAAGAAGCAATGGGTGGGAACTAATCAAGGAAAGAACCAAATAAGGAGAAATTTCTTGAAAACGAGAACAATTAACCAGTGGAATGGGTTGCCTTCAGAAGTTGTGGTTGTTCCAACACTGGAGGTTTTTAAGAAGGGATTGGACAACCATTTGTGTGGAATGTTATAAAGTTTCCTGTTTGAGCAGGGGTTTGGAGTAGAAGACCTGCAATGTCCCTTCCAATTCTCTTATTCTATTAACCAGGCCCATACCTGCAGAGTTCAAACTAACTACTTTATTATGTTGTGCCTATAATACAGGAATCTCCCCATTCTGGCAGCTTTCTCTTGGGAACAATTAGATAAGACTCCAATGAATTCAGGGAAGCCCATTTCTGGCCCTTTGACAGTTGGACAGGGACTCCAGACTATCTCTATGCTTGATCCCTCCTCCCTGCCAGGCTGAGTGTTTCCCAACATCAGCATATCTCATTTCTGAGAACTTCTTTTGGAAATGGCATGCTGTAACCTTTAAGGAAATTGAATTAACCAATTATAAAAATTCTGCCATAGATTTACCTGTTATAGTAACAAATTGAGCAATTTGTTACTATGACAAGCAAATCTATGGCAAAATTTTTATAATTGGTTAATAATGGATAGAATATTCTCAATTCATTTATACATGAAATCCAAGGGGTGCTACAAACAGCATGTGTCCTTGCCTTCCTCTATGCCATATACTGTTGGCAAATTGGATTGGATTGGATTTATTCAATTTATAGGCCGCCGAATCCCAAAGAACTCCGGGTGGCTTACAGAAAATAAATTTTAAAAAGAAGGGTTAAAAACAAACAGAAGAAAACCGATTAAAAGAAACACATCATGCACTAGTCACTGAAGTTTATAAACCATGGTTTATATAGCATGAATGTCCAGAGCAGAGTTTCTCAATCTTGGCAACCTGAAGATGGATGGACTTCAATTCCTAGAATTCCCCAGCCAGCCAAGGTTGGAGACCCCAGTTTATACTTTAGTCTTGGTGTCACGTGAATCCAATTAACTTTGAATCACTCCGTCAACTTAGTTGCAAAATGCAAACCCAGGGACAACCAACAACTTGTAGCTGTCTGTAGCCTTGGAGGATCACAAGATTATATGCCTTTCTAAGGAGGTGTGTGTCTGTGTGTGTGTGTGTGTGTGTGTACACTCACCATCTTCAGTTACCACCTTGCATCTAGGCATGACAGCACCTGTCAGTTCATGTTTAAAGAGAGCCTTTTAAACAAAGGCATTGAATATTTACTCTCCAGTCAAAGGGATGACAAGCTTGATCAAAACCAGGTCCTGTGATTGACCACCTCTGGCAGACATGAAATGCAATTAGTCCTAAAAATATTCCTTTCTCCAGAGATAACATCCTCTGAAATTAAAACCCTCCAGCATCTTTTTAACATTCTGTATTTGCTGACATTTCATTCGATTCTCGCCTTCCTGAACAGTTGACCCAACGTTGTATCTCTCCATGTTTTTTCCATAGCATCCAGCCTTTTCCTCTCAAACTCTTTTGATTCAGAATCTGCTTTTGGAGACATGTGTTAGAATGATTCTTGCACACAGAAACCAGTCATTTAAGACTGGTTTCTGTGTGCAAGAGTCATTCTAACACATCCAGATGGTCCCAGATTAGGTACCTAAATGAGGTTTTAAAAAGCCTTACTTAAATTCCTTACAGCAAACCCTGTGGGGTTTGAAGCCAACTTAGTGGTTTTCTTCTGGCTCTTCTCACAGGAGGAAAGCAATCAACAAAAACAAGGAATCTGTGTTCAGCGAGCCCGAGCGAGAGTCCGTGAAGTTCCGCCCAAGCGTTCCAGTGGAGGATGACCTGATGGAAGACTCCATTCTCCTGCCGATGGAAGCCAGCTTGGAATGTCACAGCCCACCTCCTGATTATAACTCTGTGATCCAATACTCGGCTCCTCCCGTGTAGCCATCCAGCCCTGGGGGGACTGCCAGGTTTTGCCTCTCTGACCATGCAGAGTTCCAAGCCAGTGCCTGGCCTTCTTCTTGCTTAAGAGAAATCCCATCCTAAGGGGAGAAGCCAGACCTGGAAGCCCCAGTGTGCAAGGGCAAGTGGGAATTCTTTTAAGAGCCTCTCAAGCTCTCTGGCTTTTCTTTCTTTACCTTCTCCAAGCATTGATGTTTTCTGAATGCCGCGGTTGTTGCAGTCAACCTTTTATTCGGTGGGGTTTGCTCTCTTAAAGCTCTGGACTGCACACCAATTCCCCCCCCCCTTTTTTTGTCCCTGTTAAAAGTTGCTAGGGAAATTCCATTCTAAACACTGAGGTTGTTATCCAGGGATAATTATCCTCCATATTTTATGTATAGAGATCAAAACCTAGCCTGGAACTCAGATTTATGGCAGAACCTAAAGCAATCTGCCAGGACAGACCTACTGAGACATGCACAGAGACTCCCTCAAACTGCAAGTTATATTTAGCTGCAACCAACTTGCAGAGCGAGGCTGAGAAAGATTCCATGTACCGTATATACTCGAGTATAAGCCGAGTTTTTCAGCCCACTTTTTGGGCTGAAAAAAGCCGCCTCGGCTTATACTCGAGTCTACAACTGGATCCGGCAGTGCTGTTGCCTGTTGGAGGAGGAGGAGGCGAACCAGCCTGCCATCGCCGGCCACCGCTAGCCCCGCCGCTCTTCCCGACCCCTTCCAAGCCCCACAGTCCAGCGGATGGAGCAGAAGCAGCTCCGGGGCTTCGCTGCTGCTCCCCGCATTTTCTGCACAGGGATCCCTTGGAGAGGGGATTCCAGCCTGCCATCGCCAGCCACCGCTAGCCCCGCCGCTCTTCCCGACCCCTTCCAAGCCCCACAGTCCAGCGGATGGAGCAGCGAAGCCCCGGAGCTGCTTCTGCTCCGTCCGCTGGACTGTGGGGCTTGGAAGGGGGTGGGAAGAGCGGCGGGGCTAGCGGTGGCTGGCGATGGCAGGCTGGAATCCCCTCTCCAAGGGATCCCCGTGCAGAAAATGCGGGGAGCAGCAGCGAAGCCCCGGAGCTGCTTCTGCTCCATCCGCTGGACTGTGGGGCTTGGAAGGGGGTGGGAAGAGCGGCGGGGCTAGCGGTGGCTGGCGATGGCAGGCTGGAATCCCCTCTCCAAGGGATCCCCGTGCAGAAAATGCGGGGAGCAGCAGCGAAGCCCCGGAGCTGCTTCTGCTCCATCCGCTGGACTGTGGGGCTTGGAAGGGGTCGGGAAGAGCGGCGGGGCTGGCAGTGGCCGGCGATGGCAGGCTGGTTCGCCTCCTCCTCCTCCAACAGCACTGCCGGATATCCGCCCAACGCTGCGGGGGCGCCAGCGGGAGCTTTGGCGGCTTCACCTCAGCCGCAGCGCTGGGCAGCAAATGTGCTGGTGCTGTTGGAGGAGGAGGAGGCGGCGGCAGCAATAGCACCTGAGGACAGGACAAGAAGCAATGGAAACTTGTCAGAAGGAGACTCAAGCTGGAAATAACGAGAAATCTGACAGTAAGAACAATTAAAATCCTAGGAAAATGTCCTTTCATGAAAAATTACTTTTTCAGTTAACTCTGCCTGACATTAGTTGGGCGAACAGAAATATTAGTTGGCCAATTCTAAAAGGGAGCACCAGAAAGAACTTAAAATATTTTTTAAGAGAGCTGGGTTTTTCATTTATATTATATGTATGAACAGAATTAACACAAATTGCAGATACCAATCAAACATAAAGAAAAAAAGGATGAAATAATGCTCATTTTTAAAAACTCAGTGAAAATAAAAACAATATACCAAGAAGGTGGCATACTGGTTGTGATTTGATCTCTTCGGGGGATCCCGGGGATCCCCTATACAAGTATTTTAATATTGCAGACTTGCAGTATTATAAGTCATACTGATATTATAGAACACTTTAATTAAGCGGGTCCCTTGAATAAACATAACTTTGAGTTTCAAATAACACTGATTTTTTATTTTTGAAATTTACCGTAGCTGCTGCATTTCCCACCCTAGGCTTATACTCGAGTCAATAACTTTTCCAGCTTTTTGGGGTAAAATTAGGTGCCTCGGCTTATATTCGGGTCGGCTTATACTCGAGTATATACGGTAGATAATTTTGCTTGTTGTACAACAGTGTAAACAACTAAATGCAATAATAATGAAAAAATATAGCACAGGAAAGAAAAATCTCAGGTGTTTTAGTGGCCAGGAAAGTCAGACCCCATGAAACTGTGAATATAGAAGCTTGTTCTCTAGACCCTAAAGCTGCTACGCTTAAGCTAGGAATATTTTCTGCTTAATGGATTGCAAGAGAAACCCTTCTGAAGTGCAGTGAGCGTCACTTAAGCATGGAGAAGGAGCATGCCTGTTTCCCTCTCTCTGTTGTAAGAAGCAATGAGGTTACAGTAAGCAGAGGCTTGCTTTGAAAAGCACTTAATTTGCCGATAATTTAGTCATAGGATCAGTGGGAAAAGGACAGTATAACCTACATCTCGCATATTCTCAGATGTTCCAAGTTCACCTGGGGGCAAATTAATTTGGATTCTGTGCAGAGATGTTGGGGACAGAAGGATATTCAAAAAAATCAAGGTGGTCAGGCTTTGCTCAGGTAGTCCTGACCAACTTCTGGAACTTTTTTAAAATTACTTTCCAACACTCACCCACCCCAGGCCCTTGATTCTGTGCCTTACTCTCTGACACAGGAATGGAAGTAAGCATGAGAAAGTTTTGCTTATATATGCTAAGTCTTTGAGTAAGTTACTAGGACCAAAGAAAGTGTGACTGCAATGCCTTAAAAACTTGGACTGTAAAAAGCAATAGTCATATAACCAAACAGTCAGGGAAATACTGCTGCCAGCCAAATCTATCGCCTTTTTTTTTTTACATATGTAGGTTAAAAGTTAAGAAGGACTAAAGTAGTGTTTCTCAACATGGGCTTAAGATATGTGAACTTCAACTCCCATAATCCCCCAGTCAGTGTAGCTTGGAAAAGCTTTCTTTGGTGATTTTGGAAGGTCAGACCTTTTAAAGAAACAGAAGGACAACAAACGGTTGTGAAGCTTCTGATCCATTTGTTGTATCTAGAAAGAAAGCCATTTTTCCAAATGTTTTCAATTTTTTGAGAAGGCAGTCATCGGCATCCCAACCACACACAGGTGACTCAAGATCTGTTAGCCAGATTCACAAATCACATGTAGGCGAAACCAAAGCACACCGTGGTTTAGGGAAATGCATAACTCTTGCCACTGCTGCATTTTCCCAGCCAGGAGTCTGCTCCTTGGATCAATCAGCTTGGGAGCCAAAACAAGATTCCAACTTCATGTCAAGGGTCACATTTCTAAAGTAGGCAGTACCAGAGCTGGGTTCCCTGGGGATGTGGTTCCAAGGCTCTTGAGGGGGAAGAAGGGGTTCTTAAGCTCTCCCAGTGAAAAATGGATGCTGCTGGGCTGTTGAAGATGGGGCTGCTGCAAGTCTCAGCTATTTCTCTGTCTGTTAAGATCAGTGGCACTTATAGCCATCACAAACAGGAATTCTAAAGGCAGTTGAAGGAAGATCTTCCTTCCTTCCTTCCTTCCTTCCTTTTGCTTCATCTGTTTCTTTCTTCTTCCTTCACCTTCCATCCAATTCTTTCTTTTCCTTTCTCCCTCCTTTCCCCCTTTCTTCCCTCCCTTCCCAACATGTCCCTTTACTCATTGCACTTCATTCTCCATATCAAATATGCCCCTGAGCAGACCCCTCGTGTTGGCAGGGGGCATTTTTGGACTTCTAAGCACTGAACCTAAAGCTCAGAGAGAACTCCAGAAGCTTTTTCTGAGCTGGACTTTTGGGGGCAAAGGATGTCCTCTGCCTCTTCCAAAGACCAAAGGCCCATTTGAGCTCTCTGCCAAGGATCTCTGCATGGATGTGATTTTTCAACTGCATAGATAAGACTAATTTTATTTTGCTTTTAATCAGCAGAATTGGATCTATATTCCTCGTATTTTATTTACTAATATTCTTTATTCCTCATCTTTCTCCTGGCCCCTTAATTTAATTACAGTATTTTTCTAATAATGTTGAAATATCTCTAAATGTAGTAAAACCCAGCCAAAATCAACCTCTTTGGACTGCAATCCTGTGCAAATTGAAAAGGAAACCAATTGCTTTGTGTTCCTTGGTGCTTACTTCTGACTAAGCCCATCTGGGATTACGTTGACCAACTTCTTTGATTTCCACTGGAACAGATGCAAATTTCTGCCATTCCTTTCCACAAAAGATTGCTAAACTGCTCAATTTTGGCTGGATTTTAACCTATGTTCATAGTGTTTATTACGTAGAACCAATTCAGTATAAATATGCATTGCATTTATTTAACTATGTATATCCCTTTTTAACTATAAAAGAGCAGGAAATTCTGACCCAAGAGTCTTTTTTCAAAAACTCCCACCTCTATTTGCAGGCCAGAACCAGTTCACAAGTGTCACCCATCTAGGTGTTAGACAAAAGGAAGATTTGCCAGCATCGCCTCCTCCCTACGGTTTTGGGCATTTTGATTTTTATGGTCGAAATTTGGGTTTGGATGTTACTGCACTTTCTGAAAAGAGTGAAAAGGGTCACATGACTCTTGAGTTGGGAATCAGACTGAAGGACAAAAGATACTTCTGTGGTCTAAAAAAAATAACTAGGTGCCCAAAGAGGTATATTTTGATGTTATTAAATACAACTCAGGGATTTCTTTATGACTTCAGAAGGCTGCAGGCCTTTGCAAACTTGTTTAAATATATTCAGAATTGATTAGGCAGCTCTATATTTCTTTCAAAGTATTCCTAAACACCACCATGGATAATTAATTCAACTTGCATTATTACTCATGGGAATTCTGTTTTATTCATGCTGTTATTTCTTCATATACTGAACCAGCTTTCCTCAAACGTTCCCAAAGCCGGTGCCCTCTTAATATGGTTGAATTACAAGTCACAGAATTGGCTTTGCTGGCAGGAGTTCCTGCAGGCTGTGGGCTCTGGGCATCAAGAGGGCACTCGGGCCTGTGCAGACTGAATCCTTGCTCTTTTTTCACAGCTATAAGACCCACGTTGCACATAAAAAAGTGGTGGGACCATTAATTTGTCAGTAAATGTTTAACAAGCAGTTATTGCAGCTGCTATGCAGGTAATGCAGAGGTAGGTTTCTGCCGGTTCGGCCTGGATCGGGCAAACTGGTAGTGGTGACGGCAGTGGGAGAGTCTCCCCCCCCCCCACGGGGACGCTTCTGTGCATGCGCACACACAGAAGCATTGTGCAAGTGTGCACATGCACACAAGCGAACCAGTAGTAAAAAAAATGGAAACCCACCACTGAGGTAACCCTCAAGTTACAACCACAATTGGAATTTTCGTTGTGAAGCAAGGCAGCTGTTAAGCGAGCCACACCCAGTTTTACACATATCTTTTTTGCTACAGTTGCAAAGTGAATCACTGCAATTGAGTCAGTCATTAAGCGAATCCAGCTTCCCCCATTGAGTTTTCTTGACAGGAGCCAGATAAGAAGGGTGCATCACAGTGCCCTCATAAATTCAAATGGTCACTCAAAGGATAGTTGTAAGATGAGGACTACCTGTAATGGCTGAACAGCTAATTGGTACACTGGGCATCGTGTCTCAGCTGTGCCCCCAACTGGTTTGCAACATTTCAAAAATTTAATAATCAGCTCTTGCATTTGTTAAATGTGGGTCTTTGATTGCAATGTGGTATCCATTATATTTACCTTTGGGGCCTTCCCACCCCACCCCACCCCAGATGCCCTTGAAAATCAGCTCAGCATTTGGGGAAGTGCTGCAATAGGAATCACTAGCCAAAAAGCCTGAAAATTCAAGACTGGGGGGGGGGGGGGGGGAATACAAACTAGGCAAAAATCCTATTCTCCAAATTCCATAGAACTTCTGCCAAAATCAGTCCTGTCTTTCTGAAGTATGTATGCACTGAAAAGAACTTGCTCTGTTTCTGTAGTCAAAGATTTATTGTAATTATTAACCAAATATAAATTAAAAGGACTCTATATTTATATAGCCTATGCCTGCTTTGTGTTCTTTGTCCTGATTTGGCCTGCTCTTTATATGTTGGCATGGGATATTCTGGGTGAATTTCTCCAACTCACTTTTCTGGAGGTCCAAAGCATTTTTCAGTTAGAAGACCTATGAGGCACTCAATAAATCCCATTAAGGCTGGGTTTAGCCCAAGCTACTAAACCCATCTATAATAAGATGCAAGTGCTGTTTTCTCCAGCTCGTTATCTATTGCTACTATTTTTATGGTTGTCCATTTCCAAAGACTGAGTGCTTCTCAGTATTAATATAAGACAATGAAAAGTAAATGTTGATTAATAATTAATAAAGTTAGAAATTCTGTTTTTATATAGCATCATAAATCAGCCAAAGAGTACAGTCACCATGTGCTTTCCTGCTTAACTGTCACAGGAAACTCTTCTTAGAACAAAAGAGCATAGAGTATATACCTAGATCTAAACTTGTAAACATTGCTATCTACTGGCTGAATACTATTGCAATTGTTACATATATATACAAGGAAACTATATTCCAACAAATAATCATCAATCTAATGTGCCATCATTCAGGAAAACCTGTTTGTTTGTTTGCTTACTTATTTATTTATTTATGTCAAGTAATTTTGACTTCTGGCGAATGCCTCGACAAATTCTGCAATTTCCCTGGAAACTTTTTTTTTTGAGGTGGCTTTGCCCTTGACCTCTTCCTTAAATTGAGAGAGGGCAACAGTCCAAAGTCATCTAGTTGATTTTGTCTGTAGAGAAGGACAAGAACTCCAAATCTCATTTCCTACCTTGGTGCCTACACCAAACTAGTTCTCAGTAGGTACTCACTCATCCCCAGTTGCCTTTCTGAAGAGAAATATTTCACAACCATCTAAACCTCTAGTAAGGAGGGGGAGGTGTAGGTATCTGGGACAAAGCTGCTGCAAATTGAATCTATCCAATATTGGAACAATATCATGACTTTGGGCCTGTCACTCTGAGCTTCACTGGTCTTTAACTTCCAATGTGGCTTTAGTTTATATAGCCTGACTTCTGTAAGCTATCTGGAATCACCGTGAGTACATTTTATGGAGCCCATAAATATTTTCTTTATAAAAAATTAATAATTAATAAGAGAACCAAGAACTAGAGAAATTTCCTGACAGAACAATTAATCAGTGGAATGATTTGCTTCCAGAAGTTTTGGGTGCTCCATTACTGGAGGTCTTTTAGAAGAGATTGAACACCCATTTGTCTGAAAATGGTATAAGGTTTCCTGCCTGAGCAGGAGGTTGGACTAGTAGATATCCAAGGTCCCTTCCAATTCTGTTATTCTGTTAAAATACATTAACCTAACAATTTGCTGTTGTTTAGTAGTCACTTGGATTGTTGCAACCACAGTATTGTAATTCTGCATTGAGGCCCATTGGACAGCTGCCTTTGGTTTTAAGTGGCACCTTTGGACATTATTCCAAAGAAAGAGAAGCTGGTGACACCTGAAGAAAAAACTATTATCTACTTGCACTTGCCTTGGACATGGGAACTCAAAAGTCCTCATCTTCAGCCTTTGACTTCTCCAATACCTATAATGCACTGGGGCAACCTCTCTTCTGCAAAATCAAGTCACTGTCCTTTATCTTCAGGGGCCATCAGAACTAGAAAAAACTGTCTTCTCCCATTCTACTTTCTAGGCTGCAGCCTTTATCCCGAAGCAAAACTTTTGTCAGAATAAATTTCCGGAGTCTCAAAAGGTTAATTTGACTCTTCATAAAACACACACTGCTAAATTGTCCCCTGCTTTTCACCCCACCTCCCTGAAAAGAATTTTGACCTTTTCCTCTGTTCTGCTTGCCAACTTTGTTCTGTGTTGTTGATGCCCCAAGCAAGGGTGTCACAAATTGTCTTTGCAATGGTGCAACCTATAATAAAGCATGGTGTGAGGCAAAGGGAATAAATGTGAGAGAAGAAGAAAGCAAGGATCTGCTGTCTGCTAACGTCTCCTGCCATGATGGCATTCATTTGCAGGCCTCCGTTTGTCTTCCTCTTTGGGGTTTTCTCAAAGGCTGAAGAGATTAGAAGATTCCCACAGCTTATTAAAAAGGAACATTCAGGAAAATGCTATGGAGTAACTCAGACATCTAGAATCAGTCAAGAATCTAACAAAAACTAGCAGACTAGGTGGCCTCTATAAGCAGAGTTTCTAGCTTTTACAACGTATTGAATTCAAGTGGGTTTTTTAAAAATATGTACAAATTAAATCATGGTCTCTTTGGTGCCTGCTGATTTTGATTAGCAAACATGGCCTCAAGTCAACTCCTGCTGATTGCATGGCTCCACATCAAGCATTATTCAACCTCGTTTCATTCCATGTTTAGATAAAGGAGCATCTGCAGAGAGGAATCAAAACTCAATATGGTGAAGCAACTATGTGATCCAAGTGCCCATAAAAAGGAGCAAGAGTTTAATCACAGAATTATGACAATAGCTCAGGGTTGAACTGTGGGGACCTTGGTACTCAGTTATTAGTTATTTTCTTGCAGACATTTCATTGCCAAACTAGGTAACTTCGTCAGATCACCAAGATCATCCCTGCCAGCACTGATAAATCAAGACACTAGTACATAAACAGAGAGCAAATCCCACTCCCTTCTGGTACCTAGGTAGGTAACAAAAGATCTGCAAGAAAACAACCAAGCCCAGGGAGTACAAAGAATTCCTTAGCTCCTCCTCCTCTCCACACAACATACACCACACTTCCTTCTAGCTAGCATTAAACAACTAGGCTCGAAGACCACCAAGGATCCCACTACCTTGACTTTTTAACATGTCCTGAAGATGACCCGGGAGAGAGTCAATAAGTCTCAGACTTGAACTAAAAAGGACTAGATCAGGAGACATCAGCTGGAGGAGATGAGGAAGCAGTGCACTCCAGGTGATCTCACCTGTCTAAAAGATGGAAGATGGCTAGAATTTCCAATTTTTCTCCATTATCCTAATCCTTCAGTTAATATGAAGCAATCATGAAGCCATTGAGTGGGCAAGAGACCATCTTTCTTTGCCCTTAGAGCTCCCTCTTTGTCCTCTGAATGGGCCACAGCATTTATCCCACCACAAGCATCCCAACAAGCCGCTGTGGCTGACTGCAGTTGAGCAGCGACTGAAGGAGACGTATTTTCACTTTGAAAAGATGGAACTGGAATGTTATTTATTTATATTAAATGGACTTACACAGCCATCTACAATCACCAATACAAGTGAAAAGCATGGTGTATACATTTAATAAATAAAGAGCCAGCCATATTTGGAACCAAAATCTTAGGTTGCTCACAAAAAAGGATTTAAAAATATATCAGTCACCATTTTTTTTACAGAAATAATTTTCGGTAAAGCTTTATTACCTTGAAAGAGTTGAAGGGGAGGAGTAGGAAAAAATGCTCACGTTTAGTCCATCAGCAGCAGAGCAAAATAAAACTGAAAAAAAGGAGTAAAAAATGTAATGTTATCTCTCAGTCACAGATCTACAGAATTAGCAATTATGAGGTAATAAACAGCAAGAACATTACTGCTCTATTAAATTCCAAGTTTCTTTTCCAGATGCCTCCTCTTAAGCCTCACGAAAAAGCACTGGCCCACATCAGATTCCTCAAGAGTTTAACAACAAGGTAGCCTCTAGGTCTCTAGAGAGCCAGGTTGGTGCAGTCGAGAAAGTGCTAGAAACCAGGAGACAATGAGTTCTAGTCCTGCCTTAGACAGGAAAGCCAGCTGGGTGAACTTTGGCCAGTCACTCTCAGCCAATCCACCTCACAAGGCTGTTGCTGTGACGAAAATAGGAGGAAGAAAGAGTATTAGGTATGTTTGCCACCTTGAATTTCTTACAGAAAATAATAAAGGTGGGATAAAAATCTAATAAATGAATAAATAAATACTGCAGTACAAACAGCTTTTCAAACCTTTCTACCAAAACTACCAATTGAGGCATTTGAGGGAATGAATGAAACTTTTACCAGGGCTGGTAGAGCAGGCTCCCCCCTGGCAGAGATGGTGGTGCTCAGGGCTCTCCCTAAGTGGATCAGCCACATCTGGAGGACTGAGAACCACACATACACTTCTTCATGCGTGTGTGATGCAGGGACCCCATAGACGGGCTTTAAAGTTTGTAAAATGCCGAACCCAATGTTGACTTGCCTTTTGTGCATGTATGCAGGACACAGGGAGATATAGAAGGAGTTGGATTGCTCTGCCCAACATTTTGCAGGGGTTTTTTAGATATAGAATTCTTTCTTGGATGCACAAGGAATTTTCTCTGGTGCAGAAGCTCTCAGTGTACATGCAGACAGGTCATAGATCAGAAATCATACAATCATAAACTGTGAGATATAAACAACAAATGATAGATCATCATATACCAATAGGAGAAGGTAGTAGGACAGATGAAAGGTGGGAAAGATGAGAAGAAGAGAAGGATAATAACAATACAGCCCTACTTACTGTTTCCCTGATCATAAGACCCAGTGTTATATTTTTTGGCCACCAAAATAAACACCAGGGATTATTTCCAGGAGGTCTAATTTTTTTCATGGCCACAACAAAATAGGAGGAGAGTTGGGGTGGGGGTGGAGAGATGGAGGATGAAGCAAGATGGTGGGGAGGTGGATAGAATGGTGCACCGCTGCTGCTGCCACTAAGCGAGACAGTGAGGGGGGTGGAGGACGAAGCAAGACGGGGGTGTGGAGCTGCCCCACACATCCTGCACAGGTTTACCAGAGGGGCCCGCCATCCGTGTGCCAACAACTGCCTGGCCTCACGGCGGCAGCTCCAGCATCCCCATGCAGATCACCAGCCCACTTCTCCTCCTCAATCAACACCACAACAGAGCAGGGGGCTGAGCGGTGCATTGGTGTGGCAGCCACTAAGCGAGGCGGTGGGGGTGGAGGAGAAAACGAGGGGGTGGAGGATGAGGCTTTTTCTCCTTTCTCACCACTGCAACAAAGTGGGAGGCTGAGCGATGCATCAGTGCCATGGCCACTAAGCGAGGCAGTGGGGTGGATGGAACAGGAGAAGAAACTACCCCTGTGTCTAGTTGTTTAGGCATGCAATGTCCTATGTAGCCATGTCCCAAGGGGAGGAGTTGAGACAGTTTATGTCCAGGATGTGAAGGGTCTGTAGATATTTTCTTAGCCCTCTTTCTGACCCTTGTAGGATCCAGGTCCTCCATGGAAGGCAGGCTGGTTGCAATTGTTTTTTCTGCAGAAAACAGGGTAGCAAAAAAATGGTTTTGGCTCATTCCAAAGTTCTCAGGGGACATAATTCTACCGAATAACCTAACACATTTCCTAGCACAACACATGCTCTCTTCCCTCACAGCCTCCCTTCACGTGGATCTGCAGACCTGCCAATTCGTGCTAGAAGCAAAGCACAGACCTAAATCTACTGAAGGTTTGAAATCTTTCTATTTTCTTGTCGCGCTGCTCCTCTAGGCACGACACAACCTTGTTACCTGCACAAGTATCAAAACCAATTACATCTCGCTGCCCAAAGAACATTTCTATCATGACTGTGAATGATGGAAAAAACATAACAAATACCAACAGCCCAAAAGAGTGTTGAAAATATTATTTCTGGTCAGGTTAGTGTGATGTACTGCCACGTTTTTGCCTCCATTTCAGCTTAAATGCCTAACCTAGCCTAATTCAACATGACTGGTTTCCAGAAGTTGGGTTACAACTCCCAGCCATCTGAAGCAGGTGTGACTGTTGGCTTAGAACTGTGTTTTACAACCTTGACAATGTTAAGACGGGAGTCTACACCTCCAGACCAATGTTACTCAACCTTTGGAACTTTAAGGAGATGCTGAGACCCTAGAAAGTGTGCAGAGAAGAACAAAAAGCATGATAGCAAAAGCACTTACACTTATGTACCAATTTACAGCCCTCTCTAAGTGGTTTATAGCCTATTGCCCCCAACAATCTGGACCTCCTGATAAGGAGTCTGGATTGAATGAGAAAACAGTTGAGGGAACTTGGTATGTCTAGTTCAGGGGTGGGTTTTTTTACATCTTGGAGCGAAGGGAAGGACGCGACAAGAAGTATGAGGAAAGTGACTTTTATTCAGCTCATAGTGGAAACGATTCAACGAGGCGTATTTCGCGCCCTACATTTATACCCCCAGGTTTGAGCGAGGGACCAATGGGGCGTCGAGTAGCTCGACCAATCAGGGCGAGGATTGGCCCGGCTCTGCCCGGGAACCAATCAGGACGAGTCCTTTGTAGCTCGACCAATCAGGGCGAGGATTGAGCCGGCTCTGCCCGGGAGCCAATCAGGAAGAGTCCTTGTTCGCGCGCTTGTATTTCCCGCGCTAGTATTCAACACCCCTCCCCCCCCAGTCATAGAGTTCCTTTAGGAGGGGCAAACATAGTCTTGTAGGTAGGCGGGACGGTGGCGTTCTCGTCCCGATCTCCGTGGTTCCCCGGCGGTCGTCGACGGGGGGGGAACCGCTGGCGGAGGCGTGTCCGTGGTGGGGGCTTGAGCCGACGGCGCGGCCCCGCGAGAGGGCATTGGCTCCGGGTCCCGTGCCCGATGTCCGTCCGCCTGGGGTGGCGTCTCTGTGGCCAACGGGGTGTCTGGTAGGGGCCCCGTGCAGTCCGGTTGGGGTGTAGGTTCAGAGTCTCGAGAAAGGCTCCGCGGAAAGGAGTAGCCAGCTGGGGTGCGCCTGCCCGGAAGGTTCGCGACGGCTTGACCCCCGTTCGCCGGGTGGAAACGGTCCGTGGGGAAAGGAGTCAATGGGGGTGGCTCCTGTTGAGAGCAGATTTCTGGGGAGCTGGGGCCGTCTCTTTCCGCAGGAAGGCGACGCCTTAACTGGTCCACGTGTCGCCTCCATTGTGTCCCGTCGGCCAGGCCGACCCTGAAGGAACAGGGGCCGGTCAGAGCTGTGATGGTTGCGGGAACCCACCGTGGATCCCCGGAAAAGGAACAGGTCCATACAGGATTCCCTAACTTAAACGCGTGGGACGGAAGGGCCCCCAGGTTGCTTGGCGGATCTCCTGCGTAAAGTGGATGGAGCCTGTCTAGGGGGGTTCGCAATCTCCTACCCATCAAGAGCTCCGCGGGACTTTTGTTGGTCGTTGGGCAGGGTATGGAGTGCTGGCTCAAGAGATAGGCCGCTACTCTTTCTTGCCAGTCGCCCTGGTCCATGCGGCCCAAGGCTTCTTTTGCTGAGCGAACTGCGCGCTCCGCCCGGCCGTTGCTAGCTGGGTGATAGGGGGCTGTGGCCGCGTGTCTGATCCCCTGTTCGGCCAGGAATTCTTGGAACGTGGTGGAGGTAAACTGGGGCCCGTTATCGGAGACTATCACATCCGGTAACCCATGGGTAGCGAACATCTTACGGAGGGCCCTTACTGTACTCTCTGCTGTGGTGGAGGTCATGATTACTAGCTCCACCCACTTGGAGTAAGCATCGACCACTATCATGAAGTTCCGGCCGTGGAAGGGGCCGGCAAAGTCGATGTGTAAACGGGACCATGGGCCTCTAGGGATCTCCCACTCTCGAGGGGCGGCTATGGGGGGATTCGGCCTAGAGTTTTGGCAGATCCTGCATCGGCCTACGTAGTCTGCGATTTCTGTGTCTAACAAGGGCCACCATACGTAGCTACGGGCTAAGGCTTTCATTCGTGCTATGCCTGGGTGGTTTTTGTGGAGTGCGGGCAGGATTCGTGCTCGTAGGGCTGTAGGGATCACTACCCTATCCCCCCAGACAAGGCAACCCCCGTGAAGGGCGAGTTCGGCCTGTCGCACTTTGAATGGGCGGAAGTGTTCCGCTACCTTTTCCGTGGGCCACCCCCTCAAAACCCATGAAGCGACCTGAGATAGGACGGGGTCAGCCTTTGTGCAGGCTGCCATGTCCGTGGCAGAAACGGGGAGGTCGGATTCGGCAATGGACAGAATAGAGAGCGCGGGCACGTGGGCTGTGTCCGTCTCTGGCAGGGGGCAGCGGCTCAGGGCGTCTGCGTGTCCTAGCTGTTTGCCCGGACGGTATAACAGCGTATACGAGTACGCCGTTAGGAACTCTGTCCAGCGTGTCATGCGGGGGGACAAGATGGGGGGAGTGGGCTTGTCACCCGCCAGTAGCCCCAGGAGGGGCTTGTGATCCGTGACTAGGGTGAACTTTCTACCATAAAGGTAGTCATGGAACCGCTTAATGCCGGACACTGCAGCCAGGGCTTCTTTATCGATTTGGCTGTAGTTCCGCTCCGTGGAGGAGAGTGTCCGGGAATAGAAGGCTATGGGGGCTTCTGAGCCGTTTGGGAGGACGTGGCTCAGCACCGCCCCTACGCCATAGGGGGAGGCATCGCAAGTCAGAATTAGAGGCATCCTATCGCTGTACTGGATTAGGACTGCCGATGAAGTTAAAATATCCTTTATAGCCGCGAACGCGTGCGCTTCACGGCTACCCCATTTCCAGGCTGCTGACCGGTCAAGTAGACGGTGTAGCGGCTCAGCTAGTGACGCCTTGTGGGGGATAAAAGGGGCGTAGAAATTTAAGAGCCCCAGGAATGCTTGTAACTCCGCCCTAGAGGTGGGTGCGGGTGCGTTTTTGATGGCGGCAACTTTGGAAGGAGTGGGGTGGATGCCTTGGGCATCAATGAGGAACCCCAGGAATTCAACTTTGGGAACTGCAATTTCGCATTTGCTGCGCTTTAATTTCAGTCCCGCCTCCCTGAAACGTGTGAGGACCTCCCGCAGCGTTTTCAGGAGCTCCGAGTGGCTGGGGGCTGCGACCAGGACGTCGTCGAAGTAGGGAACGACGCCTGGGAGCCCGTGGAGCAACCGCTCCATGAGGCTCTGGAAAATCCCAGGGGCGACCGAGACGCCGAATTGCAGACGGCGGCAACGGAAAGCTCCGCGGTGGGTGACGATAGTCTGGGCTGTAGCCGCATCGTCGTCTACGGGAAGCTGCTGGTAGGCCTGTGCCATGTCTAGCTTAGCGAAAATGCGGCCCTGTCCTAAGGAGTGGAGTAGGTGCTGTACTACGGGAACCGGATACGGGTTTGCCTGTAGGGCCAAATTGATGGTCGACTTGTAGTCGGCACATATTCTCACCGATCCGTCGGGTTTGACCGGGAGGACTATGGGGGTTTCCCAGCGGGCGTGATCTACGGGCTCGAGTACCCCTTGTTCAATTAACTTATCGAGTTCCGCATCTACCTTTGCTCTCAATGCGAAAGGGACCCTGCGTGCCTTTAGCCTAACGGGGGCGACCTGAGGATCGAGGCAGAGAGAAATGGGGGTACCCTTGTAACAACCCAATTTCCCGTCGAACACATCTGAGAACTCGTCTAGGACGCTATCTACGGGGAGGGAAACTACCCTGTGTACCCCTTCTATGGTGAGGCCCAAAGCGGAGAACCATTCTAACCCCAGGAGGGCGGGCAGGTTGTTCCTTACGACTAAAACTGGGAGTTTCCCTTTAAAATTTCCATATTCCACCCGGATGTGGCATAACCCAGCTGTGGGAATCCCATTTCCCTGGTAATCTAGGAGGGAGACCCTGGCGGGGCGCAGCTTTCTCTGGGGGACCCCGGGGCAAAGGCGGGAGAACAAAGCCCAAGATAGGAGAGAACGGGATGAACCGGAGTCCACCTCCATTTGGCAAAGCTGACCTTCGAGACGGACGGCGGTGCTTATTTTCCGGTGGCCGGCGGGAACGGGGGATGCCTGGTAGACCACGCAGTCGGCGCTGGGGGGCTGGTAGGTTGAGTGGCAGTCCTCCGTGCGCCTCGCGGGACGTGGCTGCTGGCGGCGTGGTGGTGCCGGGCGCTGGTCGCTGGGCTGCATAAACGACGGGGCTGGCAGGGGAGCCCGGCATACTCTGGCGAGGTGTCCTTCTCCTTGGCAACGGCGGCAGACGGCAGAACGGTACGGGCAGGCTGTGCGGCTGTGGCGGCCGCCGCATCCGCGGCAAGGTGCGTTTGAGGCCGGCTGAACGGGTGCCGGTGGTTGCTGGGGTGGCCTCCGTTTGGGCTGCAGCCTCATCTGGCCGACGATTTCCTCCTCCTCCTCCTCCTCGTTTTCGGCAGGGGAGAGATCGTCGACGAGGTTCGTCTGGGCGAGCGGCCCCGCGACGGTTTGTGCGGGGGGGTTTAGCTGGAGGCGTTCCATGTCGGCCGTGGATTGCTCGGAGAGTTCGGCGGCTCGCGCTATTTCCACGGCTTGCATCAGGGTAATCTTGTGATTCCGGAGCAATCGGCCGCGTAAGTGTGCGTCGCGGACCCCGCACACAAACTGCTCCGCAAGGTTTTCCTCCAGGTCTGCAAAATCGCACTGGGCGGCCACAGTGCGCAAGGCCTCCAGAAAATGGCTAATGGATTCATTAGCCCTTTGTACTCGGCGGCGGAAAGCGAAACGGCGTGCAAATAAAGAGGGTGAGGGAGCGTAGTGGTTCCTCAGCCTGGACATCAGCTCGGCCCACCCAAGTTTGTATGCTGGCCTCGGGGCGGCCAGGGCTCTCGCAGAGGCGAACATGGACGGCTCACAGCAGGACAGGAAGAAGCTGCATTTCTCCTCATCGGTCTGAGCCTGGTTTTTCGAAGCGATCAGGTAACACTCGAACCGCTCCATGAATCCGTCCCATGATTCTCCGGTGGCTCCGCCGAATGGCGCGAAAGGAGGAAGCGATGACGCCATCGTGGTGTGGGGCCGGAGAGGGGAGAGGCAGGACGAAGAAAAATTCGCGTTCGCTGCCGGAGTTCTCGGTCTGACGATAGCGTTCTGGCTGGTTCAGACGCGGTGGCAGCTGGCTGTTCTTCTTCGTGGTCGCGGGAATCGGAATCCCATCCTCGTCGCCAGTTTTACATCTTGGAGCGAAGGGAAGGACGCGACAAGAAGTATGAGGAAAGTGACTTTTATTCAGCTCATAGTGGAAACGATTCAACGAGGCGTATTTCGCGCCCTACATTTATACCCCCAGGTTTGAGCGAGGGACCAATGGGGCGTCGAGTAGCTCGACCAATCAGGGCGAGGATTGGCCCGGCTCTGCCCGGGAACCAATCAGGACGAGTCCTTTGTAGCTCGACCAATCAGGGCGAGGATTGAGCCGGCTCTGCCCGGGAGCCAATCAGGAAGAGTCCTTGTTCGCGCGCTTGTATTTCCCGCGCTAGTATTCAACAGGTTTCTCACCCCGTTCCAACCGGTTCGGTTGGAACGGGGCCGGCGGCATCCTCGTGCATGCGCGCGGTGCACGCATGCGTACTAGCATCTGTGCGAGGCTCCAGCTGCTCCTGGAGGATTGCGCAGGCGCTGTATGCGTCCTGCGCATGCGTGGAAGCGCAGAACTCGTCAAAACTGGGTAAGAAGCGCGGGCGGGCGGGTGGGCCCTTCGCCGTTCCCGGAAGTTACTTACTTCCGGGTTCGCCGACCAACCGGTTCGCGGTGGTCCCTGCGAACCGGTTGAAACCCACCCCTGGTCTAGTTGATCAAAGAGAAGGATTGGGGTTAGAAGGTTAACTGTGTTCCTGTACTTGAAGGGCCCTGTACAAAGAAAGGGGGGTTGATTGATTCTCCAAAGTACCTGAGGGAAGGACAAGAATTAATGGATAGAAGCTTATCAAGGAGAAATCCAATCTAGAACAAAGGAGACATTTCCTGACAGTGAGAACCATTAATGAGTGGTACAACTTGCCTCTGGAAGTTGTGAGTGCTCCATCACTGGAGGTTTTCAAAAACAGACTGGAAAACTGTTTAACTGGGATGGTATAAGGACTCCTGCCTTGGGCAGGGGGTTGGAGTAGAAGACTTGCAAGGTACCTTCCAGCCCTTTGATTCTGCTCTATGAATTTCAACCCCGAGAATTTCCCAGCCAGTTCTTGGAGTTGGTCCACCCATTTTAAAGTTTTCAAGATTGAAAAGTGCTGGGTTAGCTGATAGAATAAATTTGGAGAGCAACAGCGTAACAACAGTCAGATTAGTCAATTCAAAAAGCATAAAGCTATGGGACAATCCTGTAGATGTTTTTCCACATATCATAATCTATCCATGGTATCATTAAAGCATTAAAAATAAACTGAAAGCAACCAAATATTAGAAAACACAATAAAGCTTTATGTGTCCTTGGGGTATGGTTTAAAAAAACCCAGGAAGATAGCAACCTTCATGGTGGAACCAATGCTTTGCCCATTTTTCATGTGTATCACATATGCAGCACACTTAAATAATAGGCAGGGTTTCAATCATACTGTTGTGTCCACCATCTTGAATTCTTTGACCTTATCCTGGGGATTGCCCTGTCAGGAACATGGTGGGCCAAGCTGATTAATTAGACAGACTCAAGTCCACAATTCTTTTTTACCCAAATTTCCCCCAAAAGCAATCGATTCACTTGAGAATGGATCATCTCCCCTTGGAAGACAAAATGTTCTGCATGGATGCATCAAAATCCCCTTGTAGAAATTAGCTGGAAAGCGGGGGAAGCTGTCTGGGGAATTCTAGGAGTTGAAGTCCACCCCTCTCAAAGTTGCCAAGGTTGAGAAACGTTGGTCTATATATTTGGGTCAAAAAAGTGCCAAAAAGAATTAAAATGCTGACCACAGCATTGAACAGGAGGAGTGATGGCTTCCATCACCTGTTTGCAGATGCCATATTGACTTTTTTGCAGAGGTAAAATTCAGCAGGTTCTGACAGGTTCTAGAGAACCAGTAGCGGAAATTTTTAGTAGTTTGGAGAACTGGCAAATACCCCCTTTGGCCCCAGAGTCGGGAGGGAATGGGGATTTTGCAGTATCCTTCCCCTACCATGCCCACCAAGCCATGCCCACAGAACCAGTAGTAAAAAAAATGAATTTCACCACTGCTTTTTTGACTCATCCCTTCCCTGTAAATACTCCCACTTTAGGATGAGGCATTCCTCCTTGAGCTGCATTCTCCTTTACTTAAAGGGGTTTTGGTTGTGTAAATATGTGTAATCCTAGGCTTTTGCCTCCGTTAATGCTACAAAAATGTAGAATAAAAGTCAAACAGAAAGCCTTCCTTCTGCACTGCTCCTTCATTTATTGCCTATGAATTTATTGCCCATTATGGGTGAAGCTTTTGTGCTGCCAGTGCAAAGAAAGCTACAGCCTCCAACAATTAAAATATTAAAATATTTGTCTTCTTCCAATCAGAGCTGAGAGTCAACCCACATCTTTTCAATATATTTCACAGATTGGTCATTCTAGTGGAAAATAAAAATCATAATATAGAAAGCCCTCAATCAAAGAGTAATCAGAAGAGCAGGTATTAGCAGGACTGATACCTTCAGTGATTTCTGAGGATTTCAAAAGATTTCAAAGGGCAGGCAAAGTTGGAGGATGGAGTTAAGCAAGTCATCAACCTAGAATAAGGTGATCAGATTTTCAGATTGGTAAAGAGGGACACCATTGACCCAAGGGGGAGGGGGGCTTGATTAAAAATTTTATATTTTGTCAAAAGCTCACAAAAGGCGATTAATGACCCCAGGACACTGAAACCATCATAAATACAAATCTGTTGCCAAACAAAATTTTGATCACATGACCATGAGGATGCTGCAATGGTCGCTAAGTGTGTAAAATGGTCGCAACAGTCGCTAAGTGTGAAAATGGTCATCAGTCACTTTTTTCAATGCCATTGTAACTTTGGTCACTAAACATTTTCCCCCTCCTCGAGACACCTCACTTCTTCCTTCCTTCATTCCTCTTGCTTATCTACCTTCACCTTATCCGTCTTCTGCTCTTTCCCTCTCTTCCATCCTTTCTCCTTCCATCTTCTCTTCTTTCCTCACTCACTCCCTTCCTCCTTTTCTCTTCCTTCCTCCTTCCATTCTTTCAGCTTCCTTTCTTTTGCCTATCTACCTTCTCTTTCTGCTCTTTCCATCTCTCTCTTCCCCTTCACTTCTGTTCCTTCCTCTTTCCATCCTTTCACCTTCCCTCCTTCCTATTTCTTCCTTCCTTCCTTCTGCCTATCTACCTTCACCTTCTCTGTCTTTCTGCTCTTCCCCTGTCTTCCCCTGTCCTCCCTCCCTCCCTTCTTTCCTTTCTAGTTCCATCTTTTCTTCTTTCCTCTCTCCCTCCCTTTTTCTTCCTTCCTTCCTCCTTCCTCTTGCCTATCCACTTCATCCTCTTTGTCTTTCTGCTCTTTCCCTCTCTTCCCCTTCTCTTCCTACCTCCTTCCCTCTTTTCTCCCTCCCTTCTTCTTTTTCTTCCTTTCTTTCTTCTTCCATCTTCCTCCCCCCCCTCCCTCCTTACATACAAATGTTATTAAACTTTGAAACTTTGAAACTTTGACTCCGATTTGAATACCAGGACACAGAGCCGGGCGGGGAGATAAGCACCTTCATTTGCATTCTCTGTTACCATGATGCTTTGCGAGGAACAATCCCAGGGGCTCCCTGTGACTTTTTGCAGATTTTTGTGCTTAAAAAAAAGGAGGACTTTTAAAAAATGCCACAGAATGAGCTGTCAGCCTGACAAAATGCAACCCCTCCTTCCTTCGTCCTCCTCCTCTTCCATCACTAACAGCTGGGGGCTCAGAAATTGGAGCGAATAGCCAGTCCTCCATCTCTTCCCTCTTCCTGGATTCACTCCAAAGTTTTTTAAATCCCCCTTCTGTGCATAAATACTCCTTCAGCTTCTCTCTCTCCCTCTCTCTCTCTCCCTCCCTCCCTCCCTCCCTCTCTCTCTCTCTCTCTATGTATCTGTTTATCTCTCACTCTCTGTGTGCCTCTATCTCCCTCCCTCCCTCTGTCTCTCTCTCTGTCATTCTCTCTGTGTGTCTGTCTCTCTCTGTCTCTCTCTCTCTCTTAAGAGCTTTTATTAGGACTTATCTAGTGGCGATTCGGGCGGCTAAATGTTTGAATTTCTCCGCTCTCATTGTGTCCTCAGAATCACGCCCGGCCGCCCTGTTTAGGATAACCCGCTCCCTCCTGAAAGGGAGGGATGCGGGCGAACCCTTGCAGGGAAGAGCCGAGGAATTTGGTCAGTTTCTGTCAGACAAAGTCGCTCAGATTTGGACAAGCCTGGACTCCACTTGGACAGTACCTGCTGAGATGCCGAGAGTGGGCCTTGATCGGATTTCTTGGAGCGAGTTCCAGCTTGCTACTCCTGAGGAAGTGGACAAGGCCATGGGAGTGTAAGTACCTCCACCTGTTTACTGGACCCGTGTCCCTCCTGGCTGGTTTCGACGAGCAGGGAGGTCACCCGAGGCTGGCTCCAGAGGATTGTTAATACCTCACTACAGGAGGGATCTTTCCCGCTGCCCCTAAAGGATGCGGTGGTAAGACCCCTCCTTAAGAAGCTTTCTCTGGATACAGCTATTCTTAACAACTACCGTCCAGTGTCCAACCTCCCTTTTGTAGGGAAGGTTGTTGAGAAGGTGGTGGTCTTTCAGCTCCGACGGACCTTGGAGGAAGCTGATTATCTAGATCCCTTTCAGTTGGGTTTCAGGCCTGGTTACTCCACTGAAACTGCTTTGGTCACGCTGACCGATGATCTCTGGCAGGCCAGGGATAGAGGGCACTCCTCTATCCCTGGTGCTTTTTGACCTCTCAGCGGCCTTCAATACCATCAACCATGGTATCCTTCTGCAACGACTGGGAGAGGTGGGAGTGGGAGGCACCGTGTTATGGTGGTTCTCCTCTTACCTCTCAGATAGGTCGCAGTCGGTGTTGGTTGGAGGACAGAGGTCGACCCCTAGGCCCCTAAAATATGGGGTGCCTCAGGGCTCGGTCCTGTCCCCCGTCCTATTTAACATCTACATGAAGCCGCTGGGTGAGATCATTCGTCGGCACGGGATCAAATATCATCAATATGCGGACGATACTCAGTTGTATCTGTCCACCCCGTGCCAACTCAGCGAAGCAGTAGAAGTGATTTCCAATGCCTGGTGCCTGTTAGGGGCTGGATGGGAGTAAACAAGCTGGCATTCAATCCTGACAAGACAGAGTGGCTGTTGATGTTGCCTCCCAAGAATGGACCAGATATTCCATCTCTTAGCCTGGGGGGCGAAACCGTTTGCCCCTCAGAGAGGGACCGCAACTTGGGTGTCCTCCTGGACCCTCAGCTGACATTAGAATACCATCTGCCGGCTGTGACCAGGGGGGCTTTTGCCCAGGTTTGCCTGGCGTACCAGTTGCGGCCCTACCTGGACCGGGAGGCACTTCAAATGATCACTCATGCTCTCGTCACCTCTAGGCTCGATTACTGTAATGCGCTTTACTTGGGGCTGCCCCTGAAGAGTGTTCAGAGACTACAATTGGTCCAGAATGCAGCCGCACGAGCGATATCGGGTGTACCTAGATACACCCATGTTACACCTATCCTCTGCGAGCTGCACTGGCTTCCCATCAGTCTCCGAATGAGCTTCAAGGTGCTGGTTGTTACCTTTAAAGCCCTACATGGCTTAGGACCTGGATACCTACGGGACCGCCTCCTGCCACATACCTCCCAACGACCTATAAGATCTCACAGATTGAGCCTCCTTCGGGTACTGTCGACCGGGCAATGCCGGTTGGCGACTACTCAAGGGAGGTATTTCTCTGTAGCCGCTCCGGCCCTGTGGAATGATCTCCCCGCAGAGATCCGGACCCTTCCCACTCTCATGGCCTTCCGTAAGGCCACTAAAACCTGGCTGTTCCGGCAGGCCTGGGGCTATTGACCCCAAAATATAGTCCAGCCCCACTTGGAATGGAGTGCATGGTGTGTTTTTAAATCTATCTCTTCTTTTTTCTATTCCTTTTGATTTATTTGTATTGTTAGCTGCCCGGAGTCCTACGGGATTGGGCGGCATACAAATGCTATTAAACTTTGAAACTTTGAAACTCTCTGTCTCTCCTCCCTCCCTGTGTCTGTCTGTGTGTGTGTGTTTCTCACTCTGTGTTTGTGTGTGTGTGTCTCTGTCTCTGTCTGTAAGCCGCTGTCACACCTGTCGTCCTGGATCAGTCTGAGCTGCCTGTCCTTCTTCAACACCTCCCGGGGGTGCACATCCATCGTAAAATCCATTGGGTCGTCCAAAGTAGCGGGGCTCAGCAGGACCTTGGCTGAATGCGTGCAAACGCTCAAGTCTGCTGCTCGCCGCTCCTCAACTAGTTGCAAAGTTCTCTCCAGAGATTCTGGCAGGCGGAGGCAGCGCTTGCCTCTCGAGCTTTGGCGAAGGGGATTTTTTCTGCGGGACGGAGCCTGGGCAGCAGGGAATTTCCCCGCCGAAGTAGAAGGTGAGGCTTTCAAACTAGTCTGATCCTGCTTGAAAAGGTTGCTGTGGCAGAACAAAGTGTGCCCTGGCTGAAGATTTCCTCTTTCAGTTGGTCTCTGGAATTCCCCCCCCCCCTTTTTTTTCTACAGAAAGAAAAGGTTTTTTGACTGGGTAGGTCAACATGATTAGGGCCGTTCTGCTCCTCTTTTGCACTACCCTCCTCTCTCTGATAGCCGCCTGGTTAAAAAGGAGGAGGAGGCTCCGCTGGTCCGGAGCCCATCTGCGGGGGGAGGGATCCCCCTTGCGTTCCTCGTCTTCCCGGATGGGCTCCGGACCAGCGGAGCCGCCTCCTCCTTTTTAACCAGGTGGCTATCAGAGAGAAGAGGGTAGGGCATGCCCGTGGGCTTGTGCAGCATCCGAATTCTCGCCTCCTGTTCTTCGGCTGTTGCACAATTCCAAGGGCACGCGCTGCCCAGTTTGCTGAATCCGGCGTGGCTTCAGAGAAAGAAGGCGTGTGACAAAGCCCCCCCCCCATCTCCGCTGCCTGAACATTTGAATGAAGGAGGCTGCAGGCTCCTTTGTCCTTGGCTATGCGATTTTCTTTCATTCTCTGCTGCCCAAACGAGTGAATGAAGCAGAGGGAGAATGAAAGGAGATTGTGTCCCTTCTGTCTCCCGGTTGCTCAGAAAAGCAACTTCGGGGAAGTCCTTTAGCGGCAGGCGTCCTAGAACCTGCCTGCTAGCAAAGGACCTTCCCGAAGTTGCTTTTCTGAGCAACAGGGAGACAGAAGGGACAAAATACCGACTGGCTGGGACAAATATACAGGGCTGGGGGCGGGGGCGGCTTACTTCCGGGTCCGGTCACAAAAGTCGGGACTTTTTAAGAACGCCCCGGGATGCGGGACAAATTGTGCAAAATCGTGACTGTCCCACCAAAATCGGGACATCTGGTCACCTTAGCCTAGAATCATTATGTTCCCACAATGATTTAAGCCCAACTCTTCTTGAATTCCACTGATTCTCAGCTACCACCACATTAGTGCTGAATGTTAATAGACTAGATTCTATATAGGTTGAGCATTAAATCTTAACTGCAACTTAATATATGGTTCTGATTCTTCATGAACTGATATTACTGAAGATTTGCAGCCTTACATCTGTCAATGCCTGCCAGCCTTTGGAGAGGGTTGCAATAACTAAATAAATGGTTCTTTTATGGTCCAGATTCAACCTGCCATGTCAAGGTGAGAACCACTGTTCCCTCTAAGGTGCGCGCCTGCGCGGCCGCGCACCTCGCAAGAAAAGCCCGCGCAGCAGATTCTATCTGCCGCGCAGAGTTTTCTGTAAAGCAAACGTGGGGAAGTTCTTTGCAGGCGCCTAGAACTGGCCGCCTGCAAAGGACCTCCCCAGACTTGTTTTGATGAGCCGCCAGTCCTCTTGCTTCTTCTCCTTCACCAGCAAAGCTCCCGCAGTGGTGCCTCTCCCTCCACGCGGAGCACCTGAGCTGGCCCCCGCATTATCCCTCCCCCTTCCTCCTCTGCCGTGCTTTTGAGGCCGCGGGAGCTAGTAGGAAAGCGGCGGAGGTGGAGGCGGCGGCAGGGATAACCCAGAGCCCAGCTGAGCTGAGGTGCTCCGAGCGGAGTCAGCTGGGCTCTGGGTTATCCCTGCCGCCGCCTCCACCTCCGCCGCTTTCCTACTAGCTCCCGCGGCCTCAAAAGCACGGCAGAGGAGGAAGGGGGAGGGATAACGCGGGGGCCAGCTCAGGTGCTCCGCGTGGAGGGAGAGACGCTGCTGCCATGGGCGGGGACGCCAGCGGGAGCTTTGCTGGTGAAGGAGAAGCAAGAGGACTGGCGGCTTTGAAATGCAACCCCCTGGTCCCGCCGGCCGCGGATTTGATTCGGCGTAAGTGGGGGCCGAGCACATGCTGAGCCGACTTTACGCAGTGAGGCGGAGTAATTCAAACCCCCCCCAAAGAACGTTTGTGTGTGTGTGTGTGTGTGTGTGTGTGTGAGAGAGAGAGAGAGAGAGAATTGGATCAAAATTGGTGGCCAAAGGAGTGGAGGGAGGGAGGGAAGGAAGGAAGGAAGGAAGCCCTGCCCCCTGTGAAAAAAACTGAAGATGGAGCAGTGAATGAATAAACCATAAAAGCAACAAACAGTTAATGCATAAGTAAGCTGAGGAGCAAGTTCTCAACTAAGGAAGAAATATAAGAAAGAAATATAAAAAGCTCAATATGCCAAAACACTTATTTTAGTCTTCATTTAATTACTTGTATTGTAGTCTGATGTAACATCTTTTTAAAGTTAACGTTAGTTAGAAAAGATAGGGTACAAAACTTAAATAATAAAAAAATTGTACATTCATTTTGAAAAATAAATGCAAGACTTGATTAATTTCATATCTTTATTTAAAATAGTTTTGGCATGGCATATGATTTTATTGACTCACTTGGAAATGATGTGGATGTTGTATCTGATTCTGAGGTATATATATTCTTAAGTAACATAACATATAGCATATTGTCCAAACTTGCTAGACTATTTAATTGATCTTACTACTTTAAAGGGGGAGAGTTTTTTATGTTGCATTTATATATTATATTTATTACATTTATATTCCACATTATATATTTGTATTGTTATTTTAGTGTATATTGTCAATTTTGATAGATATTATATTGATATATCAATACTGATTTTAATCATACTAAATAACAATTACTGGTATTATTTATCAGCATTACATATTTACAGTTTTTAATATTGAGTTAGTCATATTTTAGAATAATAGCGTTATTTTTTAATAGGATAATTGGCAAAATCTAATTCACATGTGATGGGTTGCATTCCAAAGGAATGTGAGAGGACAGGTTGCCTGCAAAATGCCAGGACCCAGGACCCTGTTGGTGCCATGTCTCTCTCTAGCCAGTCTAACAATCTAAAAGCTGAGCAGAGAGCCTTTTTTTTTAAGGGTGAGGGGAAAAGTATAGTGTTTGAGTGGCACTTTTCATGTCTGGCATTCATCGGGCTGAAACCTCGCTCGCAATTGGCGCTTGATGCTTGGAAGGTTGCGCAAATGTCCAGCAGACGCGACAGCAGTTCAAACTGTGGCTCTCTTAGGTGCTCAGGCATGAAACTGTGCAGCTCACACACTATACTTTTCCGCTCACACTGAAAAAAAATTAGAGGGAACATTGGTGACAACCCAATTGACTTAAATGCAAATAGTACTGTTTGTTTTCCATTGCCAATGCGGGCTCAATGTCCTTTACAACTCTTATTCAAAATGTATTGGATGGGGAGGAGGGGCTTCCTGTGGGAGGAGCCTGTCGCCGAGGAGCTCAACGAAGCCCCTCTTAAAGATCTGGTCTGTATATCTAATTAAGATCAATAGATATCATCCCTTTCTGGCAGAAAGGGACAGGCAGAAGCTCAGGTGTTAGGATTTATTCGTAGTTCACAGCCCTCTTCTTTTTTTTTGGGCTGCGAACAGAGAATGGATCCAACGTAGCCGAGCTTTCATCTCCAGCCATTTCTTTACAGCTGCCTTTTTGCAGCCCTAGACAGCCTCCCCCGCACTCAGGACAATGACAAATTGCTTTTAAGATAATACGAGCGGGTCACACCTCTGTGATGTGTGTTTTTTTTTTTTAACTATCTAAACACCAGCCTTGTTTTTCCTTTGAACTTTTCTGCGCAATTGGGACACAAAATGGCGTTTTTACTGTGTTGGTGATTGATGACGTAATTAACTGGCTTTATTTCCCCGGAGACCGCTACTCATTAATGAGCAAAGTCCACAAATAATTTATTGAGAACTGGCCAGCTGAAGACACTGTTTATCTGTCTATTCTCAGATTTTATCTATAATGCCTCCCAAGTCTAAACAGGCAAAAAAACCCTCCCCCCTTGTGCCTAAAGAACCTGCTACCAAATCGCTGCCTTTGTCTCCTACGCCATCTACTGGAGATTTCTTGACACAGGAGCTTCTCTTTCAAATAATTAATGACTTTAGAAAAGAAATTCAAGAATTTGTGTTGGATTTATGCGATAAAATACATGCCAAAATTGCCCAGATGAATGCGAATGTGTTTGAAGTCACGTCTACTTTAACAGATTATGTTGAAGAAATGGAGACGAAATTGGAATCTTTGGAGAGGGCTAATCTTGATTTGTCTTCTAATATTCAAGCTTTACAACAAGAGATTATTAATAATCAAACACAACTTACAATGATAAATTATAATACAAAGGCGTTTGCATTACGAGTTAGAGGATTGCCTGAAAGGAAAGGAGAGAGTTTGAAACAGACTTTTGTAGAAGCTTTCAGCCAACTGGTGGGAGGCCCAGGACTTAATTTTGATTGGAATATTCGAAAAATCTATCGCCAGAATTCGCATGTGGCGGAGCAACGACAGCTTCCAAGAGACATAATTATACATTTTTTCACAAGAGAATCCAGAAATGCGATTTTACAAAAGTTTTATAAAAGCAGGCTCCGAATTGAGAACCACGATTTGTTCGTCTTTAAAGATATTCCGCTTCAGATGCTCCACGCAAGGAGAAGTTATACTTTCTTAACCCAAGAACTCAGAAATCGTCAAATAAAGTATAAATGGGAGGCTCCAGTTGGAATTACAGTTACATTTGAAAATCAAAGATTTCGTATTAATTCTGTTTCGGAAGCTCGGGACTTTTATTATAAAATTCTGAAGGCGGGGCTTCCTGACTCACCCGGAAACGCGGAAGGACAAGGTGAAGGAAAGACAAGCAGCAACTCATTTGACTACAAGAAGGAGGGAGTTGCTCTCCCCCTACTGGAGAGGCAGAAGAGCGGAAACTGAGGATTCAGTTATATCTACAAAGCAGCGGGACACGTGGTTATAAGGCAGAGGGTTGCCTTTTCTTTCCGGAAGGACAGAAGAGTAAAGAATACAGACCCAGCGACGTTTTTAAAATACTTTCTAAGCTTTTGGACTGATTAAAACTTTAGGATTTCTGTTTGGTATGAAATGGTGAAGTTGTGTATTGATACGGGACTTTTACAAGACTTATTTGAGTTTAAATCCAAACTGCGCACGAAGTGTTTTCTGTGAGGAAAGCGGGGACTAAGATTTATTTGAATTGCGGTTTGGGGTGAATGGAGTGTGGAGCAGAAAGGAAGGTGGAATGGGATATTGATGAAGGAATCTTGGGATTGAACGAACTGGTATGAATTTTGGGCATATGTTTTATGAATCTACAAGTCTGAAGTATAATATAAAAAGCTCAGGATTTTAAAGTGAAGAGTGAGATCCTAATCTTATGCAATCTGGGCTTGGGAGGAATGGAGATGTGAAACGAAGGATAGGAAGATGAGCAGCGAAAATATGAAGACAAATTGATCTTTGTATAAACTAATATTTGAATATAAGCTTAAGAAAGACTATCTGGAGATTCTACAGGAAGATGGGGGTAAATATCAAAGAACTAAGGGACGAGGACAAAATATAAATGGAATGATTTATACTGTTTAAAATTTGAAGAATGATGGGAGGCTGAGCATAATGCAAAAGAGTTTTTAATTTTACTTTATTTACTTTTTTGTTTTTGTTTTCTTTTTCGGAGTGTTCTTTTTATTTTATTTTCATTATTATTGTTAATAAGATACTTTGAAGGTGAATGGTACTGAACTGTGCCGGGTGTGTGACCTGGGAAGTCGGAGGGGGTTAGGGAGGGGGGTTCATTGGGGGTGGGTGGGTGGGTGGAGATATAGCTTCAATATATAGAAGAATACACTTGTATACTGCTGTTCCTTATCTTTTCTTTTTATTTTTCTCTTTTTTTTTCTTATTGCTTTTTTCTTTCCCTTTTTTTTTCTGGGTGTAAGGAATAGAGAAATGCACCATAGTGAGAAGTAGAGGAAAAGAAGAGGGAGAAGTAAGGAGGGAGGAAGAGGGGAATGTAAGGAGGATGAGAGGGGAAGGAGGGTGAGAAAGGCGAGAAAGGAAGATAGGAGGGGAAAGGGAAGTAGGAGGGGTGATTGTTGGAGGGAGAAAGGAAAGTTGGAGGGGGAGAAGAAGGGATGTGTGAAAGTGATAGGTGGGGTTTATGAGTTGCGTTTCGGTTGGGGGTGTTGTTTTTTTTTGTTTGTTTGTTTGTTTGTTTGTTTTTTGTTCTTCTTACGATTATAATATTATTATTGCCAATATCCAGTATATAAGTGAATGTACAAAATTGAAAATGAAAAAATGAATAAAACATTTACAATTAAAAAAAAAAAAAATGTATTGGATGGAAATTCTGGGAATAACAGTCCAGCACATCTGGAAGGCTACAGGGTTGGGAAGTCAACTTTAAAACCAGTGGCAGACAGCTGTGTGAACAGGGAGGACCCACTAAGCACAGCTCAATTGGTAAACACCCCATACAACAGAGGGGAAACCTTGCCAGATTAGACCAAAGGTTGTTGTCTCCCACAGAAGACAGCCTTGTGAAGTTCAAAAATAAGACCAGGTGTCAATGTCATTTCCTTTTCTTTCCTGCCTGCCCCCCATCTCTTCCATGGCTGTTGAGATGAAAGGAACAAGTACACACACCACAGGAGTATCTACACCATTCACCATGTCGTCCTTTAGAAATATTTGTGTGTTCCGCTTGCCTGCTGATTGCAGTGTGTGCAATTCCTGTAACACAAGGGCATGATCTGACAAAGTAAAGGGCTGTTAAAATGGGTGCAGACATGTTTTTGTCATGCTCCAAGACTTGAGCATTTCCTCCTGCAGGACCTTGTGCAGGAATAGCTCGTTTTCTTCCCTCCTTGTTCTAAAAGAAGCAGCCCGAACCCCAACTACTATAGGCATTCATGTCATGAGTTAAATCTGGTCCTACAGTGACTTCTCCCATTATCCCACATATGGATGGTTATTTGTTTTTAGATGAATAAAAAACAATAAATCCATGCCAGTAATTGGAAAAAAATTCATTTCTCATGGTCCATAAGTTACTGTTCTGAGAAAGATTAAATTAGTAAACTTTATGAGCTCTTCTTCCAACATCATTGACCTATTGCACTGAACTTTATGAAGATGCGGCAGCAGACAATGACTTCACAATCCAGCAATGTTGTTGGAACTGAGTAGGGACAGTGTAGGGAACCAGATGTCCAGTGTGGGTGTGTGGACATACAGTATGTGTGTGCATACACACTTCAGCCGGTTTCAATGCAGCCCAGCCAGCAAGAGTTCCTTCTACCCTGATGAGATGGTAGCAGTGGGGAAGTTATACCTGGCATAGCCAACCAAGAAGCCTGGAACTCCTGGAACCCTTTGACAAAGTTTAGACACTAGTTCAAAACCACCCAAGTTCTCAGCATAGATTAGCCCTCTTCAGATGCCTGCCAGATTCCAGATGTAGGTCCCTGTAATAAAGATCTGACTTAAATCAAATACAATAGACTGGAAAACCAAAGTTATGAATGTTAGTACAACTTTTATTATAAAGGTGATGCTTTCTGTTTTTTGTTTTGTGTGTGTGTGTCTTCAATTCAGTGTTGACTCCTGGCGATTGCCCAAACAAATCCCTGCAATTTTCTTGGCAAGATTTCTGAAGTGGTTTGCCATTGCCTGATTTCTAGGGCTGAGAGAAAGGGACTGGCCTAAGGTCACTCAGCTAACTTTGTGCCTGAGGTGGGAGTAGAACAGGTGGATTTCTAGTTTCTAGCCTGAGGCCTTAACCAAACAAACTTAACTACACCAAAGTAACTCTCATTACTGTAATGGTTACTGTAATCAAATCTTGTAAGTCCGAATGCGCCCCCCCCCCTATTTTTGTGAGAAGGAGGGTGGTCTTTTTCTCAGACAGCCAACTTCTGGTCCAGATTCAGGTTTCTTTTATCTGACCATTGACTTGGTTGCAGCTCTTCCTTCCGTTCTTCAGGATTATTCCTTTTGCCTATTACAGTGGGAATTAAAGGAGGGTCACAGGGGGAGGATGAGACTATGTGGAGAACCAAGATTTCTTCCGTAAAGAAATCAAGATGGTATCCATGACTGAATGATCAAACTACACCGACCGGATTGCGCCTTTACAGCCTCTCTGCGGCAGTGGATCCAGGAGGGCTCCTTGGTTTACCGAGGAACTCTGGGAGATGAAGTGCCAAAAGAGACGCCTAGAGCAACGCTGGAGGGCTAGTAAATCCGAATCCGACCGAACACAATTAAGAGCTTTTATCAGGACTTATCTAGTGGTGATACGGGTGGCAAAATGTGCGCATTTTTCTGCTCTTATTGCATCCGCAGAATCTCGCCCAGCCGCCCTATTTAGGATAGCCCGCTCCCTCTTGAAAGGGTGGGATGCGGACGAACCCTTACAGGATAGAGCTGAGGAATTTGGTCAGTTTCTGTCGGATAAAATCGCTCGGATCCAGACGGACCTGGACTCCACTTGGATGGTACCAGCCGAGATGCCGGGGGAAGGTCTTGATCAGATTTTGTGGAGCGAGTTTCAACTTGTCGCTCCTGAGGAAGTGGACAAGGCCATGGGAGCGGTGAGTGCCTCCACCTGTTTACTGGACCCGTGTCCCTCCTGGCTGGTCTCGACCAGCAGGGAGGTGACACGTGGCTGGCTCCAGAGGATTGTCAACACCTCTCTTTGGGAGGGATCCTTCCCGCACCCTCTAAAGGATGCGGTGGTGAGACCCCTCCTTAAGAAACCTTCCCTGGATCCAGCCATTTTAAACAACTATTGCCCAGTCTCCAACCTCCCGTTCGTAGGGAAGGTTGTTGAGAAGGTGGTGGCCTTTCAACTCCGGCGGACCTTGGACGAAGCAGTTTATCTGGATCCCTTTCAGTCGGGTTTCAGGCCTGGTTATGGCACAGAAACTGCTTTGGTCGCGCTGATCGATGATCTCTGGCGGGCCAGGGATAGAGGACATTCCTCTATCCTAGTGCTTCTTGACCTCTCAGCGGCCTTCAATACCATCGACCATGGTATCCTTCTGTGACGGTTACGCGAGGTGGGAGTAGGAGGCACCGTCTTAAGGTGGTTCTCCTCCTACCTCTCGGACAGGTCGCAGTTGGTGTTGGTTGGAGGACAGAGATCGACCCCTAGGCCCCTCAAATATGGGGTGCCGCAGGGTTCAGTCCTGTCCCCCCTCCTATTTAATATCTACATGAAGCCACTGGGTGAGATCATATGCCGGCACGGGATCAAATATCATCAATATGCGGACGATACTCAATTGTATCTGTCCGCCCCATGCCAACTCAGCGAAGCAGTGGAAGTGATGTCCCAGTGCCTGGAGGCTGTCAGGGTCTGGATGGGAACGAACAAGCTTGCACTCAACCCAGACAAGACCGAGTGGCTATTGATTCTGCCTCCCAAGGAGAGTTCAGACATTCTACCTCTTAGCCTGGGGGGTGAAATTATACACGCCTCAGAGAGGGCCCGCAATTTGGGTGTCCTCCTGGACCCACAGCTGACGTTAGAACACCATCTGTCAGCTGTGACCAGGGGGGCTTTTGCCCAGGTTCGCCTGGTGCACCAGTTGCGGCCCTATCTGGACCGGGAGGCACTTCGAATGGTCACTCACGCCCTCGTCACCTCAAGACTGGATTACTGTAACACGCTCTACATGGGGCTGCCCCTGAAGAGTGTTCGAAGACTGCAGTTGGTCCAGAATGCAGCTGCGCGAGTGATATTAGGTGTACCTAGATACACCCATGTTACACCCATCCTCTGCCAGCTGCACTGGCTCCCTATTGGTCTCCAAACGTGCTTCAAGGTGCTAGTCGTTACCTTTAAAGCCCTACATGGTTTAGGACCTGGTTACCTGAGAGACCGCCTCCTGCCACTTACCTCCCAACAACCAACAAGATTGCACAGGGTGGACCTCTTCCGGGTGCCGTCGACTGGACAATGCTGGCTGGCGGCCCCCCGGGGGAGGGCCTTCTCTGTAGCTGCGCCAGCCCTGTGGAATGATCTACCCATAGAGATCCGGACCCTTACCACTCTCCCGGCCTTCCGTAAAGCCACCAAGACCTGGCTGTTCCGGCAGGCATGGGGCTGTTGATCAATATCCAGCCCCACTTAGATGGAATGGATGGTGTGGAATTTTAATAATTGTATCTTTTATTTTAAATTTTTATATGCTTCTTTTATTTGCCTATAAGCCGCCCAGAGTCCCAAGGGAGTGGGCGGCATACAAATTTTATTAAACTAAACTTTTTTTAAAATTAAACTAAACTGTTGTTCCTGTTTTCATGTGCAATGCACAAATACCAGGCTTATGAAAGGGATGGATGTTTGAATGACTAATTGCAGGCACTATCTTTTGTGTGTGTGTGTGTGTATGTGTGTGTGTGTGCATGCGTGCGTGCGCGCGTGCGCACACATGCACACAACCACAAAGAACACACCTATTGCAAACACTATCTTTTGCACGTGTGTGTGCGCACACAAACACAGACACACACACAACCACAAAGAACACACCTATTTGTGCATGTCCTGGGATAGGTTTACCTTAAAATAGTGGTTCTCAACCTGTGGGTCGGGACCCCTTTGGGGATTGAATGACCCTTTCACAGGGGTCGCCTAAGACCATTGGAAAACACATATTTTCAATGGTCTTAGGAACCGAAACACCAATTTTATGGTTGGGGGTCATCACAACATGAGGAACTGTATTAAAGGGTTGCGGCATTAGGAAGGTTGAGAACCACTGCCTTAGAAGCTTCTTCCTGCCTGAAACTGTTTTGTGGGATGGATTTATATGTGCTGATATGCAGGTAGTTCTCGACTTACAACCACAATTGAGGCCAACATTTATGTTGCTAAGTGAGACATTGGTTAAGTAGGTTTTGCCCCATTTTGCAACTTGTCTTGCCACAGTTGTTAAGTGAATCACTGCAGTTGTTAAATTAGTCACCAAGTTGTTAAGTGAATCTGGCTTCCCCTTTGACTTGGCTTGTCAGAAGTTCGCAGAAGGGGATCACATGACCCTGGGAGACTGCAACCATCATAAGTATGAGTCAGCTGCCAAGCATCTGAATTTTGTTCATGTGACCAGGGAGAGCCTGCAATGGTCGTGTGAAAAATGGTCATAAATCACTTTTTTCAGTGTCATTGTAACTTTGAACAGTCACTAAAGGGACGTTTATAAGTGGAGGACTAGCTGTATTTTGAAATAGATCACTTCTCTGTGGTTTTACCTCTGTATATTTAAGCTACCTTGGAACCCTTCCTACCCTGAAAGGAGAGAAATAAGAGAAACCATTAAAATAATATAACACTTAAGTACTTATTTTCCCCAATTAAGACATTTGACAGAATGCACCAACTTTGTCACATGGTTTTAAAGTTTAGCATCTTGAAAATCTTGCTTTGCTATAATCCAACTATCTGGGGTGCAAAAATTTCCAAGAGAAAAAAAACTGCTTATGCTTTAAGAAAAGTTTATGGTTTTGGCAGTTTTTGTTATTGTTGTTAATTTTTTAGGAAAAAGATTCCTACCCACAGAGTTCTATTTTGAAGAAGTCCGGGCTTCTGCTGCAGAACCCCTGCGCCTGGAAGGACAGCTGTGCATACTTGACATCACAGCCTAGAGACCATACCTGACCATACCCAGCCCAGGTCTGTGACCCTCCTAGACTCTTTTTGTTCTTCTGTTTATTCCAAGACTTACTCGAGAGGGTCGGGGCTGACTTCCCCTGTGAGGCATGCTAGGGTCAGCTCATGCTGCAGGTCAAGCAAGAACAAGAATCTTTAAATAAGGCATCAGTTTCCCACCCCTTTTTCCCTTCCGGTCTGTTAATTTTAGATGCACACAAAGAGATCAAAGCCAAAATGAGGTTTTCTTTAACCTGCCTTAGTGCCAAATGTTTGGATTCGCCACCCACTTTCCAGCTCTCTTGCTGAATTGGTAGACTTTGGCTAATCTTGAAAAGGCTGAGTTAATAATCAGAACAGAGCTGGGAGGGAGGTTGGAGGTGCTTTGGAGAATAGGTTGACCCTCTCCTCTTCTTTGTGGCAACCCCTCAAATACTGGAAGATGCTGTCATGTCACCACTACTCCTTCTGTTCTCTAGTTCAAGTGGATTTGGGGAAATCCTAGATGAGCAGCTATCACAAAATCCCAAAGATACACAAAGCTGAAAAATAACCCAGGAGAAGAAGGGAATAGCAAATTCCTTCCATATTTGTCAAACAAATATAAGAAGCCCTGTGTGGATGTGTCTCTGGGGCCACCGGAAGTTGGGCTCTATTTGAGGAAAGTTTTGTCTTTTGGGACCAGGAGAGGCGGAAGTTATGCTTCCTCGATTGCCATTCCGTCCTCTCTGGCTGTTATTTAGCCTGTGTCAAACCTGAAGGCGATAAGATCCTTGAACTAAAACCGGCTCTTGTGTTCTTGCTAAAATATCATGTGCAAAGGTAGCCTGTTGCCACAGATTGAAAACAGCTGCAACTAATTGTTAACATCTCAGTGATGACTGGATGACAGCAAAAGAGATACAGGTGGTCCTTGAGTTATGATTGTAATGGAGCCTGTGAATTTCTGTCTGCATCAGGATGGTCGTAAGTCAAGACACCCACGTGACCAACCTGATTTTATGACATTTTTGTGGCAGTCATAAAGAGAACACAGCTGCCATTAAGTGAACACAGCAATCATGAAGTGAATCCATTGTCACAATAGGCATTTTTTTTACCAGTAATCCAAAACCGTTCTTCAGCAAAAGAACATTATAAATTGCAATCGGGCAACTGCAGGCTGCCACAAATTGCCTGGGATGGTATAAGATCCCTTGCTTGGGCAGGGGTTGGACTAGAAGACCTCCAAGGTCCCTTCCAGACTTCTGTGATTCTGGTTCAAATGCAGGCCAATGGCCAAGCACCCAAAAGGTAAATATGTGACTTCAAATCTAGGTGGTATGTCTCTTTTTGAGGGTCTGTTGTAACTTGGAGCAGTTGCTCAGCAACCCTTCATAACTACTTGTAAAGCAACCTCCAGCTCAGCCGTCTAGTGGCCACCTGGGTCTCTGTAGAACAGATCTTAGACTAGTTTATAAAATGGAACCAACTACGAAAAAAGGAAGAAATACAGATAACTCACCTTTACAGGGAGTCCTTGACTTACGATCACAATTGAGCCCCAGATTTTTGCTGCTTAGTGAAACATTTGTTAAGATAATTTTGCTCCACTTTACAACCTTTCTTGCCACAGTTGTTAAATGAATCACTGTTAAATTAGTCACATGGATGTTAAGTGAATTTGGTTTTCCCATTGACTTTGTTTGTCAAGAGGGTATCACCTGATCTCGGAACACTGCAACGGTCATAAATGTGAGTCAGTTGCCAAGCGTCTGAATTTTGATCACATGACCATTGGGGTGCTGCAACGGTTGTACTGCAAGTGTGAAAAATGGCCATGTCACTAAATGAATTGTTGTAAGTCGAGGACTACCTGCATAATAGAAGTTGTATTTGCCTCCATAATTCTGGTTTCCTAGACTGGTCTCCTTGAAGGCTGACAGTTGGCTAGACCAGAATATGCCCAACACCTGCATCCCTCCCCTCATGTGTCCCCCAATCTATTAGCTAAATGTCTATGGAGATTCTCTGTCATCCAGATCACGATTGTCAGTTCTAAAGAAGCTTCTTGCATGAGAAGCGAAACGTCTTCTAAGAAAACAAGAAAGTCCAGTTGCCTCTTGAAAAAGCTCCTTTGGGACAAAACCTGTTAGCATTTCACAAAACATTGAAGAGATGGTTGAGTCAGGAACGAAAGAAGCACCCTGTCAGGCCTACAGGTGGTTCCTTTTAGGATCTTTGGTCTGCCACACTAATATTCTTTTCTACTATGCTTTTCCATTAGTGGGAAGGGGAATAGTAAGGAGTAGAATGTGTTGTTGTCAAAATAAAATTCCTTTCTAGAAAGCCAAGGTTATCTTTTGTTCTCTACACCTCTGAGCCTGACTGGAACTGGATGGGTGGAACTGCCAGCGTGGCAGTGGGAGATTGGACCATGGGATGGACTTGTGGGTGTGAGGGCAAGATCATGAACTTTCAACTGGGTGGGGAAAACTGGGAAGCTTTCAGATTCAGGTTTCCACAGATATGCCAACATGACTCTCCTAATAAATTGGAACTTAGAGCAATATTTTGCCTTGGACTCTGATTTAATTTTGGATGTTATTTGGAACTCTGTCACACGCTCCATCCCTGGAGATTTTCAGGAATAGACTGAACAGCAATTTATCCAGAATGGTACAGATCTCCTGCCATGTGCCGGGAGTTAGACTAAGAGGACTCTCCTCCTCCCGGGGATTAGACTATATGACCTCCAAGGTCCCTTTCAAGTCTGGTATTCTAAACGTCCAAGGTCCCTTCCACCCTATGATTCTATGTTGGTGAGACAGAATGACACATGCAATTACTTCTGAGTAGTTTCTTTACAGATGTTTGCCTACAGGCAGAATCTTGCCAAACTCAAGCAACTATCTGCATAACTACATATCTACTCTGTGAACTGCTGGGGAGGAGCTGCCTTAGCCCTCTTCCTGCCTACCAGACATTCCAAGCTCCACCGCCTCTTTGCCCTCTGGGAAACAGCCCCTCACTCTTGGGACTCCAGGCTACATTCCACCACAGGTAAACATCCACTAGCCAGCCGTGTGATTTTTGTTATGAAACATGTTTCAAATCATGCCATAAAGTTAAAAGTGGTTGCAATTTCTCATTTGAGTGGTAAACAATTTGGAATGACATTTTCTTGGCACAAACATTAGAATAGAAAAACCTTTAAAATTGAAGGTGAAGGAAGACAATATAGTTATAATCATTTTTCTTCCCTTAAAAGTTGGACTTCTACTTTATTTTAAGACAAAACCATATGAATAAGGTGACCAGATTTTCAGATTGGTAAAGAGGGACACCATTGACCGGGGGGGGGGGGGGGGCTTGATTAAAAATTTTATATTTTGTCAAACATGACCCCAGGACACTGAAACCATCATAAATACGAATCTGTTGCCAAACATCAAAATTTTGATCATGTGACCATGAGGATGCTGCAACGGTCGCTAAGTGTGAAAATGGTTGCTAAGTGTGAAAATGGTCATCAGACACTTTTTTCAATGCCATTGTAACTTTGGTCACTAAATTAACTGTTTGAAAGTTAAGGCTAGTTTGCATTATAATGCCTTATGCTAGCTTACATTTTCAAGAGAGAGAAGCTAAACTCCTTGTTAGAATTGAAATAGAAATGAATAGAGTAGAGTAAAATAGAATAGAATAGTTTATTAGCCAAGTGTGATTGGACACACAAGGAATTTGTCTTTGGTGAATATGCTCTCAGTGTACATAAAGAAAAATAAAATAGTAAGATAGTGGGATCCTTGCTGCACCAAGCCTTCACTAATCCTCTCACTTTCATCAAAAACAGTAAAAATCAATCATGCTTTTTTATTTCTATTTATTATTTTGCTATGGCCACATATGAATATATATGCACATTCCAAACAGATTTTCTTACTAAACAGCCACCATTCTCATCCATAGGCCACTAAATGCATCACCAACCTTTTCTGTATTCTTTCATTTCCATCCATCCATTTTATTTATTTAACACAGAGTAGATTAGGCTGTCAGCCTTAGTCATTCTTCTAACATGACAACAATTCTTACCAACAAGGACGGTATTGGCACATTTTAGCAAATGCAACCTAAACATAACAAAAGCCTATTTCACTTCAAGTATGCTAACTTTTTTCTATGCAAGATGCAAACTCTAATCTAAAGACCACTTTTCAAGCCAACATGCTGTTAACTACAATTTACTAACCAAACTGCTGATAATATTTATTCCCTTTTGAAAAGGGATCCAAATGGTTACCTCTGATCTTCTACTCCCCTCCCTAATAGAGGTCCAGTTCACCTTTATAACATCTTCACATAAGGAGCCTTTCTAAAATTTTGCAAGTAAATTTTGAAAGAATCTTGCCAGGAAAATATGGTCCTGTTTTTTTTTTTATGTTAGCTCTTGAGCCTCACACACCTGCGAAAGCAACGGATGCAGAATCAATGGGAGGAAGACTTTTCTCGGGAAGCGCACCCGGAAGCTGCCTCTGCAAAGTCGATCCCTACGGAACCGTCCTCTCTGCACTTTGACGATCTCCGCTGCGCAAAGGGGGACGTTCCAGGCGCTTTGGCAAAAGGGGCCAGCAGCCTCTCAGCCCTTCCCGGCCGGGGAGACCTCCCCCCACTTCCACTCCCCTCCTCCTGCCTCCTCGGAGCTTCAAGCAAGCTAACTGGGAAGGGCGGGGAAGAAGAAGAAGCGGCGGCGTGGTCCCCTGCAGCCACCGAGCTGGGAAAGGGGTGCTTTGGCAAGGCTTCCACAGCACCCCCAAGGACCTCCGCGTGAGGTCAGCGGCGGCGGCGGCGGCTGCTGCTCAGGGCTTAGACAGGGAGAAGGAGGAGGAAGAAGAAGCGGCGGCGCGGTCCCCTGCAGCCGCCGAGCCGGGAAAGGGGCGCTTTGGCCGGGCTTCCGCAGCGCCCCCAAGGACTGCCGCGTGAGGTCGGCGGCAGCGGCGGCTGCTGCTGCTGCTCAGGGCTTGGACAGGGAGGAGGAGGAGGAGGAGGAAGAAGCGGCGGCGCGGTCCCCTGCAGCCGCTGAGCCGGGAAAGGGGCGCTTTGGCAGGGCTTCCGCAGCGCCCCCAAGGACTGTTGCGCGAGGTCGGCGGCGGCGGCAGCTGCTGCTGCTGCTGCTCAAGGCTTGGATAGGGAGGAGGAGGAGGAAGAAGAAGAAGAGGAGGAAGCAGTCGCCGAGCGGAATCCTTTTGAGAGGGGACGGGCACAACCTGGGAAGCGTCGGCACGGCCTCCGCCGTTGCCAATCACGCCAGTCCCCTCTCAAAAGGATTCGGCTTTATTTTGGCACTCACCAGCCCTGAAGGAGCGGGGTGAGCAGCGAGCGGAGCCTCGTTTAAAAGCAACAACGGCCGTGGCCGCTTGTTCGCTCCGCCACTCTTGCATGGAGGTCTGAGGAGGCAGAGGGGTGGGAGGGGCACGAAGGAACCAGCGCGGCAGCGGCAGCGCTGGGAAGGTGCTGCCCCCGGAGGTCAAGGGTGGGCGGGCTGGCGAGCGGGCGCCTTTCTCATGCACAGGGAAGGGGAAGAGAGCGGCGGCAGCTGTTTCACTAACCCCACGCAGGTTACTAATTCCTACCAGTTACTCACCAGTGAAGCAGAAAAACAAAGCAAACGGCCGCGAAGGCGAAATGAAATGGAGACTCCTGCGACTCACGCGGCGTGCTAAGCGGACTCCAGCCAATCAGTGAGCTGGCTGGGATGGAAAACTTTAAGCACTCCGTGTGCGTGCTTAAAGTTTTCCATCCCAGCCAGCTCACTGATTGGCTGGAGTCCAGGCCAATCAGTGAGCGGCAGGCTGGGCTGGCTTAGATTTTTAGAAATAGATGGGGGAACGAACGAGTGAGCTAGTGGCAGCTGATGGGCAGGGGAGCGAGCGAGCCCCAAAATAAAGCAGGGTTTTTCTAGAATGGCCCGGGACGCGGGAAAAATTATGAAAAGGCGTGCCTGTCCTGCCAGATACGGGACATCTGGTCACCTTACATATGAATGGAGTGTTGAGGAGAGAGAATTTTTCCATAAAAGAGAAGCCACAAAAAGGTCAGAGCTAGAATGCAGAAGTGGGACAAGTTAGGAAATAATATTCTTCAATATTGAACAACTTGAGTTAATTTGCATAGAAACATTTAGGGATATTGCTGTTTGCTCTACCAGTTTGCTCTTTCGCAACAGCTGGTTGTGTTGATAACAGCAGGAAATTCAACAATCTGCAACAATGGTCCACTGATGGATGTACAGGGAAAGTCATGAAGAAATTACTTTTTGTTTAAAAGAAAGAAGTTACGCTCTCAAACGGCTTCTATGTCTACTTTCATTTCTGAATGATGGTTAATAAGGTAGGCTATGTTTAAGTTTACAAAAGATGAAGCTGCTGGAGACCAGTAAACTGAGGCCTATTTTTATTATTTACTAGCAAAATCTGAATAATTTGCTGATCTTATAAGGGGAAAAATTAGATTTCTCTCATGTTCCAAAAGTGCCATCTAGTGGAAAATAAGTTCTAGGACAAGACACCAGCAGTCTTCCAAATACTTCCAAAACACAGGACATTCTTCCTTACCACTGTGGCCTGTGGTATACAACTCTTTCTTGTGTGAATAGAGCAATGGACCACTTCGTATGATCCATTACCTGCTTTAGAAGAGAAAGTAAGTCAGTCTCCTACTTAGAACCAGTCACCAAATAAAACCAAGAGAGAAACTTAGATATGCCTGGGGTATTTGCACTTTAGCATTGTTAGTAGAGCTGCTTTGCAGCCCAGTCTGGAAGATTCCATGTGGGCTGGAGGTTCCTGAGGTCATGTCCAGTGCTGCAAGACTCCTTCCTATCCTGAACTATCCATTCCATTTTTTGCACACAGAAACATTGTTTGAGATCCTTTACTTTTATTTAGACTACAGAATAACAGAGTTGGGGAGGAGGATCTATGCATTGCGGCGGTACTGCAGCTTTTCTGGTTACTCCACACTAGCTGTTGAATCTAGGTCGCCTGGACGGTCTGAATCTGACCCAAGCTGTCCCGAAGAGACAGTGGGAGGTAGGGCAAAGCCCTGTGAACCCAGAGACACCAGCAAGGTCTCTGGAGATCCAGGGGAAATCCCCTTTTCCCAGCAGTCAAGAGCCAGCCCCTAGGCTGCCGAAGCTGCTGACAGCTCCGTAAAGCAAGAGCTGGAGAGAGAATGAAGCATGCTGTTCTGGTGAGATCTTTTATAAAGTTTTTTTTTTATTCTAAAGAGAACACCCTAAACTTGGAGATTTAAAGAAAATAGAGTATAAACAGAGAACTATCGGCGGGTTTGAGCATGGTTAATTGAGATCATTCAGGCTTTTTTTTTTCTTATCACCGGAAACCAGATTGAATTCTTGTTATAACTTGTTTCAATTTAATGAGGACTCGTTGCTGAAGCTTTTTTGACATCTGGCAGTGATTTGATTGGGACTATCCTTTCCTTTATTATACTTTAAAAACTCCTTTTTTCTTTCTTTTGTTATGCTTCCTTAGCCCCGTGGTTTTCCGTCAGGAGTATTTTTTTCCAAAGGCAGAGTTAAGGGGCTAGGGATTGATACAATTTAACACTGCCACCTAGTGGACTTGGAAACAATGTCACCAAACATTATTGCCCGAGCTATCTAGAGAGAATGTTCCTATCCAAGGTTAAGACATGATAAGAGGCAAGAACCACAGTTGTTTATGCAGGTGTTTCTTGTGGATTCTTAGTGTCTGGAAACTTATTTTGGAAGATGAATGAAAAGCTCTAAGAGAAAATTGGTGTGAAAGTTCTTCTAATCAAAAGTGAAAAGAAAAAAACTTTGAATTCTCTTCTTCATATTTTTACCTGACTATGTTTACACTACTCTGCCTGGGATGTGATGTTTTTTTTCTTTCTTTTTGATTGCCTTTTTGCATTTTTTTTTCTTGTAGAAGCCCTGAAGTTTTGAAGTGTTGAATATTTTTTTTGTTTTATTGCTCCTCTTTTTCTCTTGTTCCCCTTCCTACCTGTTTGAAATATTCGAGATACATACATACATACATACATACATATATTCTTCTCTTCTTTTTTTATAAGATCCCAATTCCCCTGCTTATCTTTTTCTTCTCTCTTTTCTTTCTTCAAAAAATTGGGCTCTAAAATTTGGAACTGATTGGACAAGGTGGCCAAGATTTTTACTATTTTTTCTTTTTTTTTCTCTTTGCCTATCCCTTTTTTATTCTCTACCATACTTTCTATATCCCTTTTACTTTAATCTTAATCTTGATCTATCTGCTTGCTTCTCTACTTAATTTTTACTTCTCTCCTTTCTTTCCTTTTTCTTTCTTTTCCCCTTCCTCTTTTATAGTTAACTATAATTAGATTGAGCCACAAAAAGAAAAAGAGAGAATAAACCAGGAAGATGAGCAGGAAGATAATGCCAGTGGGCTCCACAACGACGACCCCTGCCTCTTCTCCAGCAGGAGGGCAAAGATCAATATAAACAATGATCCAGCAAGAAAAAGAGAAGGCTACAGCACTAGAGACAATTATGCAAGCAATACAAAAATTACAAACAAGCCACAATGAATTACAAACAAGCACTGATGAAAAACTAGATACGCTAGTGAAGAAGTCTGAAAACATGGAAAAGAAGATGGAGAGGAGACAATGGATCATCGAATTGGAAACTAGATCAAACAGCAGGAAAGATTGTAACTATACAAAACTGGATTGTGAATCAAGAAGATAGAATGCAAAAAATTGCTGAAAAAGAGGAACAAAGAGAGAAGAGGGATGAAGAACTCGACAGTAGATTGAGCGAAATCGAAATAGAAAGTAGCACAATAGGATGCGAGATGGAGCGTTCTGAGTATTTTTTAAGATTTCAAAATATAACAGGAAGAAAAGGGAGAGAATCTGCCACAAATAATATCTGAAATTCTGATGGACGTGTTAGAGATATATCCAGAGAAGATGTTGGATTATATAGATGAGACGTTTCGAGTAAATACAAGATATGCAACGAGAAACTCTCTTCCAAGGGAAGTCCATGTAAGGTTTACTAAAAAAAGCACTAAAACTACAAATATTGCAAAAAATAAGAAATAGAAAATTGGAATACAAAGGCAAGGAGATTGTAATTTTAAAGCAAATTCCAAGAAGAGTGAGAGAGAAAAGAAGAAAATACCAATTTTTGACTACAATTCTACTCAAATTAGGAGTTAACTATAGATGGCTGATACCGGAAGGTTTAATATTTATATGGAAAGAACAAAGGTACAGAATTGATACAATTGAGAAAGCAGAAGCCTTTTATACAGAACATCTGAGAGGAAAGGCCAAGAAGTCTGGAAAAGAAGAACTTCTGGTGCAATTGTTAGACATACCTATAACTGAATCTGAGAAGGTGGAGGGTGCCATAGGTGGGATTGACATTGTAGAAGGTGCCGTGGGGGAGGGGTAGAGATCAGAGAACAACGGGAACCAAGAATAACTAGAGCTATAAACCCTAATGATAAAACATAAAGATGGAAGGAACAAAATTGCTTTCAATTAATGTAAATGGACTTAATTCAGTAATCAAAAGAAGGAAAAAATTCCATAAATTAGAAAAGCTAAAAATAGACATAATTTGTTTACAAGAAGTACACATTCAACAAAGATATGATTATTTATTAGTACAATCAAAACTTGGCAAAACTTTCACCTCTTTGGCGGAATGTAAGAAAAGAGGTGTGACTTTTTATATTAAAGATAAAATCCCAGCAAAACAAATTTATACAGATGAGGATGGAAGAATTTTGATGGTGGAAATTATGGACAATGTAAGGAAAATACTCTTAATTGCAATTTACGCACCTAACGAAAAACAGGATGAATTTTATTAAAAACTCCACAAGAAAATAATTGACTTAGATTATGCTGATAGTTGTATGATGATGACTTTAATGGCATTATAAATCAGAACATGGATCATAAAACCCATAAAACAATAAAATCAAATAGAAAAACACTCCCAAAATCCTTCTTCAAGATGATGGATGAAATCAATCTAAAAGATATCTGGAGAGAAAGAAACTCTACCAAAAAAACCAATATACCTTCTACTCAAATAGACACTTATCATTCTCTAGAATTGACATGATTTGGGCCTCAACAGATCTATTTGGCAGTATAAAAGAAGTTGAAATTGAACCAAACATTTGGGCCGACCACAACCCAATGACAATAAAATGGAGAGCACAAAGAACAAGATCTAGATGGACTTTAAACAACACGATACTGAAAGAGAAAGACTTTCTAAAGAAAATCGAAAAAGAATTGACTTTCTTTTTCAAAGAAAATAAAAAAGAAGACACATCCTTGCAGAACCTTTGGGATACAATGAAGGCTTTTTCTAGAGGTCTGATAATAGACTATACAAGAATGAGAAACTCAAAGAAAAGACAAACATCCAAAAACCTAGAAAAAGACTATAGTATTTTGGAAAAAGAATTACAGAAATTTCCACAAAAGAAAGAGATTAAAATAAAAATGGATATAATTAAACATGAAATGGACTTACTGGAAAAGGAGGAACTGGCACAAAAAATTAGAGGCGCTAAACATAACTATTTTGAAAATGCAAACAAACCAGGCAGGTGCTTGGCATATAAACTGAGAAAGGAGAGAGAGGTTAAGAAAATACAACAACTAAAAGACAAACAAGGACAAACCCATTATGCAAATGCAGAAAAGAAGAAAATCATACAAGATTATTATGCTAAGTTGTGTGAACAAGAAACTATAAAAGAGGAAGAAATTAAACAATATCTACAAAATGCTGATCTTTCCCTAATACCCAACGATATTAGAACCATGTTAGAAGGTAGAATAACAATGATGGAGCTAGCTGAAGCTCTTAAAAGACAAAAGAATGGGAAGGCCCCTGGTCCAGATGGCTTACCTGTGGAATTTTACAAAACCCTAGAGGAATCCTTGTCTCTTCCCCTGTTAGAAGTTATGAATGAAGTAATGATTGAAAGTAAAATACCCAACTCTTGGCTAGAAGCATACATCACATTAATACCCAAAGAGGAGGCAGACCATATGCAAATTAAGAACTACAGACCAATTTCCTTGTTAAACTCAGACTACAAGTTATTTGCTCCCATACTGGCAGAGAGACTGAAAAAATATTTAAATGGGTTTATCCATTCGAACCAAAATGGTTTTTTAACAAAGAGGCAAATTAGAGGCAATATAAGAATAATCTTGGACACTTTGGAATATTATGAAGCTCACCCCGAAAAGCAAATGGCCTTGATGTTTCTTGACGCGCAGAAGGCTTTTGATAATGTGAACTGGCTATTCATGATACAACAAATGAAACAAATGAACTTTGGCAAGAATTTTATTCAAGCTATACAAACAGTATATCACAAACAAACAGCTAAGATAATGATAAATGGAGAGCTGACAGATCCTATTGAAATAAAGAGAGGTACGAGACAAGGCTGTCCATTATCACGCTACTTTTTGTCCTAACGCTAGAAGTTTTAAACAGAAGAATCAGAGAAGAGGAAGAAATAAAGGGAATGACTATTAAAAGAGAAGAATATAAGTTGCAAGCGTTTGCAGATGATTTAGTCTTCATTCTCAAGGAGCCACTGGAATCTGCACTCAAATTGGTAGAAAGAATTGAGGAGTATGGAAAAGTAGCAGGTTTGAAAATAAACAAAGACAAAACAAAAATAATGACAAAGAACATATCATCAAAACACAAAGAAGAATTGGCAGAAATCTTGGAGATGCAAGTTACGAACAAGGTCAAATATTTGGGGATCTTTTTAACAGCTAGATGCAGTACCCTCAAAGAGGATAATTATTTTAGATTGAAGCAATGAATTGCAATGGACTTGGTGAAATGGGAAAATCTTCAATTATCAATAATTGGGAAAATTTCTACAATTAAAATGAACATTTTACCTAGAATCCTATACTTGTTCCAGACAATCCCAATTAGGTTGGGGAAAGATTATTTTGAAGACTTAAGTAAATTGGTGTTGAAATTCATATGGCAGGGAAAAAAAGCAAGAATAAAACGCAAAGTGTTACAAGATGGGAGGATGTCGGAGCATTTTGGTTACGCCTGGGAGGGGCAGATATGACGGGAGCTGTAGGGCTAGCCATTACCGGGGAAGAAGTCCTCCGGGATTGGGCGGCCTATAAATCTATTAAATACAAATACAATACAATACAGCGATTCCTTGTTCCGGCCCCTCAGGCTCAACTCAAGGACCTGGTGGCAGAGGGCCCTGGTCTCAGGTTGTTGCTGCTAAATGCCAGGTCGGTTGTGAACAAAGCTCCACTCGTCCGGGATTTAATATTAGACGAGGAGGCAGACCTGGCATGTATAACCGAAACCTGGCTGGGCCAAGAGGGAGGAGTCCCCCTCTCAGAAATGTGGCCAGATGGATTCCAGGTGCTCCACCAACCACGACACCAAAAAAGGGGTGGGGGAGTAGCAGTTATTGTCCGAAGGTCATTAGTTCCTCGCAGGATCCCTGCCCCAGAGATTGTGGGGTGTGAGTCTCTCCTCTTGAAGTTGGACCTAGGGGTTCAATTGGGCTTGCTGTTGATGTACCTACCTCCCAGCTGCATCATGACAACTCTGCCTGTGCTCCTAGAAGCAGTAGCCGTGTTGGCGGTGGAGTTCCCCAGACTAATGGTACTGGGGGACTTTAATCTGCCGTCTCTTGGTGAACACTCAGATGGGGCACAGGAGTTCATGGCTTCCATGACAACCATGGACTTGACCCAGGTAGTTCAGGGTCCAACTCATAGAGCAGGACACACGCTTGACCTTGTATTTCTCTCGGGGCAGTGGAGACGTGATCTCGAATTAAAGGGAATAGAGACCTTGCCCTTGTCATGGTCAGATCACTCCTTGCTGAGGCTTGACTTCAGGATGCTACTCCCCCATTGCAGGGAGGTGGAGCCGACTAAGTGGTTCTGCCCCAAGTGCCTGATGGACCCGGAGGGATTTCAGAGGGAGCTTGAAGAGATACCTGACTCCCTTGTCCGCAATCTGGCCGAGTCTTTGGTCGCTGCCTGGAACGTTGCGACGACTGAAGCAATGGATCAGATTGCTCCTTTGAGGCCTCTCCGAGGCAGTGTATCCAGGAGGGCACCTTGGTTTACCAAGGAACTCCGGGAGATGAAGCGCCAAAAGAGATGCCTAGAGCGACGTTGGAGGGCTAGTAACTCTGAATCTGATCGATCACTATTAAGAGCCTTTATCAGGACTTACCTTGTGGCGATACGGGCAACAAAATGTACGCATTTTTCCACTCTTATTGCGTCCGCGGAATCTTGCCCAGCCGCCCTGTTTAGGGTGACCCGCTTTCTCCTGAAAGGTGAGGAGGCGGGGGAACCCCTGCAGGGAAGAGCTGAGGAGTTCGTTCAGTTTCTGTCAGATAAAATCACTCAGATTCGGACAGACCTGGACTCCGCTTGGGCAGTACCAGCCGAGATGCCGAGGGTTAGTCTTAATCGGATTTTCTGGGATGAGTTCGAATTTGTCACCCCTGAGGAAGTGGACAAGGCCATGGGAGCGATGAGTGCCTCCACCTGTCTATTGGACCCATGCCCCTCCTGGCTGGTTTTGGCCAGCAGAGAGGTGACACGAGGCTGGCTCCAGACGATTACTAACGCATATTTGCAGGAGGGGTCTTTCCCGCAACCATTAAAGGAAGCAGTGGTAAGACCTCTCCTCAAGAAGCCTTCCCTGGACCCAGCTATTTTGAAAAACTATCGTCCTGTCTCCAACCTTCCTTTTTTGGGGAAGGTTGTTGAGAAGGTGGTGGCACTTCAACTCTGATGGACCTTGAATGAAATGGATTATCTAGACTCCTTTCAATCCGGTTTCAGGCCTGGGTACAGCACGGAAACCGCTTTGGTTGCCCTGACCGATGATCTCTGGTGCTTCTTGACCTCTCAGCAGCCTTTGATACCATCGACCATGGTATCCTTCTGTGATGCCTAGGGGAGGTGGGAGTGAGAGGCACTTCTGCGATGCCTAGGGGAGGTGGGAGTGAGAGGCACCGTTTTACGGTGGTTCTCCTCTTACCTCTCCGACAGGTCACAGTCGGTGTTAGCAATAGCAATAGCAGTTAGACTTATATACCGCTTCATAGGGCTTTCAGCCCTCTCTAAGCAGTTTACAGAGTGTTGGTCGGGGGGCAAAGGTCGACCCCTTGGTCCCTCAAATGTGGTGTGCCACAGAGTTTGGTCTTGTCCCCCTTCCTATTTAACATCTACATGAAGCCGCTGGGTGAGATCATGCGACAGCACGGGGTAAAGTACCATCAATACGCAGATGATACTCAACTGTATCTTTCTGCCCCGTGCCAGCTGAGTGTAGCGGCGGATGTGATGTGCCGATGCCTGGAGGCTATTAAGATCTGGATGGGGTGAACAAACTTGTGCTCAATCCCGATAAGACTGAGTGGCTTTGGATGCCACTCAGAAGGACAGCTTAGACAGTCCATCCTTAACCCTGGGGGTGAAAATTTATGCCCTTCAGAGAGGGTCCGCAATTTGGGGGTCCTCCTGGATTCGCAGCTGAAACTGGAACATCATCTATCGACTGTGACCAGGGGGGCTTTTGCCCAGGTTCATCTGGTGCACCAATTGCGGCACTATTTTTATCGGGAGGCACTTCAAACGGTTACTCACGCCCTTGTCACCTCAAGCCTGGATTATTGCAACGCGCTCTACATGGGGCTACCCTTGAAAAGCGTTCAGAGACTGCGGTTAGTCCAGAATACGGCTGTGTGAGCGATACTGGGTGCACCAAGGTACACCCACATTACAACTGTCCTCTGTGAGCTGCACTGGCTACCAATTGGTCTCCGGACACAATTCAAGGAGTTGGTTATTACCTTTAAAGCCCTACATGACTTAGGGCCAGTATACCTTCGAGACCGCCTACTGCCACATACCTCCCAGCGGCCAGTAAGATCCCACAGATTGGGCCTCCTTCAGATGCCATCAGCCAGACAGTGTCGGCTGGTGGGCCCCCAGAGGAGACCCTTCTCTGTGGCTGCTCCAACTCTTTGGAATCAGCTATCCCCAGAGATCCGGACCATACCCACTCTCATGGCCTTCAGGAAAGTTGTAAAAACTTGGCTGTTCCAGCAGGATTGGGGCTGTTGACCTCACTGTTGAGGTCCAGCCCCGATTAGAATGAATGTATGAGGTGTTGCTATTTTAAACCGTTTTCTTTCGTTATGTGTTTGTTATGTGTCTTTTTTTTCCTCTTTTTTGTAAGACGCCCGGAGTCCTTCGGGATTGGGTGGCATATAAATTTTATAAATAAATAAATAAAATAAATAAAGATGCTAAATCAAGAGGAGGGTTCGGATTACCTGACTGGGAGCTATACTACCAGGCAGCTAGTCTGATGTGGATCAAGGAATGGATAATGTTAAGAAATGGTAGGCTCTTGAATCTAGAGGGACACGACTTGCTGTTGGGATGGCACGCTTTTTTATGGTATAAGGGAACTAAAGCACATGGTTATTTTAGGAGGCACCATATAAGAGAGGCTTTGTTATTTTTTTTTAAAGTAATCTTTATTAGTTATACATTTTTTAAGAGTAAAACATACAAATACAAATACAATTTTAAACATACAACCCCCCCTCCCCCCCCCCCCCGCGGTGACAGTCATTCACAGCCCAGCTTTTTTTTCCTTCCTCATTGTTAGGTCTCTAAGCACATCTTCTCATTACAAAATTCAGGGATCTATTACAATACCCATGTTCACTTTTAGTTCCCATTGTTGACAACTGCTATTTAACTTTCCCCATTTTAAGTCCCTGCTGTTCTCCTTGTCGCCCACATATACGATAGGTTCCAGCTAAGATAATGTTCTGTTTCTCCTTTGTCCCTCAGCCAACCCATCATTCTGTCCATTTCTGCACATTCATAGATCTTTTTAATTATAGCATCTTCCAATGGCATGGTAGTGGATTTCCAAAATTGTGCATAAGTTATTCTTGCAGCCACAATTATATGTAGGCTCAAATGCCATATTGAATTGCTCATGTTTTCTGGTTTAATGCTTAGTAGAAGGTTCTCGGGTTTCCATTCCATGCTTGCCCCGGTAACCTCTTTTAGCCATTTTTGAATCCTTCTCCAGTATTTCGTGGCCTCAGTACAGGACCACCAAATATGGTAGAATGTGCCATCCTTTCTTCCACATTTCCAACACAGTGGAGTTAACCCAGGAAACATTTTGGCTAACCTCGTTGGGGGGAAGTGCCACCTATAAACCATCTTGTATATGTTTTCTTTGAATGCTGTAGATATTGTAAGTTTAATGGTCTTACTCCATAGATCCCACCATTTGCCCATTTCAATCTCATAGCCAAAGAGAGGCTTTGGGAGAAGGTTAAGAGGCACACTATTTAAAAATTCCAGTCTGGATATCAACCATTGAAGCTTTTTCATATTCAATAATATACAAAAAGGAACAGTCAGATATGCTGAATTAGAGGGTGAGAGGGTGAACTCAAATCTATACAAGAATTGGAAAGGAAGGTATTGAAGTTAATTGGTACTCATATGTGCAAATACATTCTAGATATAATGAAGATCAAAAAAAAGGAGGGTTTTTACGATAAAATGACTGAATTAGATAAAATCTTAACAGGTACTGATGAAAAGGTAATAAAAAAACTCTATGGCTACTTATTAGAGGTGAACAAGTCAAAGAAACTATGTTAGCTTGGGGAAAAAACTTTGGGCATGGGATTGAATTAGAAAAATGGCTAAAACTGTGGACTCAAAACTATAAAATGACGATGTCAACTGCTTGTATAAGATGTTTTACAGGTGGCATCTATCCCCAACGAGAATTGCAAGAATGTCCAAGAATAAATCCAAAAAATGTTGGAAATGTCATCAGACGCCGGGCACATACTACCACATGTGGTGAACTTGTACTGAAGCTAAGAAATATTGGACTAAAATCCACATGTGGTTGGAGAAAATGATACATAAACACATAGATTTAAAACCGGAACTCTTTTTATTGGGAATAATACCAGAAACATATAATAAGGACTTGAAATACCTGATCATGAATGTTTTAACAGCTGCTAGAATTGTATTTGCCAAAAATTGGAAAAATGAGAAAACTATTCGGAAAATAATGGAATGTGCCGAAATGAGTAAGCTTACATTTGAAATTAGAGAACGAGAGGACGAGCAGTATTATAAAGTATGGGACTTGTTTTACCAATGGTTAGATAAAAAAACCTGGGAATGAAACTGTTTACTTATGTAGTAATAAAAAGTTATAGGTATTATTATGAAGTTTTTTTTTCTTGTTATGATATAGAGCACTATTTGCATGATATATAAAGGACAATAATGATCTCAATGTATAAGAGCGGGATGATTTGAACACTTTGATATAATTGCATGTAGCGGCCATTTTATAATAGAAAGATCTTTGTATACTAAATGGACTAATGATGACGTAATGAACAATTGATATACATATGATTTGAAATACTTAACCACTATATGGATTAATAATTAATAATGGAAAACTATTTTTGGAACTCTGGATGATTGGTGACATTATGGTCAATTGAAAATATGAATGTATATTATAAATTAATGGGAATTCTTTGTTCTAATTTCCGCTTTTTCTCCTTGGAGATAGGTGATATTATAATACTTTAAAGACTCATTGTTATTTGACAGATAATTATGAATTCAAGGAAATAAGGATTGTTACAAATGAAAGAATATTAATGGTAATTTGAACACATAATGCTCAATGACAGCGAAATATCTAGTTATGTTTAATGCAAAATCAGTGATCAATTAATCTTAATCTTAAGAATTGATGCACAAAAACTTGTAACCAAACGACATGCTTGATGAAATGGAGGAAAGTTGTTTTTTTTTTCTTCTCTTGCTTTGTTTTGTATGTGTTGTTTTGTTTAAAAAGAATACAAATATATTTAAAAAAAAAAGAATAACAGAGTTGGAAGGGACCTTGGTGGTCTTCTAGTCCAGCCCCTTGCTTAAGAAGGAGACCCTATAATTTCCAGACAAGTGGCTGTCCAGTCTCTTGTTGAAAACTTCCCGTGATGGAGCACCCACAGGTTCTGGAGGAAAGCCCTTCCACTGGTTCATTGTTCTCACTGTTAGGAAACAACCTTAGTACTAGGTGGGATCTCTCTTTAATGATCTTCCACTTTGTTCTTATTCTGTCCTCAGGTGGTCGGGAGAATAAATTGAATAAATAGATGGAATACATGATATTAACAATGAAACTTGAGTGCATAGAGATGGAAGCTTTCTGTAAGGACCTGCCTCATCCCCCCTTCACAAAGCATGCACTCTGGAAAACCTGGTATTTCAAAAGGAATCTTTTATTGAAGAGAAGTGAAAGCAAATCAACATCCGAAGCAGACTCTGGGACCTTCGGGCTACACAATCCATGATGAATAGACCAAGGAATCCCTCCCAATGAGGACTCCCACCAATCCACAGATGTGAATATGTTTTTGTACCCGCCTCTCTGAGACACAGATGAGCAGGAATTCTCAAGGATCATCTTCCAGAGTTTCAAATCACATGGCTCCCCCCACCCCCTTTGCATCCTCCAAGAGGTGAGGATTTTCCAGACCTCTGAGGCGCCGGGCAACAGTTATAAATCGGGCAAAAGGTTATATAAAGATGCAAGGCAAGACATAGAAAGAACAAAATGCATCAAATCCAACCACACCTTCATCCACCAAAGAATGGCAGATACACAGATCTGATACTTTCACAGATTTCTACAATGGGGGAATGGATGGTAAAATTAGTGGAGTTGACAGACATGGTGAAACTGCTTAGAAGGAATGAAGAAAAAGGGGAGGGGGGAGGGGGGGAGGATTATGATGATTTGGCTACTAAGTGAATAAATTTGGTCTGGAGATTCTCCAGCTTCACCAGAGAGAAAGAGAATGGAGGTGTTATTTAGTCAATGAATTCTAACCAATAGAATGGAATATTGTGAAACAGCAGATTTCATTGACTGAGTCACGGAAAAGCATCACTCTAGATTGCAATTTAAAAAAAACAAGTTTTACGTTTTTAGATATAGCTCTCTCTTTCAGGTTCAAATATGATGCTTCATTTCATTTCCAGAAAATCACTGAATTTGTCCCAATTCTCAGCAGAAGGAATGTCAGTTGTAGTCCAACACAAAGCATTCGGCTGGAACTTCACCTTAAGCAAGTCATCCAATTCCTGAATCCTATCAATTTCACCATAGAATAATCCCATCTCCACTCCACAAATCGCTTTTAAAAATGCATAAAAACATTTTAAAATGGAACAAATGAGGAATTTTCTGGGGGTTTTCAAGAAAAGATTAGCGATTCATTTGTCCAGGATGATATAATGTCTCAAGCCTTTGGCAGGAGGTTGGACTAGAAGACCTCCAAAGTCCCTTCCAGCCCTGTTATTCTATGATTCTAAGTGTTTTCATACACACATAAAACTATCACAATTGGATAGTTTTATGAAACCATTTTGCTGCTACATTCATTATAGGAGGCAGCAGTGTCACTCTGTGGTAGAAAAAGAAAATCAGAAATCTGATAGCATCTTTTCCAACTATCCAATTTCATTAGAATCAGATGCAGGCAGAAGACGAGGTCAGATTGTATTGGAAATTTTCCCAGAAATAAAATGCCATAAATAAAATAAAACAAAATTCCTCAAGAAGTCCATCTGGTACCTTCCAAGTACATCACACAACTGGTTGGAAATCCCAGGAACTGCGTTCCAGACGGCAAAGAAATGTAAAGTTCAGACCTCAAAGCTACCTGGGATTAGTCCATGGCTTCTGCAGTGCTTAGAGGGCCACAAGGTAGCGCCATTGCTCCACAAAAGTGAAAAAGGAATACCAGCAAAGTGATTGAGAAATCACACCTTTACAGGAATAAGACAGTGAACAATTAGCCCTATTAACAGTGGAGAATATTTGTAGCTAAGGGTTGTAGCAGAGGTTTCATTACAATGGTGGGATTCAAAAAAATTTAATACTGGTTCTGTGGGCGTGGCTTGGTGGGCATGGCAGGAGAAGGATACTGCAAAATCCCCATTCCCTCCTGATCAGCTGAGACTCAGGAGGCAGAGACTAGATGGGGGCAGGGCCAGCTACAGGTGGCATTTGCCGGTTCTCCGAACTACTCAACATCTCCACTACTGGTTCTCCAGAACTGGTCAGAACCTGCTAAATACCACTTCTGTCTCATTACCCAACTAGCCAATTTGAACAGTCACTAAATGAACTGTTATAACAGTCTGTTTAGTGACCGTTCAAAGCTGCACTGAAGAAGGTAGCTTATGAGCGTTTTTCACACTTACAACCGTTGCAGCATCCCCATGACTGCATGATCAAAATCCGGATGCTGGGCAATTGGTTCATATCTACGACGCTTGCAGGCTCCTGGGGCCACGCAATGACTTTGTGCAACCTCTGACAAGCAAAGTCAATGGGGAAGCCAGATACACTTAACAACCAGGTTACTAACTTAAAATTGCAGTAATTCAATTAACATCTGTGGGAAGAAAGGACATAAAATGGGCAAAACTCACTTAATAACTAACTCGCTTAACAACAGAAATTTTGGACTCAATTGTGGTTGTAAGTTGAGGTTCAGCTGTACCCAAAATTGGGTCATGAAATGACTGCAAACAAACACAGAGCGCGAAGGACCTCACAATTCCCATATTTTGCTTCTTCTGCAAAACCTTCCTCCAAAGTGAAATATTATAAAGGTTCAACGTGTCTGTGGCTGGCAGAGGATTTCTCAGAGGTGGAGAGGGACATGCCTTGTGTTAAACTATCTTTTTTCTTAACCTCTGTTTGTTGTATGAGCCATTGTAAATCCATTCCCATGATACAAAATTAGCATCCACCCCTCTCCTAGAAGAATGAAATGTTTTTGGGAAATATTAAAAAGGCAGAATATTATATTTCCCTAAAAGAGAAATAAACAAATATTAAGGGAGACAGAAACTCAGAGCTTCAGCTCCCTGCCCCCCCCCCCCCTGATATTTGGTGCCCATTGAGAAGGACTGGGCCATCCTATCTACAAGGCGACAAAACCTTCCAGGACATTATAGGATTATCTAGCATCAGAGCTCACCACATTGCAAAATCACATTGCATCACCCTGTAGTCTTCAACCAAACTTCTCAGACAGCCTACAGGGTTAGCTATGACCCCTACAACAGCCAATAGAATACCTGTTCTTGCACAGGAACAGAAAGCTCAAGGGCAAAGCCCAAGAGAAGATATAAACAACCCTCACTCTCCACTCCATGTGGTCAGCTGCGCCCGGACCATGTGCTTGGTGCTTCTATTCACCATTAAACCCTCTTTCCAATCAGCCTCCAGGTTTCCAGTGTCTTTCTTTTGATTGGAACTCAATTGGATGGATATTTCTGGCAACACCATAAAAGACTAGACCAGGGGATGGTGAAACTTTTTCGCACCGAGTGCCCAAACTGGAATATGTATGCATGCATGTGCATGTGCATGCACTGGAGCATTGGAAACCCAAAGACCAGCTGGCTGGTACACACATGTCTGTTTTTGGCCATTTTTGGTCATTTTCAGGCCACTTTTCAGACCATTTTGGGGGCATTTTCGGGCCATTTTTTGGCTGTTTTTCGGGCCATTTTCAGGCTGTTTTCTGGCACTCCAGTGCCCACAAAGACCAGCATTAGTGCCGGAAACCAGAAGAGCACCTGGCGACGGTACACATGCCCACAGGGCGGGTTCTGCATGCCACCTCTGGCACAGATGCCATAGGTTCACCATCATTGCATTAGACAGTAGGTAGGGTTTCTGAGAGGGTTCATGTTCATTATTTATTTATCCCAATTATTCCTATCACAATCAACCACATTTTTGATAGTTTAAAAATATATGCATATAACCATGTAGTAAAATGTCCACAGAAGAAAAACACCTTAGATGAATCATTAAATCAAATCTATAGAAGTGTAAGAACAAAAATGATCTGTTCCCCTAAACTGAAATTATCCCTCAACTGCCACTGTCTCCAGTGTTCTCAGCTTTGGAAAAGGGCATCTGAAACCTCAAAATGTAATTTGCACACCAATGATTTACATTAAAGCATTTTCACACACACACACACACACACACACACACACACACAGAGTCAGTCAGACACAGGAGAAAGGGTCTGCATTATGAAGGGAGGTAAAAAATGGCTCTTGTTTCTTTGGTTCATTCTAGATGAAACCATGTTGTCCCGAAGAGAGGTAACCAAATAAAGAATAAATAGGCATAAGAAAAAAGCTCAAATTGCAGGATCCAATCTGGGTTGGAGGAAAGGTTTTGTATTCTGAGCTTTCGGACTTGTGCTGGAGCCCATCCTTAGGAATCCTCTCTGTGGAGACGTTAATGACTAGAAGAAGAGAACAAATTCATCCTGAGGAAGAGACACAGAGAAGTTCCCAAAGGATGGACTCCAGCACGAGTCCGAAAGTTCGGAAGACAAAACCTCTAGTTCCAGTAACCAACTCGGATTGGATCCTGCAACATTATCCTGGGACACGCATATTCACTTCCATTCATGAGAAACTCAAGTGTGGCGGTGAGACGAGTGGAAAGGGTCATCTTAAGCTAGTTTTCTCCAGCTTGGTTGTCTTCAAATGAGTTTGATTGTCTGGGTCGTTGGGGGAGGATTGTCCAACCATCTGCAGAGCAGATGAACCTGTTCTTGGAATAATACAATGGTCTCACCCGTTGCATTCCTGCCTCCATCAGCGATTGCTGCCAGATGCTACAGAGGAAATAGAAGACCTCTAAAGCTCAGGAAACTTCCCCTGGGATTTCATTTCTTCTCTTCCTCTGGCCATAAAAGCTGTTTAAGGCCACTCAGTGGGCAAATGTATTGGGGGGGGAGGAGTTTACTCACCACACATCTGACAGCAGGTGCAAAAATAATAGTGTTGAATATCGAACTACAGTGATAGGAGTTGTAAAACACTACAAGAATGTAAAGCTATGCTAACATAACATATAATAACATATCTAATATTTTCTGAACCCACTCAGGTTTTTTCGGATTCTGAGAGCTATGATCCAACCAACTACAAAAAAAAGCAAAACAAAAAATACATACATACTTATATATAAATGTAAACATTAAAATGATGCCAACAGTAGTAGAAACAATTTAAAAACCTCTAGAATGACTGGGCCAGTTGTGAGTTTAAAACCTGATCTAAAAACAGGGCCACCAAGTCAAAAGGAAGCAACCGTATTAGAGTCTGTGTAGCCGTAAGAAAACCTCTTCACTTCTGTCAATTCCACCGGTTGTTTGTAAAGTGTTTATTCTTGACATTTACTTATTTTCCACATCAACTGGAGCAGCAATTCTCAACTAGGGGCCAGGTGGCCTTGGGGCCCCAGGATATTTCAAGGGAGCTACAAGTGAGACATGCAATCAGAGTCCCACGACATCTACAGGAAGTCCTCGACCCATGACCACAATTGAACCCAAAATTTATGTTTCTAAGCAAGACATTTGTTAAATGAGTTTTGACCCATTTTACAACCTTTTTGCCACAGTTGTTAAGTGAATCATTGCAGTTATTAAGTTAGTAACACTGTTGTTACTTGAATCTGGTTTATCCATTGACTTTGCTTGACAGAAGGTTATAAACAGTGATCAGATGATCCCAGGACTCTGCAACCATCATAAAGCTGAAATAGTTGCCAACAATCTGAGTTTTGATCACGTGACCTGCTGCAACAGTCATAAGTGTGAAAAATGGTCATGTTACTTTTTTCAGTGATTTGTAACTTTGAACGGTCATTAAATGAACTGTTGTAAGTCAAGGACTACCTGTATTGAAGGGCCCACAAAAAAAACAATGAGCATTATCATGCAAATGTACCAGTTACTATTCCATTTCTGTATTTGGTAATGGGACAGAGGACCGAGGGGGTGGAGGTGGGGCGCAGCAGAAAAACCTATTGGGAGGGGCCATGGGCTTGAAGAAGCTGAGAAACAGAGGCCTAGAGGAGAGAAGGGGTGACTCTTCAACCAGAAACAGCAACACTTTTTGTGCAGGTAGAGATTATCCACTTGGGTTTAACTCAGACTTTGAGCTTCATGGTTTTGCTTCATTCCTGGGATGCTGGAGCTAGAAAGCTTCCATGATTAGAAACTGGTTTATCTTGAAGATGCCACAAGTATGTTACCAGCTGATTCAAGGCTTGTCTTCTTTAAACAATTTAACTAGAGCATCTGCTGAGAAAGAAAAAGAAAGGAAGGAAGGGACTGTCCCAAGCTCCAGAGGGCAGGACAAGAAGCAATGGATGGAAATGAATCAAGGAGAGAAGCAACCTGGAATTAAGGAGAAACTGCCTAACAGTGAGAACAATTAACCAATGGAACAAATTGCCTTCAGAAGTTGTGGGTGCTCCATCAGTGGAGTTTTTAAATAAGAGAATGGACAGCCACCTATCTGAAATGGTATAGGGTCTCCTGCTTGAGAAGGGGGTTGGACTAGATGATGTCCAAGGTCCCTTCCAACTCAATTCTGATTGATTGAAGGTTCTGTGTTTGAACCCACCGATCTGGCTTCTGCTGATTATAGCCATTCAGCTGAGAAATTCTCACATTTGCGAAATTTCCAAACAAAATGTCTATAGAGATTGTCAATCATCCGGGTCATGATTGATTTTGTTGACTAAACCAACAAAAACAGCAGTCTATCCACAGCTGCTCTAACCTCTGCAGTTGTTTGATCTCATAAATGTTGTGCAAGTGGAATAAGACAGTTATCCTGAGTTTCTGTTGGAAGAAACCCCAAAAGGGCGTCTCCAGAAGGCAACTGGACTTTCTTGGGTTTTTCCCCTTGAAAACATTTCACTTTTCATCCAGGAAACTTCTTCAGTTCTGAAATGGTGGGGAATAGGATTTATATTCTTAATCATTCTTATTCTATACATGTATTTCTATTCTTCGGCATCCTTTTATTCCCCACCAGGCTAAGATCTTCTTAAGCTTTTATCCTTCCCTCCCTTCCTCTAATTATTAAATTGGGGATTCTGCAGATGCAACATAGCTGAGTCCTTCTTCAGGGAAGCCAATGCACAGCCATTTGGAGATGCTTCTGCTGCTTTGTTGAATCTTCTCTTTCAACGTTTTCTAGGACATAATCACTTCTCTCAAACACGCAACAGGAAATACTGCAAGATGACTATCCATGGGGACTCACAATCATCCAGGTCATGGTTGTCTCAAAGATATTTTTCCAAAAGGCAACTGGTCTTTGGGGGGAGGGGGTTGCTTGAAAATGTTCTGAACTGAAGAACCTTCTTGGATGAGAAGTGAAACTTTTTCAAGGAAAAAACCAAGAAAGTCCAGTTGCCTTTTGGAAAAACCCTTTTAGGATTTCCAACAAAAGAAACATTCCTGCATCCTAAACTCAGGAACTTAGGATAATCATCTTGTTCCCCTTGCATAACATTTGTGAGACCAAACAACTGCAGAGCTTAGAGCAGCTGTGGCTAGACTGCTGTTTTTGTTGATTTAGCCCCAGCTGTGAAGACTGGAACATTTCTAGCCTGTTACCCATCTCTCTTCTCCACTTTCTTTTATGCAGTCTAAATTAGGGGTGAAACGTCTAACAGATGCTTTTGTTCCATAAATGATATCAAATTCCTGCAAATCCCTTAAACATCTAACTCCAAATAAGGAGGTTTCCTCTGAATAGAGTTTGATTTCAGTGGCTGGAATCTTATCAGATGGAGCCATGGGGTCATTTATTAGGAATGAGTTTAATGCAATCTGAGAAAAGTGATACATGGCCTGTAAGCCATGGTGTATCTGTCATATGTCCATATACTGTTCTGTTGTGTGTCACTTTGGCTGAATTCATATATTTCATTAAGCCGTAATATGGTGTCTTATTTTTATCTTGAAAACGCTGGCTGGGGAATTCTGGGAGTTGAAGTCCACAGGTCTTAAAGTTGCAAGGGTTGGACACCAGTAGTTAAAGCATGAGGCATCAAAAGACTCTGAGCTCTAATCCTGCCATAGGCACAAAGCCATTTGGGTGACTTTGAGCCAGACCCTCTCTCTCAGCCCTAGGAAGGAGGCAATGGCAAACTGCTTCTGAAATCAAGGGATTCATCCAGGAATCAATACTAGCTCAAATGCACAAACAAATAAACAAACAAAGAAAATCCTCCATGAACCAAATTGTGACCCCCACCCACTCCCTCCCCTGAAATCAAATTATGGCTTAGTTAGAAGTATCAGCATAGCAACAAAAAGCTGTCTGGCTTAATTGAAAAAAACTGGTTTAATTCAAACATGGCTTACTCTAGGATTCCTCAACCATTTTGATCCGTTAGAAATATAGGAAGCATATTTTGGACAGTCTCACAAAATGGCTGCCCAACTGAATGGTCATTGCAAAATATTTCTTTCTCAAAAAGGAACTAATCATTTCTTCGCTCTAGAGTGATTTCTACCATCTTGGTTTATTCCTGATTTCTTTCTGGGCAGTCAGCACCTTTCCAAGCAAAGTGTTTTCCTTCAGTGTCTTATATTCAAGGAACCTTGTTGGACTTCTCCCTCACATGTGCCACATTGGGGATCCAGGAGTAAGTCAGTGAATGAACTTACTGTCTCAAGAAGGTGTTTAAGTTCTCAGTAATTTTATCCCAAAGCTGTTCTACATAGGTTGTGTGTGATGGTTGCACAATTAAATGATCACACAGAGTGGCTTTCTTGCATCTCTCATCATCAAGCCCTAAAGGTCACACAGATTGTGCCATGGCTGAAACAAAATGCTGTTGACATTCATTTCACACCCAGACACTTTCTCATCTCCTCACCCCAAAAAGAGGAATGAGCAAATCATAAGACTAGAGAATTTTAGTCTCAGAAATGAGGAGACAGGAAGAGGTTCAAGAGAGAATCCCAAGCTGAACCATCCTCTTAGAAGCCAGCGGTTGCTGGAAGGCTGGATTGATGCCACAGTAAAAGAGAAAGAAAAATCTCTTTCTTCCTTTACTGATTTATGGGCACATCTGCCTGGGGGAAGGGACAGAGGTCATTGGGTTGTTCTCCAGAGTTTTTTCCGAAGTAAATTAGTTGCTAAAGAAGCAGTGAAAGAAAAGGAAACCAGGTGGATTTATGACAGCAAGCAAGGAAATCCTGGGCTATTCACTAAAGTGATGTGTCCGTAGAGTTTTCCTGCCATGGTTTTGTCATATGGGGTTCCACATATACTAGGCAGGAATGTCCACCAGTCCCTTCCAATTCTGAGGACATTCTTTCTCCTTCCCTGCCTGCCTGCCTGAAGTCTTCAGAAATGAACAAGAGTTCAGGAGGGTTACAGTTACACAGGGGCCATGACACACCTCCATCCATCCCAGCCATCTTTTCTGCAGGTTGAGCAGGAGGATGGATTAGAAGACCTCCAAGATCCTTTCCAACTCGGTTCCTCTATTATTCCCAGAGTTGAACATGCCCTGAACTCCCCACCGCATTTCATAGGACTTAATTTCTAGTCCCTGCCTTTATCATGGATCTTCTTCAAACCCCTTCATATCCTCTGAATCCTTCTTAACTGGACAGCACCGTCAAGATGCTGTAAGTCAAGGCAAAATAACATGGAATAAGAATTTTTTGTCGTTTGGAAATTACACTTCTATTGATGTGGCCTGAAGTTGCATTTAGCTCTTTTTTGCAGCCACATCATTATTGCTGATGCACAGTTTGCAACCTTCTACATTTCTAGCCTCTTTTTCAAAAGTACCATTACCAAACCAACCCTATTCAGTTCTAGTCCATCTGAATTTCAATACATCTCTCCAGCTCACCAGCATAGCTCAGCTTGCCTTAGCATTGCCACCTGCTGTTAAACAGTTTGTACAACATACAAGGCTATGGCAGGGTTGCCACAACTGATTATATCTCATTTAGAGGTTCTTCTAGCTGTGTAAGTCAGCAATGCAAAGGTGAACCACCTTGTTCTAACTGAAGGTTAGAGATGGAGAAGCACATTAAATGAAGCAGTTTCTACTTCCACTCCCAAGCTGGTACTTCCTGTGTGTAGTATCCTGACATGGGTATGTTCACACAACATCTTTGTAGTAAGGTGAATGTGGTTTCTTTAGTTTTAATTTAGAATATTGTGCAAACTATTGTGACTGCTATACCAGAATTTATGGCTCACCATTATGAACCTAGCCTATTTGAAGCTTATTAAACCAACCTTAGCTAATAAAGGAGAATATTTGTAGTTCAGGATTGACATGAGGGGTCCTTGGTGCTCTCTGAGCTTGCTTGTTTTCTTGCAGATGTTTCCTTACCCAAAGTAGCACTGCTAGCACTGATGAGGTTATCTAGTTTGGGTAAAATATCTGCAAGAAAACAAGCAAGCTCAGAGAGCATCAAGGACCCCTCAAATCATAATTAAATACCTGTAAATGTGTGAATTCACACATTCCACACAATACCACACAAGTATTTTTCCTATCCTTCATCCATACCAATGGCAGCTTCTGGTAAAAACAGGGAAATGCTCTATCTAAATCAGGAGTGTCCAACCTTGGCAATTTGAAGACTTGTGGACTTCAACTCCCAGAATTCCCCAGCCAGTTGAAGATCACTGTTCTTCAAGTTGCCAAGGTTGGACAACCCTGATCTAAAGTAGCAGGACATCATATAAAGGAGAGCAGCTTATATGGTAAAATAGGAAATTCCATTCAGAAACACCTTCATTTATTCTGTATCTAGAAACTTTTGTGGAAATTGGAGGGGATGGTACTAAATTCTACAAATGTCAAAAGTATAATTTAATCTTTGAAATGATCAGATCTAACAATGTCTTGAATTTAACAAAGCAAAACCATAGTTTAGGTTTCGCAATTACCGGACCACTGACTTCAATGGATTAAAAACAAGATAGGCAGAAAAACACAAAGTAAATATTTTATTTCTGGTCTCTCAGATACTTTAAATGGACCTGCACAGCCTATAAATTAATTCTTCACCCGAGGTTATTCCAGAAACTACATCTTCAAAATCACAGCAAAGCTTTTCCCAGCTGATGTGGGATCTTTTTTTTTTTTTTTAAAAAGCTGAGAACAACAAATCTATTCTCTCTGCACAGTTAAAAAGATGCCTCTAAATTCAGAAGACAAACATCCCAAGCTCTTTGACTGTGAGCTGCTCAAAGAAAAGCAATCTTCAAACACTTTTCACCTCTTTAAGAGAAAGTTCCCTCAAAAGTGTCAGGTCATTCACAAAAGTCAACTAAGTAGCACATCCTTAAGGGATTTTATTATTTTTCCCCATCCCTTCTTATGATGTTTTGGTTGTTTGTCAAGAAACAGTGTGAAAACAGTTTACACCGCAATATTTTTTCCAACTACTCTGAGAATACAAATCAGCTACTATAACCCTGAAGAATGAAGAGAATGAAATGGTTTGTGTCAAAACTTTGTTTTGTTTTTTAAATCACATGCTTTGTGTTGCTGTATTTTTAGTTCCAGTCAAGGTACGAGAAATATGTTAAAACATGGGGTTTAAATAAAGAACCAACATCATTTGACAAACTTTTAATGGGGACTGATGAAAAATTGATTAAAATATATATTAAAATATTATATATATATATATATATATATATATATATATATATATATATATATATATATACTTATTGAACTATAAAATGGAGGAAGAAATAGTCAAATAAACGATGATTGCTTGGGCAAAAAAATGTCAGTTACAATATAGAATTAGAGAAATGGCAAAAACTTTGGGACAGAATTTATATATGGACTATGGCTTCGGTCTACAAAGAAAATGTTTTACAGGTGGCATTTACCACCTGCAAGACAGCAATCTGTCTGCCAAATGCTGGAAATGCAATCAGACCCCAGGTACCTACTACCACATGTGGTGGACATGCAGTAAAGCAAACAAATATTGGGAGAAAATACATAGCTGGCTGGAAATGATAACTGGACAAAATATTGACCTGAAACCAGAAACATGCCTCTTAGGTATATTATCAGAGGGTTATGGTAAAGGGACCACATATTTAGTGTTATATATATTGACAGCAGCAAAAATCATATATGCTAAATATTGGAAAAATGTGAACGCCCTACCAGACAAGGTTGTAATTTGGAAAATTTGGGACTGTGCTGAAATGGATAGATTAACTTTAAAAATTAAAGATGAAGGTGATTCAGAATATTATTGGACATGGAATAAATTTTATGACTGGATAGAAACAAGGGGTAGAAATTAGAGAAATAAGATTATAAACATAATATTGTTAATATGGGAAACAATGATGTATACAACTATGATTATGGTAATTGATAAAAATGTAAATAAGCTAATGTAAGAAGAAACTTAGTTTAAATTTTGGCTATATTATTATTATTGCTAGTATACTATTACTATTGTTATTAGTTTGTGTGTTAATGCTTACTATTAACTTCTCTTTGGTTTTTTTCTTTTTTACTTGCAAATGATATACCCTGACAATGCACTGTTTTTCAAAAATGTTTAACAAAAACTTCAAAAAAAATAAAATGCTCTGTCTGCCACATGTACCTTAAATTCTTATTTCTTTCATTAAAAGTAATTTTATGAGTTCTTTTCATGAAATTAGAGATAAATGCCTTCTATACAAAAATTCATTCAACTATTGAATGTTCCATTAATTGCAATTGAACATAGGATCATCTATCTAAAATTAAATGCTCTTGCCCTTTGTGATATCAACTTCTATCACATCTGGAATGAATGGCTGGCTTCACTTATGAGATGAATATTGAATAAGTTTAAAAGCTCACCTACAATCATGATCAATGAGTTACAAACCACATTAGCTGGATCCATACACAATGCTAGTCTCTGTGCTACCTTCTCCCATCTTTTCATGATAAATTATAATTATTGTTGCTTATTGGTTTATTCATTTAATGGTTACTGGTTTAAAATTTTGTAAGCCATGCAGAATTGCCTCTAGATGAGATGGATGGCACATAAATCTAATAAATAATCCCAAATCAAAGAAATCACATTGTGACTTAGTGTGGAGTTAGTTGTACTTTGTTTTTCTGAGAGTCCCAGAACAAACACACTGAATCCATGCCTGGCCCAGGACGGGAAGGCTCTGTGAGAAATCAACAGTAAGGTGGGGTTGCAAGATGACCAACCCTTCATTTGAATGCAAATGTTTGGGAGTAGCCAGTTATCTTTGACATTAGGCAGATCCTCAGTCCACTGCTAGCCCAGCACCAGGGTTCCTATTGTCAAGGATGGGTAGTAAAGAGACCTCCTGAGTAATCTGCAAAACCAGTCTAGGTTTAGGCTTGAAAAAGAGAGAGCAAGAGAGCAAGAAGAGGACGTGTATAATCAGCGCACACACACCCTCCCAAGGAGCAGGATGCCTGGTCAAGAAGAAGTTAGGGGATGAACTTCATCTATGTGAGTTATATTTTGGAAAAAGAAGCCAGGATGTATCCAGGTTCTGTACGATGCAACGGCAGCAGCAACCTACCAGCACAAAACTTCCCTTCTGCTACACCTTATGTAGATTACATAGGATACCATCATCCTCAAAGTATGGAGAATCGTGGACAACCTTCAGGGACTTGGGGAACACCTTATGGGCTGCCTCGGGAGGATTGGGGTGCTTATGGGCCAGGAACCTCCAACACCCTAACCTCCACCCAGATCAACAGATCTTCTCCTGGACAAGTCTCCTTTTCTTCTGCTGATTACAGCTCCCTGAATTCTGCTGGTTCTGTGACTTTACCTTCTCTGGACACCATGAATCCAGAGGCAAATTCTCCTCCCCTCAGCCAGCGGCACAGCTCCTATGAATGGATGAGGAAAACGGTCCAGTCTACTTCAACAGGTATGTTGGCAATCTAAATTCTCCCCTCCGCCTCAAAATCTGTAACTTTCCTCACTGTCACTCTGCCAAGGGACAGATCATCCCAAATTGAAAGTGGGTTTTCTCATCTTCTGATTGAGCTCTTGAGTCACAACTTTGATTTAAGGTCTCAATAATTGGTTCTCCAAGCAAAGGATGTATTCATAAAAAGGGGCTCCATTGGGGGGAAGGGGGGGAAGGAACAATGGGCTGGCAGAGGAAGAAATTGATGTTTTTAAAAACCCTTCAGCTCCTGATACAAGATGAGGGATAGAATTGCTGTGGTCCTGAGTGGGATCTGAAAAGGTTAGGATTTGCATACATTGCTTATTAATGTTGGGTTGGCTTGAGGCTTGAATGCAAACCAGCTAAATAATCCTTCCAGCAGCATCCAATGAAATGAGCTGCTGCTCACAAATAAATCAGGAAAAAGTGGTAGCAAACTGATTTTGGGTCTACTGTAGACCAACAGTTTTCCTGCTATATACAATCCGCATTACAATCTTCATCGAAGTCCTATTTATTTCAAAGCTTGGGGGGTGCTCTCTGAGCTTGGTTGTTTTCTTGCAGACCTTTCATTACCCAAATGAGCATTAGTTTGGATAATGAAACGTCTGCAAGGAAGCAACAGAGCTCAGAGAGTGCCAAGGACCCCTCTTTTCAACCCTGAGCTACAAATATTCTCCTTTATTTCAAAGCTTCTTCCTCTGCATCGGCCCTTTGCACTTGAAATCAAGGGTGAACTTTGCCTCTTTAAAAATTCATTTGCATAACAACAGAACCAAACTGACATTTAAAGGACAATGCTTGCATGCAATTCATTGCTTACCTGGGTTCATTTTCAGGTTAACCGCCATTAACATTTCACATGGATCCTCAGGATAAAAGGGGCTCTTGCTAGATGCCTCTAGGAATGCCGGGATCTAAGAAGCAGAAAAAAATACCTTTGATCTCTTGATAGAGAACCTTCCAGAATGTTAATAACAATGGATTTAACAAACAGGCAGGATAAACATTGCAAATGATTTTATAGAAGGCACCTTAGATAGATTGGAAAATTGTTTTGCTTGATGCTAAAGGTATGAGAAAATTAGTTACAGCTGCATTAACACTAATATTAGTGTATTGTATATTGAACATTGACAGAATAGATGTCGCCCAGGTTGAGCTGTGGAGTACTTGGTGCTGAGCTTGGTTGCTTGCAGATGTTTCATTAGCCAACTAGTCAGATGTCAAATAATGCCACATTAGTCTATTTTAATGTTAGTAATAGGTCTCCATAACACTCTACACATCTAGCAGCAGTCTTCACATTATATGAGATGCTAGATAAGCATCTAGTTGTAAATAAAAATCCAGTCAGATTTGTTGTGTGTCCCAGGTGAGTTTATGGTTCAAAGTAGTGTGAGAACTACAACACACTGTTGTTGTTAAATAAGTTTCAGTACAATGTGAGTTTTATAAATTCACAGATTTTGACTAAATACATTAAATATAACACTTTTAAAGATGCCTTGAACTACAGTATCCAGAATTCACAGCCTCCCTCATTTGGAAACTAACTGTAGTATTCTAGAGACATTTGAAGGGATGTAAATGGGGGGAAAGGGCTAGCAAATACTGTTTTATTACCTGTGTCTAACGTGGTCTTGTCTCTCATCTCTAGTTTTCAATTTGGGTTTAAAACTATCTGCAAAACTTCCAATCTAGTCATCTTGCTTGTAAATCAGAGGTTTGACAACTTTTAGATATGTGGGTTTCTGGGGCTGGACAATTCTAGGACTTGAGCTCCGCACATCTTAAAGTTGCTAAGTTTGAAATACACTGTTGTAAAATAATAAACTGTGTCAGGATTATGAACAAAAACTGACAATTTTCAAGGCAAATTAGTTTCTAATAACACTTTATAAATGAATATTTAAATATATTTCTTGAGAGCTCCTGAATAGAGGGAAGAAAGACTTACTTCAGGGAACTCCCACTTTTTAACTGTATCTCTCCAGTTTCTCATATTAATCTGCAGATAAGAAGTAAAACGCTGCTTTGGATTAAATTATCAAAAGGTGGCTTATAGAAACCCCTGATACCTTTAGTCTATTGATACATAGTGTCATAGATACAAGGGTGAACAGACAGACAGACAGACAGACAGCAGCATCTAGTTCACATCTTGCATATATAACTTGGCCTTCTCTGGCCCCTTTCAGACTGCAAATCCCAGAATTCCCAGCTAGTGTGGGCTTTATGGTTCTGAGAATTGCATCCAAAGTAAGCTGCAGAAGAACATCTGGATTCACACAATGCTTAGCTAATCTAAAATAGGGTTGGATAGCTTGTGGTAGCATTTGGGGAACTCAACCTTTTTGTTACCATCTTGTTTGAATAATTTCCTTGAAGATAAAGATGATTTGTTTGGCTGCACCCATATGATGTCAAGGGTGCAGTTGCATTTTTAACCTGGGTTTAGCATGGTGTAAAACTAACTCCCATTGATGGCTGGTGAAGGTTGGTGGGCCACATCTTTGAAAGGCACCAGATGGGAGGCCTAATCAAATAAGAATTTATTTCCTTGTGCATCTGGAGGCTGAACTTTTGTGTTGCAGCAAACAAAGAAATGTTTTGAATAAGAATGTTACAAGACCAGAGAGAGAGACAGTTGCTTCTCCAGTCATTTCTGCAATAAGGGGCAAATGTTCTCCATATGGACTGAGATAAATGCACAGTGTGGTCCTGTTTCATTATATGAATCCAAGGGATTAGTAGTAATGCTTAGTCTCATAGCTAATTCTAGTGAAGCTCTTAGTATCTAACCTACCTGGATGAGAAGCCTTCCTTTCAGGCTCTGCCTTCAGCCACAACGGGTGGGTTCACCACTAGAACATGTCCTTTCCTTTCTCCTAGCAATCTAAGCTCTACCATCTTCATCTGTGGATGTTATGATTGTTAACCGTTGCTCAAGCCCAGTTGTCCCTCCCTCCTGAATAGGTACATGTTCTTTCCAAAGCCTTCCTGAAGGAGCTATTGTTGGAATAAGGTCCAAAAGCTAGAGAAATGACTTTCTTCAACCCATCTGAAAAAATTGCTTTGACAATTCATCCCAGTCTTAATATACAGAAGAGCAATGCAAACAACACCATTTTATGGACCTCGGTCATAGCTTAGACTGGGTTTGATTTTCTAAACTAAAAAAAAGCGGGGGGGGGCTTTCGGAGTAGAAGAGCTGATTCCATATCTGGGATCCTTCCTCCGCTCTTCTCTAAGTGTGCTTCCCTCCCTTTTTGGGGGGAGAGGAAGAATACACCATTTTGTAACATTGGTTACATTCATGCTACATTCTGCTAAGCAGGAATATGGTTTGCTTGGTTTGGGGTGTATGTGTTGCTAAAAAGCTGTGGTTTATTCAATAAGTCATCATAAAAATACATAATTTTATGGCAATTCTCATGAGGACCTATAAGGACATTCATAAGGTACCATTTTGATGGTGATTTGAGAGACTTTCCAAGGATGGCAAAACATCTTGGAAATAACTTCTCATTTGGAAATGGACTCTAAAGTTCTTTCCATAGTTGCTGTTGCTTACATGACAGGTGGCCAAACTTTGTTGAGTCATTCAGTTGCTTCTGAAGGCTTATTTAGCACCCACAATGCCAGCTGCTCCACTATGAGGACAGATATTAGATTCAAAAGTTTCAGGCTCACTTCCACTGAGGTAAACTGCCAATTACCAAACACTGTTAACCTGCCCACAGACAGACTTTTCTTGGAGCAAAAAATATTCGGCAGAGAAACAGTTAAGAAACAGACTGATGTGCCATCACAAATATTAGCTTAGTAGCATCTCCTCTTTTTATCATCATATTTTGTTATTGATACTCTCAGGGCCATTTGGGTGGGAACAGTGAGAACCAATTGTCCAAGCCTCCCAAAAAGGAAAGTCCCATTTAAGATACACATCCATATTTGAAATGATAAGATGGAGAATGCTTCTCATACAAGGTAACAAAGCACCATAAATCAGTTATACCAGGAGTTCAAGAATTTTTCTGGGCCACTGACTCTAATAGACCAAAACAAAGGGCAAAAGGAAGAAGCACCTGAGGGCAAGACAGGAAGTAACGGATGTAAGATTATCAAGGGGAGAGGCAACCTAAAACTAAGGAGAAATGTCCCAACAGTGAGAACATTTAAGAAATGGAACAGCTTGTCTCCAGAAGAATTTGGACAGCCATTTGTCTGGAATGATCTAGGTTCTCCTACTTGGCCAGGGGGTTGGACTAGAGGACCTCTAGGGTACCTTCCAACTCAGCTATTCTAAAGGAGAACAGGCAGCAAGAATGGCAAGGCAATGAAATAAATTGAGAAGGTCTGCTCACTGTTAATCTGGGGTAAGTGTAAGATTAGGGTAAGTATAGGGTACATTTAGGCAGGCAAAGGACTTGATCAATAAAATGAAGCTTTTCCTCAAATCCTTTGTTTGCTCTCCCCCACCCTCAAATTCATCATGGGGGGGGGGCTACAAATTTAAACAAAACTAACCACAACTTCGTGTTGCCACCCCATCTTGTTCTGACTTGTCTTTGGATTGTTCCCAGTGACACCTGTTTTCCCTTTGGTTGTTTTTCCTCAGTAGACCCTGCATCCAAAGCTGTAGGAAGGATGTAAAAAGTTTGCTCTGGAGTAAAGTAACCTGGATTGGCAAAACATAAATTATCTGAATTAGATGGTTTGGTGTAGAAATCATTCCCCCATCCATCTTGGACCAGGCATAGAATTCGACAAGTAGCTCATTTGGTTATTCACAGGAATAGGAGATGAACATTTGGCCAACACCAATGTTTTACTGAACATGTACAACTTACAACCACAATTGAGCCCAAAATTTAAGTTGCTAAGTGAGACATTTGTTAAATGAGTTCTGCCTCATTTTATGACTTCTCTTGCCAAATTTGTTAAATGAATCACTGCAGTTGTTAAATTAGTAACATGGTTGTTAAGTGAATCTGGCTTCCCCATTGACTTTGCTTATAAGAAGGTCGCAAAAGGTGACACTGGTACACTGCAACCATCATAAATATGAGTCAGTTGTCAACATCCTAATGTAAATCATGTGATCATGCAATGGTCATAAGTGTGAAAAATGGTCATGAGTCACTTTTTTCATTGTAACTTTGAATGGTCATTAAGTGAACTGTTGTAAATCAAGGACTACCTGTACTTATAGGTAAATCACCCACTAATGGAACATTTGTTTATAATTATGAATATAATAATTGATTCATTCAAATCAAATGAAATCTCTGTTAATTTTAGACCAGCATAAAGATAGTCATTCATTTGACTGGCATATTATGGATTAAGAAGGTGATGACTGATGGTGGACAAGGTTTCCTATGAAACTGGAGACAGATGAATTAGGGATTGGATTATCCTGGGAGGGTAAAACCAATAGGCTCAGATATGGTTTTATAATCCATTAATCTATTTTCATTTCAATGGGAAATTCTATTTCATCCCCATAAGAGTAGGCCTATGAGGGAGGCTCAGCTCAGGGGGAGCTGCCTCAACATCATCCACTGAGATCCCGCACTTGAAGGTGGACTTGAACTCTGGCCCAACACCTGAACCATTATCCCACATTGGAGTATTAAACAAGACTTCTCTGAACTGGTGTCTTCCAGATGTGTTGCACTACAATCCCAGAAACCTCCGTCAGCATTGCAGTTCTGTGAATCCTGAGCATTGCAGTCTGACTGACTCTTAGCTGAGGAAACCATTGTGAGTCCACCTAAATCTTTCCTACACTGACACTATAAGCAAAGTTGTGCATTCACTGTTTTGGAAGTTTCTCCCAGTGCGGATTAACTGTTCACAAAGCAGCCTATAATGCATGAAGAACATTTAAAGGCCTTGGGAGAGAAAGGAGGGGTGCCCAGTTTTTAGCACTTTCACAACTTAAATCCACATTCTCTGCCCTGGTATCCTCATGTCAGTCCTTCAGCACAGTTGGTGATTTGATTTCTGTTTATCATAATTCACACAAAATCTCTGGAACTGGTCAAATGAACAGTACCAGTCATTCCTTTGAGTAGGAACTTTTTCTTGTGTGTGTAACAAAACATCAAGCCAGATATCTTGCCTGATTCTACTTCAACAGAAACCTTTTCCTGCCCATGAGTTAAGTCATAGCATTTAAAAAGAGCTTCTAGATTTAGTATGTGTCATAGAATAGATGTGATTAGACAGACGTGATTTGACTCTTCATTGTCTTAGCTGTTGGTTTAAGAACCTTCAAGCCACCAAATCTGGATTCACAAAACACTAATCCAACATATTACCAATCCTTTAAGATAGAAAGTAAAAACTAGAGGGAGAAGGAAATACCCAACTAACATAATTTTGATTTGGTATATTTTAAATCCTTTAAACATTCTTCAGTTTAAATAAAAATTTCCAAGACATCATACTATTCATAGATACACAGCAAAAGGTATCACCATTACAAAGTAATTATTGAGGAAATCAGAGGAAACTAAGAACCATCATTTGCAATTAAGTGTCCAAAAATATTAAAAGGAATCTAAAGGGCAGCAATTAAAGGCTGCATTAAAATGCCTTTGATAACTACAAGACAGAGGTAGGTTTCTGCCGGTTCGCTCCGATCAGTAGTAGTGGCGGTGACAGGAGGCTACACCTACCCGCTTGGACACTTCTGCGCATGGGCACGAGCGAACCAATAGTAAAATAAATTGAAACTCACCACTGCTACAAGATATGATTCAACCAGTTAAATGCCTCTGCTAAGCCAACTCCAAAAGCCATAACTGAAAACTTTGCAACTTTGCAACTTTGCAACTTTAATAAGATTTGTATGCCGCCCACTCCCTAGGGACTCTGGGCGGCTCACAACAAAAGTAAAGACATAAAAATATTAAAAATACAATTATTTAAAATAAGATATCATCTATTCAATCACGTGGGGCTGGATTTTAATCAACAGCCCTAGGCCTGCCGGAACAGCCAGGTCTTGGTCGCTTTACGGAAGGCCGGGAGAGTGGTAAGGGTCCGGATCTCTGCGGGTAGCTCGTTCCATAAGGCCGGTGCAGCTACAGAGAAGGCCCTCCCTCGGGGAGCCGCCAGCCGGCATTGTCCGGTCGACAGCACCCAGAGGAGGCCCAACCTGTGCGATCTTATTGGTCGTTGGGAGGTGAATGGCAGGAGGCGATCTCTCAGGTAGCCAGGTCCAATACCATGTAGGGCTTTAAAAGTAACGACTAGCACCTTGAAGCGGGTCCGGAGACCAATGGGGAGCCAGTGCAGCTCGCGGAGGATAGGTGTAACATGGGTGTATCTGGGTACACCCTTTATCGCTCGTGCGGCTGCATTCTGGACCAACTGCAGTCTTCAAACACTCTTCAGGGTTATCTGAAGGCTATGGTTTATTCAATTGTTTATTCATGTCTCCTATTTCTATTCAGCTTTTCTTCAAGTGGCTGAAAAATCTTAGACTTCATTTCTTTCCCAATAGCAACAATTCTGAGAGGTGGTTTGGATTGACTTGCTTAAAAGTCACCCAGTATGTTTTCATGGATGAGAGTAGAAGTTTCCACCTAAACCGGCCCAGTGTCTTCACTACTATACCACACTGTCTCGATGGTTTCTCTTAGCAGCAGAGAGACAACCAGTGGCATTGTTCAACAGTCACTTGCCAGCTGTTAGATGAGACAATAGTAACTTCCATGGAGCTTTAATACTTTTAACACAAACAGGGACTTCATTCTGTATTGCTTCTATGGATTGGAATGAAGTTGGTGTCGCTTGTCTATGTTACAACTCAGGAATAAGAAATAAAGCAACCATTTTATTATTTAGCATTACAAATGCATAGGATGCTGGAAGAAGTGGTATAAATAAAATGATGTTGCACTATCAGGAACGAAATTCATCAAAATGTTGAGAATCATGAACTGAGAGAAGGATTATGAAGGTTGAGTCATGAAACAAAATGCTAAGTCCCATATATAAGCTTTCTTTCAGGAAAAATAAAAATGAAAGATGCAAAGCCTAAATTACATTTGGAGTAGGAGGTTAAAATAAAGTTTAGTTAGATTTAAATATTGCTATCGGAATCATTTTATTAACATTGACTAAGTGATGGATGGAAGATGCCCAAACAGCCTTCTTAAAACTTGTACCTTCCAGGGTATAGAAAAAGCATTAATAAAGGAGAACATTTGTTGAAATGAGAAATCCTTGGTGCTCTCTGAGTTTGGTTGTTTTCTTGCAGATGATTCATTACTCCAACTATCTAACATCATCAATGCTCAAATGATGTTACCTAGTTTGAGTAATGAAATGTCTGCAAGAAAACCAAACTCAGAGCACACCAAGAACCCCTCAAAAAAAGCATTCTCAGTTCCTTTCAAAATCTTGCCTAAGCTAAGCTTCCCCAATCTGGCATCTTTCAGATGTTAGAATCACAATGTCCCTCATTCTCTGTTGCCTTCAAGCCCTCTTTCCACTTGGGGTTCTCCAGAGAAGCTGAGATACAAATCTTCTCCCTTGTACTTGTGGAGCCCACCTAGAAGACGCCAGGCTGGGGAAGGCTGTTGGTGAACCTCTCCTCTAACCCTTTGAAGCTCCTTCGCCTCGATGGAATTGGAAAGGGATGGAATTTCCCAACGTGGAGGCAGAGCTCAGCTGTTGTTGTTGTCCTGCTGAATTCACAGACAAGGACAAATTCACAAATTCCTGTGACCAGGAATATGCCGGCTGATGTAAAACAGGAGCTAGGCTCAAGCCGAGAAGACAGGGAAAACCAGGGGCACTTTGAATGCTAATTTATTTTCTTTATAAACTAGTTGTGAGGTTCAGGAGCCTCTTCCTGCTCCTCCTTGTCCCTTGATTCCATTGTCTTGAGTCAGGGCTAGTTTGCCATATCAAGCAGCAGACCTTATTTTGACACTTTTTGGAGGTGGAGAGGGGGGCTTTGATATGCATCCTTGCTTCTGCTCCTTTTCTTTAGCAGTTATATTGCCGGAAAGACAGATGATTTTCACAGCAAATAAAGAGGCCCTCGCTTGGCTTTTATTCTGTTCTGAAAAAGTGCCCTGTGAATTTTATGGCCAAGGAGAAACCTGCCCCCCCCCCCCCACACACACACTCGCCAAGCGCAAGGCAGGGCCTCAGACTGCTAGAATAACTTGAATATCCTTAAAACAGGTCCTGGTTTTAAAACACCTGGCAAGTTGTTTTGTTCAGAGTCAACAACCTAATTCTCTCTGATGACAAAAGGCCCCTTTAAATGGGTCTCCCGCCATTCCTTTACCAGTCCCCATTACACATTCCAGCCCAGGGCACCCATTCTTCTTTCCTACATCTAACATCTCAAAAGAAGAGTCTATTCTTTTCAGCCTTCCTATGCTATCGTATCCTATTCCCCAATCTCTGTTTCAATGGCTGCCTGGTCGGTCCATCTTTCAAAATGAACCAGACAGCCATTCACTCACCACTTCATGGTGAAAGCGGCCACTTGAAAAGCAGCAGCTTTTTAAAACAGCCACAGACTTAATTTTCTAAGTCTCTGAGCAAAACAATTCTAAACAGCAGCAAAGGTTTAACATGTGGGGAGTTATCGTACAATGTATGACACAGATGATGGGAGATTTTTAGTGTTAAAGATAGCTTAAAAAGAAATGATTCAGGAAATTATTTTCCATAAGGCATGGCTTTCTAAAAAATGCAGTTTTAATATAGACTTTTGGGAAATTCATAATTTTTTAGTGAGAATTGTAAGCCCTTTAATATTTCGGAGTAAAAATTCTGTTCCTTAAATTATATTTTTGAGGGAATATTCCAACTAACTTCTCTGAAATGTGCCAAGTATACATAGGATTCAAAATTAGAACATTCTTGACAAGTTCTGCAAATTTCCAGTTAGATGGAAAGTTGAAGTTCTTCTGCATGAGGTCTCAATGTCCCTGATTCACAGCAAGAAAGTCACATCATCACACAATTGTCATTCGTGCATGTTATCATGATATATCTGCCTAATGCCCATGTGACCATCAAACAGAAGAACAGATTAACAGAGTTGGAAGGGATCTTGCAGGTCATCTAGTCCAACCGCCTGCCCAAGCAGAAGACCCTATATCTGCCTCTACCTAGGATCGAACTCCCAACCTCCTGATTGTGAGGCAAGAAGTCCACCTTTAGGACACCACAGCAGACCAGAAGAAGGCTATTTCAGTGGCAAATCACTTGTGTTGCTTTGTGAAATTTACTGAAACCGAATTTAAGCCCTTAAGGTGCTATTGGTTCAGTCATTGTCATCTTCTTTTCACTATCTAGACATTGTCCTTAAAGCTTAACACTTAAAGCTTATTTCTCTTTCCAAAACTATAGCTGTAATTTTGACATAGGGACCAAATAGAATTCCTATAAATACAATCCTTCAAATTAAGGTTTGCATCTATTGTCAGGAGGCAGGAATTTTGCCAAGTTCTTAAAGTGAGAAATCCTAACTCTTCCTCCACTTCAATTTACCTTTGGTCTCTGATTATCTAGACCACCATGTGCAGCTCCAACAAGCATGGAAAGTAAGTCCAATTGCAAGAAGTTAGTGGAAATTATTCTAATGCAGAATTTCTCAATCTTAATAACTTTAAGATGTATAGACTTCAACCCCCAAAATTAAGAAAGTTCCTGAGGTTGAGAAAGGAGAAGAATTCCCTTTTTATTCCTACAGTTTCCAGCACCCAGCCATACTCTTTGATCTCAAAAAGCTAAACAGGTGATCACTAGAAAATCCAAGGCTTATTGCCTAACGAAGAAGTTTCAAACATCTGGGAAGAAGGCAATAACGGTTCCCTATTATTGCCAAGAAAAAATACATTGGTATTTCCATCAAGTCATCAGGCCCAAGCTCAACTTGATAGTAACTGGTCATATTTTTTTAAGTCCCCGTAAACAGAGAAAGGGAAGTCTCAGAAGCATAAGATTCATTCAGTGTGCTGGCACGGTCAGTCACTGAGTGCCTCAAAGGTTGATGTCAGAGAGCTTGCTGTGCTTTTTTCCGTTCCATATTTCTGGGTGGGCCCTTCAGGTATCATTCCCATGACACCAGACTGATTGGACGGGTTGGAAATACAGGTAGTCCTCAACTCACAACCACAATTGAGCCCAAAATTTATGTTGTTATGGAGAAATTTGTTAGGTGAGTTTTACCCCATTTTATGACTTTTCTTGCCACATTTGTTAAGTGAATCACTACAGTTGTTAAATCAGTAGCCTGGTTGTTAAGTGAATCTGGCTTCCCCATTGACTTTGCTTGTCAGGAGGTTGCAAAAGGAGCAAAAAATATGACCCTGGGACACTGCAACTATCATAAATGTGCGTCAGTTGCCAAGTATCCAAATGTAAATCAGGTGGCCATGAGGTCATAAGGGTGAAAAATGGTCATAAGTCACTTTTTTCAGTGCTGTAACTTTGAATGGTCACTAAATAAACTGTTGTAAGTTGAGGACTGCCTGTATGGCCTACCACTTCTGAAGTTGATCAGCTGGAGAAAGGCTACCATTAAGTCAAGAGACAATGGTGCCCTTCAAGTTTAATGGAAAATGACATCTGACGGCCATTCTCTATGCATGGCTCATATTTCCAACACAAAACGTCTCCCCACCTAAATTCTGATGCCCTAGCAATGATTGCTGGCAGCCACAATCTCCTTCTCTCCTGTCTGCAGAGGCCTCCACAACCCGTGCAGGTCAACTAGGAAATGTTTTTGCAAGCTTTTAGCTGTTTCAGAAGTTATGGGTAAGGATGCTTGTAGAGCAAAACCAAAATATGCTTGAATGTGCCTTCTGATCCCTGACCCAGGTCATGTGCACATTTTGAAAATAATTGAATGGAATTTTTATTCTTGTGCAACTGTAGCATCTCTCTGCTATTTCTTAAAGCAATCTGACTTTTCCCAGAATTCTTCATGGGCTATGAAAAATAGCTGCCATTGTTTTAAGGGACCAACTCATTCCATGAATGTCACTTTTAAAGCAGAGTGCGTTTTTGTAGGCTTGCACAGAAGCATAAAACAGAAGGAGTGCTTTAATGAATAAGAGTGAGATGCTGGGTTCACACAAAGTCTAAAGTACTTCTTCCAAATCATTTTTGAAGCATAAGGATTAGACCAGAGATGCTTTGTAAATACTAGTATTATTTATATTGGAATTGGAATATTCTTTACTGGCCATAAACGCTCAGTGCACATAAATTACACTTATATACAAATACAATACATTTAATAGTAATTTTTAATAAATGGTATTATTGTTAGTTCTGCTTGGAAGACAGGCTTAGCCAAAATAGTGTTGGCATTTTCCAGCATATTTGCATCTTCTTCATTTGGTTTAGCCAAAGCCTGGATTAGACAGGTCCAAGATTTCAGGAGCAAATGCAAACTTTTCTTCCTTTCTTTTTCTAACAGGTAAAACAAGAACAAGAGAGAAGTACCGTGTGGTGTACACAGATCATCAGAGGTTAGAACTAGAGAAGGAGTTTCATTACAATCGATACATCACCATCCGAAGGAAGTCTGAACTTGCTGCAAACCTGAGACTTTCTGAGAGACAGGTAGAGCCTCAGTTACCTGCAGATGGAGGCTTTCACTCCAATTCAGAGCAGGGGACCAGTTGGGTGGGTGGGAAAACATGGAGAGAATATCCCCTGAGTAGTGGTGGAATTCAATTTTTTTTACTACCAGTTCTGTGGGCATGGCTTGGTGGGCGTGGCATAGGATGGTGGGCATGGCGTGGCTTGGAGGGTGTGACTTGGAGGGCGTGGCAGTGGAAGGATGCTGCAAAATCCCCATTCCCTCCCAATCAGCTGGGACTCAGGAGGCAGAGAATAGATTGAGGCAGGGCCAGTCAGAGGTGGCATTTGCCAGTTCTCTGAACTACTCAATATTTCCACTACCACTTCTCCAGAGCTGGTCAGAACCTGCTGAATCCCACGTCTGCCCCTGAGGCCCTTGGTGCTGTCTGAGCTTGTTGATTTTCTTGTAGATGTGTCTGCTAGCACTGACCACCAAGGACCCCACAGGTTAACCCTGAGCTACAAATATTCTCTTCTATCAGGGCCTTTGCAGATTCAAGGCAATGCAGGCTTTTCCTGTGGTCCCTTTTGTAGATCAATGGCTGAAAGAATCCCTGGATTAGCCATGCTTAGTGCCCCAAGGAAAGGTGGCACCATAAAGATATTTCCTCTAGCTGTTCTTCACTGTTTTACTGCTATACTCAACTTTTGTTAATTTTTTTGTAATTGTTCTTATTTGCTGCAGTAGATTTTAATCTACATTATTATTATTATTATTATTATTATTATTATTATTATTATTATTATTATAAAATTGGCTCAGTGCAGAGGTAAAGTTTAAAACCTTGGCTGACAGGTGGCATCAGATGTCACATTTGTTTCTCATCTTATGCCCTGGAGGTTTATGCTTCCCTTGAGCACCATTGTTGGGCACCCGTTGGCCTTAATGCAGCCCTGATAAAAAGTGTCATTATTGACTGGATTAGAATGGTTTCCAGCAGCAGATTCCTCCATGCTCATCAAGTGTCTGGCCACTCAGATTTTGAAAACCTCCTTTCAACAAGCAAACTCAATGGACAAGCCAGATTCATTTAACAACTGTGCAACTAACTTAACACCAGATCATAAAATGCAGCAAATGTCTCGCTTAGCAGCAGGAAGTTTGGGCTCATCTGTGGTCTTAAGTCAACATCCACCTGTTTCTCTCTGAAGGGACTTCTTTGGGTGATGTGCTTGACTTACCTCCTATGGGCTAGTTTCACTAAAGGGTGTTGGGTCAATCATAGAATAACAGAATTGGAAGGGACCTTGGAGATCTTCTAGTCCAACCCCCTGCTCAAGCAGGAGACTCTCTATCATTCCAGACATATGGCTGTCCAGTCTCTTCTTAAAATCCTCCAGTGATGGAGCACCTACAACCTTTGAAGGCAAACCCTTCTGCTGGTTGAATGATCACCCTGTCCAGAAATTTGTCCTTGGTTCTAAGTTGCTTCTATCCTTGATTAGTTTTCATCCATTGTTCCTTCCCTTCCCTTTTGGTGCTTTGGAAAATAGATATCATGTCACCACTAGTCCTTCTTTTCACTATCTAGACATACCAATTCCTGCAACTGTTCTTCATATGTTTTAGCCTCCAGCCTCCCAATAGACTCTGTTGCTCTTCTCTGCACTCTTTCCATGGTCTCCACATCTTTTTTATATTGTGGTGACCAAAACTGGATGCAGAATTCCAAGTGGGGTTTTACTGAGGCTTTATAAAGCGGTACTAACACTTCATGTGATCTTGATTCTATTCCTCTGTTAATGCAGCCCAGGTTTGCTTTAGCCTTTGCTCATCTTTAAGGCTCCCAAAGCAAAGTGATTTTTACTCCCTTCCTCTGTTTTGCTCTTGCAGGTGAAAATCTGGTTCCAAAATCGCAGAGCCAAAGAAAGGAAATTAATGAAGAAGAAAATGACCAGTTTTGATGGCGGCAGCCTGGGCTCCATCCAGAGTGACTCTGGTTCCATCAGCCCTATTCCAGTTCATGACCCACAGACTCAATCAGAAATGGCTGGCACTTTGTTTCCTCCCCCTCCCCCTCCCCCTCCCCCTCTTTCCATGAATGGTCTTCAGCACAACGGAACAATCACACGAGTTGTGGTCTCTCAGTGAGGACTTTCTGCCAGGTCAAGAACACAGCAGCCAAGAGAGTTGTTGGCACTGCAACTCCCACACCTGGCTTCCCCACAGCCAAAAGACAGAGGACTTTCCACCAAAGCTTGGTGCCCACACAACCATTTTGGACAAGAGGTGCTGTGATACTGAGGGAGAGGGGTGAATCATGAGCTCTCGGTTACAAAGTTGTGCTGGTTTGGAGGCATAGAGAATGGCTGGAGCAGAACACTTCTCCTGCCTCTGTACTGGTGGTCCTGCACTTTGTTTGACTAGAGATTGGAAGATTTCACACACGGCAACTTCAGCCCCTTGTTTTATATTTTTCCTGGTTCATAGGGTGAAGACACGGTGTTAGAAGAAACACCACACTAGCATACCTTTGGGTCATTTGGGCCTATGATGCCTGCTTTGCAGAGGAGAGAGAGAGAGAGAGTGCTGGATGTGGAAGAAAGCACAGAGCACAACTTGCTGTGAATCATAGCTTTCCTGGTTTTTTTAAAAATAAAATCCTAAGATTCTAGTCTTCATCACAAAGAATTATGTTGGGAGGGACTGATGTCTGGTTTTTTAAAAAGTCATAATCCAGGTTTCTAGGGATTGAGAAGATGGACATGAGGTTCTGGAATCTTTTAGAACTCTCTGCTTCCTCCACTACTATGATATAAACTATACATGATGCAAATCTGCCCAATTTGCACTATTTTTTAAATCAATCATAATATTCAGTTTGTTTTGGTGTGGGACTGGCTCATTTGAATGCTGAATTTTAATGCACAGATATCTGACACCATTAAACAAATTTGCAGATCAACCAGAGTTATTCTTCTATAAATTATTGAAAATCACATTGTTAATTTGAGATTCCTAACTCAGAATGCTTACCCCAGAGGTTTTCAGACTGCTTCCTGCCTAACTGTAAAAATGGCACACTTTTCAAGCATTGCCCAATTGTAACAATAAGTGGACCACCGAATTTCAAAGCCATCCCAAGTGTTAAACAAATCTTCTGAGGGAGGTCACAAAGGTTTGACAGGTTGATGAGCAATTTTTGTTCTATGACTGGAACATAAAGTACCATCACAGAAAGTAGAGAGTTTAAGATTATGTGAGAATTCTCTCCCAAAGGCTTTATGCAAAAGAGACACCATCATCCCCAACACTTCCTATGAGTTTTCTAAGGATACCCAAATTCATGCCAAGTACCTTTTAGCTTATTTCCACATTAGAAATATTGGGTAAACGTCAGGACTACCATTCTTACTTTGTTTGAAGTCAGGGCAGTTTCCTGATTGGTAATTATTGGCCAATGCAATGAAAGATTGTGCCTCATTGGTAGGACACAAACAAGGCTTCCATCTTCTATAGTTGGATTTCAGATCTAGTTCAAAGTTGAATTTTGAAGTTCAGAAGTATAATGGTTATCAAGAACAGCATAAGCAGAAAAATAATGGTAGTGGTACTGAACTTCAATAATAAGTCAATATTTACAAACAGATAAACAGAAAGACATGGATGGGTAGAGCTGGGGTGACTTCTGGCTTTCTGCTGGCTTCCCCAGTGACTTGTGGGAAGCTGGCAGGGAGCATCAGAAACCATGCACATGACTTCAGGGATGCTGAAAAGCTCATACTTTTGCAAATGAAACTGAACATTTTACCATAATTCCCAAGGAATAATGGAGCCAGATTTTTAAAATTATTCCTTAAGGTTTTATGTACCATGATTCAAAAATTGTTGCTGGGTAATGCACCATTTGGGCTAACGAAGGTACAAACTGATAAACAGAGTTTTTGTAGTATATAAATGATCTTTGAAAATACCCATGTTGTGATTCCAAATTGCTAATGTTGAGGATGTTTAAACAAACACACAGGCCTTCATTTTTCTTGGGCCAAACACAAAACTGCCAACACTTGGTTACCCAATTCCAATTTAGCAGCGTTTACAAAACTATTTCAAATTAGTATCCTAAGAGGGTTCTTAGAAGATCCCAATGTTTACAACTGCATTTATCAAATTTGCCCACTCTTAAGATGTGTGGACTTCAACTCCATGAATTCCCCAATTGGCATGGTGGCTGGTGAATTGTAGGAGTTGAAGTCCATACATCATAGGTTAAAAACACTGATCTAGAGTCCTTAGGAATTCACCAAAATTCCATGTCAAACTTTCATAAGAGCCAGACTAGTGAAGACTTAGCTACAAAACCTGATGGCCGCATTCCAATGCTTTCTTCTGTCATATATAATGTGAGAATCAGGGTTAGTTCCAAATTATGTAAATTGAAGACATTAATTCTAATTCTCCCTACACAATCCAAATATGCTTTGATAATCATTTTTTAGAGTACTATGGAGATCTCCATCAGATCTATGGAGCCATCCAGAAGACGTTGGAAAAACAAAGTGCAGAAGAAATGGGTTAAGCCCATGGAGGAAGAGAAGGGAAAAGACAGGCAGACTTGCAAAAAAAAAATAACTACAGTTTTTCTTGATGATGATTTTATCCATTCAGTCTAGTCCAATTCTAAGTGATTCTATGTGCCAGGTCTCTCCACATCTTGATCTTGCACAACTTGTTTGAGTTGTTTTGTGCTCTGGCTGGTGTCAACTTTGATTGTGTCCACCCACCATGTTCTTTGGAGGCCTGGTTTCCTTTTATCATTAACTCTTCCAAACATAATTGCTTTCTCCACTGAATTCCCCTGCACAACAAGTCCAACGTAAGACCAGCTCTTAGAACAGTTCTAGCCTTCTTATGTGGAATCATCGGATCAGGACTATCTTGTAGGGCTGACATATTTTTCTACTGGGTCCCTTCGGCATTGCCATTCTTGCCATTCCACATGAATGAAACACTAAAGTAGCATTTTCCCTTTTCTTCCAGCCACATCCAAAAGTTCTTCCAAGGGGTACAAAATCTGTTCGGCACTATCACTATTACACTGGAAGAGGAATCAAGGGATTACACTCATAGAAATAGACACAATAAAGTTAGGCTAGGAATTGCCAGAAATTTTCTATTAACTGAACAAAGGGTAAAAACGCCACAATGAAGGAATGAAGAAAGGTATGTTAACAGCCTCCAGATGATTGCTGCCCAGTTGGGTCCTCCTTGGAAGCCATATCAGGTTTTTGTTTGAGATTATACAATCATGTGAAAGATTTGGGGATAATTTGTTAAACAGGTTCTCACGGGCCTTTCCCGTACATCTCATGCTTAGAAAACTCTAGATATGGAAAGCCTTGAAATATGTTGCTTGTGTTGCTTTAAAACTGCAGCTATGCAGTATAAAATGAGACCTTACAAGTCATTGGCAGAAAGGCATGGTTAACTTGTTATTCAGGTTCAAGCCATTCAAGACTCTCTTCAGGAAAAAGAAATCTCTGAATAGCGCCTGTATCTCTCATGTTCACAGATGGATGCAAGGTTCTCTCCTGGACACATTGCTGTCAAGCACAGATTCATGAAATTTGGATGAGCCAATGTTTTTGAAGAGCTGGAAGAATCTTTCATCACAACAGCATATGCAAGAACTAAGTCTTGTGAAATATCTCAATGTATTTATTATGTTTTACATATGTCTTCTCCACCAATCTCTTAGAAAACCCTCTAAATCATCCTAGAGCAACTCATCCAGGGGTGGGTTTCAGCTGCCGTTACTGCCAGTTCGCTTGTGCACATGCTTTGCATGCGTGCACGCATGCACAGTTCAATGTTTAAAAAAAGAGGTGATGGTGGCGACCAGGGCATGGCCAGCCTGGGTCGCTGTCGGTTTTGCAATCGAGGCCAGCATACCACTACCAGTTTGACCAAACCGGTAGGAACCCACCTCTGAACTCCTCCATAATGATTGTAGATGATGTTCTCCCCACCCTATAGGGCATTCAAAAAGATGAATAATTTAATTCCCCCCCAAGGCTTCTGTCCTCTTTGATAGCTCTAGGAGTACCCAAAATGAGCAGAAATGCCTAATACATTGTCTTGGCTGTATAGTTTTTGCACTTGTTGAATTTAGAAGGAGAAAGATGAAAAAGTTCATTATACTCTTATTTATTTTCCCAACTTTAGGAAAAACAGTTGAAGGAATTGAGTATGTCAACTCTAATGAACAGAAGGACTAGGATGACATGAGAGCAGTTTTCCAGTATTTGGGGGACTGCCACAAAGAAGAGGGTCAACTTATTCTTCAAAGCACAAGGGTAAAACAAGAAGCAAAGGTGGAGATCCCATCTAGACAAGTGCAATCCTCGCAGCTGTCACCTGTGAAGAAATACCGTGTTTCCCTGAAAATAAGACAGGGTCTTATTTTCTTTTGACCCGCAAAATAAGCACTTGACCTTATTTCCAGGGAGGTCTTATTATTTTTGAGGTGCAGGAGGCATTGAGCGTGGTCACCTCATGGCTGCTGCTGTGTTGCAATATTTTCAGGGGAGGGCATATTTTAGTGCATGTGCTCAAAAGCCCAATTAGGCTTATTATCCGGAGAGGTTTTATTTTCAGGGAAACAGGTTAGAACCCCCAATTGTTTGGTTTCAATTGGTTTGCCCATAATACCTTTAAAAAAAATGTTCCGGTTTTATTAATATTTATACCTTAAATATTTTCCGTCCATTTACACATTTTTGCTCGTCTATCGGGGTCAAATACCAATGATGCATCATTTTATAGAAATTTTCTTTCATGTTATAATTTAATGTAAATTAAACTCACCCCTGGATGAGTTGCTCAAGGATGATTTAGAGGGTTCTTAACAGTGAGAACAGTTAACCAGTGGAACAGAAGTTGCCTTCAGACGTTGTGGGTGCTCCAACACTAGAGGTTTTTAAGAAGAGACTGGACAGTCACTTGTCTGAAATGGTAGAGCTTCTCCTGTTTGAGCCACATATCAGGGCGTCTGCTAGAAGACCTCCAAGATCCCTTCCCACTTTGTTATTCTTTTAAGACTTAATACTTAGCGAACATGATAAAAAGCAGACACCATGTTATGTGGCTCTGCTGATTTTCCTTTATCTTCATCTCATCCCAACCTTACAAATGTGAGCTTGGAACTCTTATGCAGTGCATACTATGGTACCTTAAACAAAATGTATTATATAAGGCTCATTCTATAAGTCCTCCACACATCTGCAGTTCCAGCTGCAGGCCAGAGAATGCCTTCTCTTCAAGATGAATAAAAACTCTGGGATCACTGCCAAAATAGATCTGAAGAAAATGGAGATAAAAGTCCAGACAGCTCAGGAAAAGAGCGTTATCTCTTATTTCATAGATTAAAAAAAAAAGCAGAAGAGATAAGCATATGCTATCTGACGGTGGGTTCTAACAGAGATTGTGGAGAGAGCCAGCAAAAGACCATCAAAGTTGCATCACAGATAGGCTGCCCTAAAGGGAGACTCTTTGGGAGACCAAAAATCCATCTATCCACAGTTCTCATCTCGACTTCCATGAGCAGTTGAGTTAGTTAGTAAGTTAGTTAGTTGGATAGTTAGTTACACATAGTCCTGAAACAGCAGCAACTTTGTAAAAGGACAAATACCTACTGTATATTGAAAATCTTTCCTTCCTTCCTTCCTTCCTTCCTTCCTTCCTTCCTTCCTTCCTTCTTTCTTTCTTTCTTTCTTCAACATCTGTCTGAATTGAACAAAATTTTATTTTGTTCTAATGTATTCATGTCTTGTTTTTCTCTTTCCCTTTCCTTATTCTTCTTTCTTTCTCGTTTCCTTTTTTCCTTCCTCCCTTCCTTCCTTCCTTCCTTCCTTTCCTCCCTTCCTTCCTTCTCCTGGGCTCCAGCAATTTAGCAAATAAAAGCAGTGAGTCTGCATGGAGCATAGTTTTTTTTAAAGGGTGGCAAGGGTGGGGAGAGCCATCTTCCTTTCCCAAAACCACAAGCCCTAAGTGGGCCATTCTAGGGGCATCCCCTTCCCTCAGCAAACAGGTCTGTGTTGAACCTGTTGTCTTTCCATGAGGCAGAATAAGCACCTGCCTCTTGGGGAAGAGCAGAAGTCAGCCTACCTGTTGGCTTTCTGTAAATGGACCTTAATGGGGGCATTTTGCAGCTGCACTTTCTCAGAGAGCTGACAGAAGCTTCATCAGCAGGGATCCCCAGCTCCTCTCCTCACTAATCCCTCACCTTCTCTTGCAATCTCCCAGAAAGGCCAAGGGTGAAGAGACAACCAAGTCAGCAGTTTTCCGTTCCCCACTTTGCCGAAAGTGGGAAAAATGCAAGAGTCACACCTTGGCCCAGGGGTGCAAAGGAGGAGGATGGGTCTTCTTCCTTCGGCTAGCAAAATAAACTGTATTCAGACCAAAAAAACAAAAGGTCAAGACCTTAGTCCTCTCTTCTAGTCTCTCAGTTCTTAACTGGTGGAAACAAAGTTCTCTATTCCATCATGGTTTGAACTAAGGCAAGATACCACCTCAGTAAATCTGGCATCCACATTTTAGAGTTGTCCACCTCAATATTCAGGAGTCTCCAAACTTGGCAACTTTAATGTCAGGAAATTCTGGGAATTGAAATCCACAAGTCTTAAGTTGCCAGGTTTGGAGAGCTCTGCACTAGCTAATGTGAACCAGTCCACCAGGAGACTGACTGTTCAGGAAAAGAAAGAAAGAAAGAAAGAAAGAAAGAAGGAAAGAAAGAAGGAAGGAAGGAAGGAAGGAAGGAAGGAAGGAAGGAAGGAAGGAAGGAAGGAAGGAAGGAAGAAAATAGATTGACAGATGACTTTGGGCTAAGCTTTGGATCTTGAAGTGCCTTATCTTGACAAATTCATCAATGTACTTTTCAGGGCAATAATACTGAAACAGTTTGGCATTTGCCCCTTCTGGGATGGGTTGTTGATATTGTCATTGTTTGATTCCCCAGGCTAGAATACAGGCCTGGGATTTCCTGGGGATTTCCCATCCAAGCACAAGCTGGTTCAGACCTGACTAGGATTTCTAGATCAGCCCTTGAACCACACATCTTTCTTTCTTTCTTTCTTTCTTTCTTTCTTTCTTTCTTTCTTTCTTTCTTCCTTTCTCAGAATGGATTACTGTATTTGCCATTCTTTCATTCTTTCTGGGCACCTGCATCTGAGATTTGGTCTCAGTTTTGCCTCACCTCCAAAGAAATTGAGTGTCATTTTTGGGCAGAGCAATGAAGAAGTTAGGAGTCCATGAAGTCTGGTTTTCTCTTAGGCATGAAAGCTGGTTGGGTGGCTTTGGGCCAGTCCCTCTCTCTCAGCCCAAGTTTGTTGAAGGAAAGTAGGTTAATATGTACTCTTGAGTGGCACTAATTAAACTTGGGGTAGAAATCTACTATTATTTATTGAAGACATGAAAATCTGCCTAAATACCACAAAATGAAAAATCAAAAAGTGGAATGTTCCCATTAAGATCAGCAGAAATGGGCAATAGCACCTTCCCTGTAGGACTTCTCATCCTCATTCAGTAACTCTAGTTTGGGTAATGAAACATCTGCAAAAAAACAATCAAGCTCAGAGAGCACCAAAGACCCCTCACTGACTACAATGGACCAGACATCAGTGAGGGGGAGGAAGGACAAGGCAAGAAGAATGAATGGAAGTTTATCAAGGAGACATTCAACCTAGAACTAAGAAATTTCCATACAGTCAGAAAAACCAGTGGAACAGCTTCCCTCCAGAAGTTGTGGGTGCTCCATCAGTGGAGATTTTGAAGCAGAGAGTGGGCAGCCATTTGATCAGAATGGTATAGGATTGCTTGAGCATGGGGTTGGACTAAGGTCCCTTCCAATTCTGTTATTCTATGTTCTATCTTTGAAGCACCCTTGCCAGGAAATGCAAACTGTCATCAGGCTGTTTTCAAAGGTGACCTTTGAATGATAAATAAAAATAATGAACTGCTTTTCCGTGCCCAGAAGAGGCTTAATTTTTTTCCCCCACTGAAGTTCAGAATCCAGTAAACAACCAGACTGTCTTATGGTTATTTATAATGTCAATATATAAAGCTGTCCCAACTTAAAGCCAATACCTGCACTTGCTTAAAACAGAGATGTCCAACCTCAGCCAGCATGCTGAGGAATTCTGTTGAAGTCCACAAATCTTAAAGATGCCAAGGTTTGAGACACCTGGTTTAAAGTGTACTTTCCTTTAAAGTACATCTTATCTTGTTTCTTCTTATATATTTTAGGGATAGTAAATTCCTTGATAGTCTTAGGATAGTGGGAGGTGAAAATATTTCAAATAATAAATAACCTAGGGATGCTTGGTTTTCCACATATCATTGATACTTTCTCCAACTTGGTGCCCTCAAGATATGTTGAGATGTTTTGTCTTCCAAGCTTTTGGACTCATGCTGGAGCCTAGGCTAGAGAGAAGTCCCCTGAGGATGGGCTCCAGCATGAGTCTGAAAACTCAGAAGACAAAACCTCTGGTCCTGGTGATCGACCCAGATTGGATCCTGCAACATTATCCTTGGATACATAAATTTGCCTTCATTATGTTGAGGAGATGCACCTCATTATACATTTTAGGTTCCTGTTTCCATCACACCCAGTCGAGGGAGCCTTGGTTAGGTGGAAATGATGGACTTGTTAACTGGGAATGATGGGTGTTATGGGCCCCTAGATAGAAAGGCTGTCCTTAAGAAACTTTCTTCCCACCCACCCACTGTCCTCTGATCCCTGGTCCCTTTCTTTCCTGGAATTAATATGGATGTATTAGTTGGGACCTGTCAATGTAAAAAGTGCGGAAGGACCTCCCCAATCCTCCATCCCTGAAAAGGGAGGGCCCTTGTGGTACTTCACACCTCTTTTGCAAATACATTCTTTAACAAAACAGCTCAAGGCAGCTATCTTGCATCTTGGGCTTGAGAAATGCAAATGATCAGATAGAGAGGCTCAGCAGTGAAGCCTTCCTCTGAATGTAAATTCAGTTCAAAAGCAGGCAAGAGAGGCAAAGGGCAGGCCTGGTTGGGGAAAAGCCAAGATGGTTTGATAGTACATGAGCTGATAAGCTGAAAATGAGGTGGGAGACTGGGAAGAGTCTATAAGACTTTCCCTAAATGGCCAAACTCTTTAATAAAGCAGTGGGTAAAATAAAGGGAAGAAGTTTTGCCTGCCCAATTGAAGATGCATGTGAGCCACATTTTATACAAAGAACCCATGATGTATCCAAGATTGGAAAGGTGAGAAAGGAACACAGAAAAGGGCTAGACAGCAGCATGCTGGGACTGCCAAAAAAGCCAATGCAGTCATAGACTGCATTAACAGAACAGTAGAATCAAGATCACATGAAGTGTTAATACCACTTTATAATGGTATTAAACCTTGGGGATTAAGGTGCAAACTTGCTCTTAGTGAAGGGAGAAAGCTTCCACTCCATCATAGAGTCCCACTACTTCCTCTCTAGCCATCTATCAGAGGTGTTCAAATATGTCCTGTCCCCAAAAACAAGGGGTTGGACCAGATGCCTGGTAGCGTGACACTTTTAATAAATAAATAAATAACATAGACTACAATTCTTAAAACTTCAAAGTCTTCACACGAAGCTTGACTTCTGGTTAAGGGTATCCATGAGGTGGGTGGGGAGATAATTCCCAACAATTATTGGTAAACTATAATTTAGTATTTATAAAATAATTTTATGAATGGCCTTAGGCCTTGGGTACTCTGTCAGATTCTTCCAAAAGCAGTCAGGCGACTTTGATATCATTGCAGACTGTGAAGACAACAGGAAACTGGACAAGTTCCAATTGATCTTAATTACACTTCATTAAAACAGACTATCTACAGGTATTAGCTTTCTGCAAATGACCATTAACATTAACTAGAATTGAAGAATTGAACAAAAACCTAAATTGAGATTAATCTAAAACAGAAGGAAGACCTTACAATCACCCTGTGGTCTTATTGAGTTTGCAGCTTGCCTTTCCAATATTTAAAGTCATTTAAACAGATTTTAGAATTCAGAGAGTAAAAAACACAACACAAGGAATGCAGTCAAACTAAATCCCTGCATGCATCCCTTCACCAACATAATGGGCAATTAGAAAGACAGTAAGGTCGGTTTTGTTATTTTCCTGTATACTGAAAAAGTGGAGATCCCAGGTGCATCTCTTTGGGGGGAGTGGGATTTCATAACCTTGGTTAGATGGTATACATTCCACCTCTTTTTAAATAGTGATTGTGACATTATTTTGTTGCTTTGAAAATAGCCCAGAGCTGTGTATTTATTTATTTATAATTTTTACTGGTTAATTTTTGATTTTTTTATTCTGAAAATTAAAATACAAGCTCCTCAAAAAAGAAAAAAAGATATTTTACAAACGTAAAACGATGTTTGACAAATCACTAAAAAATGTGCCTTAGAAAAGACAAAAGAGAAATATATATACACAGTCTTTTGTCTTTTCTATTTATTTCTTGAATTTATATGAGCAAAGAATAACATGCCCAATAATAAATTAATAAAAAATAGGTTAAATATCCAATAACAAACAAAAATAAAATAAATTTATCAAAAAAGCAGCAATTGAAATCTAATCAATAAATTAATTTGGTCATTATATACTGTAAATATCTTGAATTATCCTACTTATGGGATAAGTTTAACACCCAACCTGAAGCAAAACTTGGGGTTCCTTTATGATCACCTCACACCAAAGCCAAACACTCTGTATGATGGCTTTAGGCTATTCTTCATTTGGATTTCTGCCCCCAGAAACAGGATCTTGAAGAGGGTGGGTTTCCCTCTGTCAATAGTGGTGCAATCTCTATAGGTACCCTTGGATTTTGAGATATCTGCCACCACACCCACCACAATCTCTTTTGACACTTCTTCAGCTTTGATATGCAAAACTGTCTCTTCCTTTTCTTTTCTTTGGCAAGTTATATGGCCGGAAAGGGTGTAGATTTTCACAGCAAACAATTTTGAAAAAAAGAAGCTTTCCTCTGTTTTATTGTCTCCAGAAGAAACATTCAGCGAATTTTATAGCCCAATAGAATCCTACAGAGGTTCACATAGAAACAAATACACGGACACAACCCCCTCCTCTCTCTTTCTTTCTCTTTCTCTCTCTCACACACACAGAGGTTTCCAATTCTATTGCATGTCTTGTTTGCTTATCTAGAATATCACAGAAGCTCTATAATGTAAAATACAACAAGCATTCACCAAAATTTGGCATAATTAAAAATAAAACAGCTTTTATGTCATGTCAAGTCTTGTAATGCATATGAACTATAAATAACCTTTTAATTAAATCTTAAAAAGTAAGATCATGTGAAGTATTATTACCACTTTATAAGGTCTTGGTAAGACCACACTTGGAATGCTGCATCCAGTTTTCGTTACTATGATATAAAAAAAGATGTTCAGACTTTGGAAAGAATGCAGAGAAGAGCAACAAAGATGATTAGGGAACATATGAAGAATAGTTGCAGGAATTGGGTATGTCTAGTCTAATGAAAAGAAGGAGTAGGGTGACATGATAGCAGTCGTCCAATAACTGAGGGGCTGCTACAAAGAAGAGGAAAGCAAGCTATTCTCCAAAGCACCAACAGGCAGGACAAGAAATAATGGATGAAAACTAATCAAAGACAGAACCAACCTAAAACCAAGGACAAATTTCTTGACAGTAAGAACAGCTAACCAGTGGAACAGCCTGCCTACCAGAGGTGTAGGTGCTCCATCACTGGAAGCCTATGAGAAGAAACTGGACAGCCATTTGTCTGGAATGGAATAGAGTCTCCTGCTCAAGCAGGGGTTGAAGTAGAAGACCTACAAGGTCCCTTCCAACTCTGTTATTTTGTTATTCTGGGTATAAAGTGGCAATAAGATTCACAAAGCTTTCTTGCAAATCTCTTAGGGCAATACTAGAGGCTAGAGCTACTGCTTGATTTCATGTACCATGTTATCTTTCCTCAAGACACTTTAAGATTTTGAGACAGGAGGGAAACAAAGATTCATTTGAAACCCTTTTTTTCTTCTCTGCAACCTACATGGTTGTTATTATTGTTTTTCCAAAGCGGTGAAGTGAATTGCTGGGTAAAGGGGAACATGGTCCTCAGAACATTGCATTACTCTCTTGGATATTTAGATGATTTTTTGCTGCTTTGAAAAATATTTAAATATTAAATCTATGGATCTCCTGAGTGAAGGAGAGAAGAGGTAACATGATGCTGCACACATCATGATGTTAATGTTTCCAAGAATGAGATAGCAACTTTTTTTATTTCAAGAGATTTGGGCAGTGACTTCATGATGGATTTGACATCATTGTGCCTTGCATATTGGCCATGGAATCACTGTTACTTCTTCCATGTTCTTTTTACTATGATACTTTCAGGAAGGTGTCTGAGATCCCAGATCAGGCTAAGCCCTGCCTATCACAATAGCTGGATTCACATCTAATCCTCCATCCTCCTCCTATTCTCCCCACAACAATCCTGTGAGGTGGTCTGGGCTGAGAGAAAGGGACTAGTCCAAGGTCACCCAGCTGGCTTTTGTGGTTAAAGTGGGATTTGAACTCACAGTCTCTCACTTTCTATCTTTGTGCTTTAATCCATTGTCCCTTGTCATCTGTATGTTCTCCTCCCAAGTAAATCATGTAAGATTACTGAGGTTGTATTGCCTACTAAGCATAAAAGTGCTAGAATAGAAAAGAAGATTCTTTATTGGCCAAATGTGATTGGATGCACAAGGAATTTGTCTCCGGTGCATAAGCTCTCAGTGCACTATACTTACAAAGTGATATAATCATAAGATACCAATAGGCACCCAAAGCAGTGGCTAGAAACCATGGTTTATAGTCCAGGGCAGCAAAACACAGCTAAAACAAGTCATGCAGTATGGAAATGTCTTAAGTTCCCACTGATGGTTGGAGAGGAACACCCCCCCCCCCAACCATAGGAGAGTTGGCTGAGTCTATGATGTATCTGAAGATATGACTAGGAACTTGGGAAAACTTCTGCCTTTTAATAAAATGTGTGAGTCGGAGAAAACCCCTGGCCTCCAGAACCACGCGAGGGGCCTGCAAGCAGGAGGAACAAATAGCAAGAAGAGAAGCATAAAACTTCCTTAAGGGGTTAATGCTGAAGTGTGGTGGCCTGGAGAAGATTCCTCTGTCCAAGTAGGGCTTCCTCCACAGAAAAGGAAACAGGAGGGGCGTTCCCAAGACTGTGATGCCCCCTTGTTCTTGAGGAGATGAAAGCCAGGCCGACATTTGTTTAGGGCTTGTAAATTCCAAACCAATTGGCTGGGGGATTTGAATGTGAAAGGAAGCTTTGATAAGATCGGCTTGCTGCCCCTTTGTGAGACCAGTGCTTCATTCTTAACACCTCCCTGGAGTTTAGGGAGCCACTTTAAAAGGTCCTTTGTCTTGCAGTTTGTCCAAAGCCCTCACATCAAAAACAGCCTGAAAGATCAGAAGGCTTATAATGAAGGCTGGGAAGTGATAAAGCAACAATAACGTTAGACAAGGAGTGCCCCTTCTCCTCATGTCCGAAGAAGGATTAATCATTGATCACTGGCAATGCAATGCATCTCCCTCTTGAGGAAGAGTTTTCTATCACCGCCATCAAAGTGATGGCCAGAGAAGTGACCTTTTCTGAAGTTATCCTGTTTTAAGAGGCCGAAAGGAGGCAGGATGGGGAAAGGCACTCATTCATGTCAGGAAAAGGTTCATGGGGATGAGGCCATCCAGATAGGCCAGTGAAACCTGGTTACTCTAGAGACCATCCTACTAAGCCATAACTGAATAACAGGATAACAAGAGTTAGAAGGGGTCTTCTAGTCCAATCCACTGTACAGGCAGAAGACCCTACATACCAGTGACGGCGAACCTTTTTTGCCTCGGGTGCCAAAAGCACATGCACATGCGCCATTGCATGCGCACACCTGCTTACACCGATAATTTAATCCCCCCTGCTGCCCTGCGCACGGCTTTTTTGGAGCCTGGGGAGGGTGAAAACGCCCTCGCATGGAGACTCCTGGGAAAGGAAGGGCAGCCTGGGAAGGACAGTTGAAAAGGCATGCTGGAGCCAAGTTAAGGCAATGGCTTGCAGGGCTGCTGATATGGCTCTGTGGCACACATGCCCTGGGTTCGCCATCATGGCTATATGCCATTCCAGACAAGTAGCTATCCAGTCTCTTAAAAACCTCCAGTTTTAGAGTATCCACAACGTCTGGAAGCAAGCCATTCTACTGATCGATTGTTCTTAGTGTCAGCAAATTTCTTGCATCTCTATCTTCAACAAGCTTCCACCCATTGCTGCTTCTCCTGCCTTCAGGTGCTTTGGAAAATAGGTTGACACCCTCTTCTCTGTTGCAGCCCCTCAAGTAATGGAAAATGCTATCATGTCACCCCTAGTCTTTCTTTTCATTAGACTAGACATACCCAGTTCCTGCAACCTTTCTTGATATGTTTAAGCTTCTAGCTTCTTAATCATCTTTGTTGCTCTTTTGCTTTCCAGAGTCTCAACAACTTTTTTATATCATGATGACCAAAACTGGATGTGGATCAAATATGATATGTTTATATTTTATAATGGATCAAAACCATGATGTGGTTGGTACTTCAATTCTCAGAATTCCCTAGGAATTCATGGGTGGCTGGGAATTGAAATTGAGAAATCCTAAATTGTCAAGTTTGGAGACCCCTGCTCTAGCCCAACGGAGTCTAGTGATCCACTTGTTCAGCAACTGATCAGAGATTCTTTTAAACTATGTTTTCAATTTGACAAGGACTCTTAGAAAACATTGTTTTATTTCTTCATATATCATTCTGTTTGTACCTCTTGCACCAAGGTCACTGGCACTCTGTGCAAATGTTTCAGTTAGAACAAATACAAAAAACCCTCTTTCTGGATCGGTTCACCCACAAAAGGGCGAACGACAAAAGCGCGCCTGACTAAACCGTGGTGACAAAACCGCGAGTTCTAAAACGCGCTGACGAATGAGCGCTGAAGTGCGCCGACAACAGTGCGCCGACAGAAGCGCGCTGTAACCCTAACCCTAACCCTAACCATAACCCTAACCCTTACCTTAACTTAAATCACGCTTCTGTCGGCGCGCTGTTGTCGACACGCTGTTGTCAGCGTGTTGATGACATTGTGGTTTTAGCGCCGCAGTTTTGTCGGCGCGCTTTTGTCATGCGCGCATTTGTCGGGTCACGTTCTGGATCAAGTCTAATTTAAACTTCACAAGAAAAAAGGACCAAGAGCCAAATATGGGAAATTTTCATCCAAAAATCAGAGTGTAAAGAAGTGGTACTAGATAAGGGCCCCTGAGTCATGAGTCATGCTTTGTCTCCAATGCATGTTTTGTCTCTTGGAAAAACAAGGACAAAAGAAAAGTACTGGATGATTTATACTGATCAGCAGAGGCTAGAAGTAGAAAAAGAATTTAACAGAATAACATAATTAGAAGGGACCTTGAAGGTTTTCTAGTCTAATCCCCTGCTCAAGCAGGAGCCCCAAAATCATTTCAGACAAAAGGGTGTGCACTTTCTTTTCAAAAAATCTCCAGTGATTACCTCATGGTGCACATGATGTCATGTCATTTCCTTGTTGCAGGGAGACGTGTACCAGAAGTGGCCAAATTCTGTTCTGATCTTCTGAAGGCCATTAGGGGGAGGGGGTGTCATTCCCTGATACAGTGATCTCACAGGAAATATTTTCAGCCTAATTTGGGAAGATTTTAAGATTTCAAATGGGAATAAGTCATCGAGACACAAACATCTACTATCCTCACTTGTAAATTCACCCAGTTTATCATCAGTGCAATGGTGCAAATGTGCTGAGCATTATGTGGGACATACAGGCCTTTGGCATGGCTTACAAACCATGATTGATTTCTATATACTCACAATGGCATCCTAAAATGTTATGATTTCCAAAATACGGAACCTTCACAATTTAGAATCATGTATATTCCATAAATAGGACTGCATTGAAATAATAGCATGTGTCAAGATTCATAATACAGATAGTCCTCGACTTACCAAAATAGAGCTCAGAATTTATGCTGCTGAGAAATTTGTTAAAAGATTTTTGTCTCATTTTATGACTTTCCTTGCCACATTTGTTAAGTGAATCACTGTAGTTGTTAAATGAGTAATACTGTTGTTAAGTGAATCTAGCTTTCCTATTGGCTCTGCTTGTCAGAAGGTTGCAAAAGAGGATCACATGACCCACAGGACACCGCAGCCGTCATAAGTAGGAATCACCTGTCTAGCAGCCGAATGTATATCATGTGACCATGGGGATGCTACAATGGTCATAAGTGTGAAAAATGGTCATAAGTCACTTTTTTGAGTACTGTCATAACTTGGAATGGTCAATAAATGAATTGTAGTGAAGTTGACAACTACCTGTATTACACTATATTAATATTATGTAAAACATCATGTGGGCATCAGAATGTCATTTTTTAATGTGTGCCAGTGTCTTCACAGAAAACAGTGACAATAAAGGTTGTCTTATCTTATTACAATATAGAGATTATGCTTTCTAAATCATCACTTCACCTATTCCATAAATAGGACTACATTGAAGTAATAGCATGTATTGAGATTCATAATATTAATTATATTATACTAATAGTATGGAGAGGAAGAGAGAGGCCACAGCGCCTGCGCATCAAGGGAGCGCGCTCCTTCATCCATTGGGCTCGCGCACGAGCGCGCTGCCGCGCTTGCGCAATACCGCGCGCGGCGCGAGGGGGGGGGGATGAGCGTCCTGCTCCCCAACATGGCGGACTTCGACACCATCTACGAACTGGAGGAGGAAGAGGAGGCGGCGGAGGCGGAGGCGGCGGACCAAGAGGAGCTAACGGAGGCCTCCCGGACTGTGGTGAGGAGTCAGGAGCTGCCGCGGCCCCGGGACGTGCCCGAACCCGTGGCTGTGAGGGGCGCCGGGCAGATCACTGTGTAAGGACCCGCGGAGGGGGCGAAGGCGGCGGGCGGGCGGGCGGGGCCGCGGGGCCTGCAGGCGGGGGAGGGAGGCGTGCCTTTGAGCGCGTGCAGAGGGCGCGGGGCGGCCGTTTTGTGGGAGGGGAGGGTCCCTTGCATGTGCAGAGCGCCGGGACCCTCAGAGACGTCTCCCGGGGAGGGGCAGACACCCCCCTTTTCTTTAGGGCCGAGATGAGCTGCGGAAATCCCAGGTTCCTGAGCGTGTGCAGAGCGCCTTTCTTTCACTGACCGGCTGCTCTTTGGGTCTTCCGGGGACCCTCGGGGAGGGAGTCAGCCTGACAGGCCATGAGCAGCTTTTTATTTATTTAATTTGTATTTTTATTTATTTATTTATTCTTCAAATGGATGCAGCCGCCTATCTCATACATTGCTGACTCTCTGGACGATTTCAGAATATTAAAATATAAAGAGAGCAAAGAAGAGCAAGATAAGCATGGCCAATATAAAAGCATGCAGAAAGCCATTCTAAAAATAATAATAAAATTCAGAGTCACCTCTAACCATAACATGCAATACAACTACAGGTAGCCCTCGACTCACAATAGTTCATTTAGTGACCGAAGTTGCAACATCACTAAAAAGGGGACTTATGACCTTTTTTCACATGACTGGCAGCATCCTCACGATCACATGATCAAAATTTAGATGCTTGGCAACTGATTCATATTTAGGACGGTTGCAGTGTCCTGGGTTATATGGTCCCTTTTTGTGACCTGACAAGCAATGGGGAAGCCAGATTCACTTAACAACCGTGTGACTAACTGAACAAGCGCAGTGATTAACTTAACAACTGTGACAAGACAGGTAAAATGGGGCACAATTCAGTTGACAAATGTCTCAATTAGCAACAGAAATTTTGGCCTCAATTGTGTTCATAAGTTGAGGACTACCTGTACTTGCTTTCTGGAGCAACTATGGGAAGAACCCAGCAGAGACCCTGTGCAGAGCCTGCCTTAGGGTATCTCCTTCTCTCACTAAGGGCACTCACCCTTTGGGGTTTCTGTGATAGGATGGGGAAAGACACTGCCGTTGCTCCCATCAGGAAAGCCCCGGGGGGGGGCATGGGGCCAGCAGACAGGCAACCCCAAACTCTTCTCCAGTATTTGCAGAGCTGTGCCATCCCCTTGTCTCAAACATTTGGGCTTGAGGTTGATGCTGCACTGCAGACAAAGAAGGCACATTATAATATTGTCTGTATTGAACAAAAATAAAACCAGAACCAGATGAGGATATCTATAAAAGGGGCTGGAGGAACATAGGAGCAGGAAGATATGTTGGATATGTTTGCTGCCTTGAATTATTTGTAACAAAAATAAAAGGTGCAATACAAATAAACGAATAAAGGAGAGTGTGATATTGCAAAGGCTTGGGTGATACTTAGCAGAGTTACAATTCAAAAGTTGTGAACGCTATCCAAACTGTGAATGTTGGATATGATAGAAAGTGGCCATTTGAAAAACATTGGTAGCTCTCTGATTGTTTATGTTCACTTTTAATTATGAGAGGAAACCCATTTGCTATTCAAGTGTAATCATAGAATGTGTGTTAAATGCAATTGTTTGTTACAATGTCTATTTTTATATCTTGCCCTGCTTGCTGTAAAGCAAATAACAAGCAAATAACTTAATATAATGTAAGAGACCTGTCCTTTTGTTATAGGCATTTACATTTTTCTCATAATTTAAAAACATTCTTTTTTATTAAATGTTAAGAGCTTTGTTTAAATTTTAAACTCCCTAGGCATCATTAATTGTCATTTTATATTTATTTCATTATCCGTTGGAAATAATTGGGAATACAGTGATTGGAATAGTCTGTTTGCTTATTATATGTATTCAATAGGATGCTTTGATATTTCATCCCATTCTATTAAAGAGACATTTGCTTTCTCTTATTTGCTTTGTATATCTTCATTAAGTATTTTAATTTTTGTTCTTAAATTGCATTTACCTTAAGAGATGAAAGGAAGTAGTATCTTGATCTGATAGTTCTTCACTGGCCATTGACCCCTCTTTTTAAAAATTATTTATATAGAGAGAGTAAACTTTCTGTATACTTTAAAAAAACTTACCCAGAATTCCTTGCCTCTGAATTTATGATTTCCATTTCTTACCTCTCCTTCTGTGGGGTACAATATATTCTATATTTTATCTGTAATTTCCTCATTTTTCTCAGTGTTTCCCCCATATTATATTATACTGTTAGTTCTTGAGCCCTCTGAATAGATCACTCTGTGTCCCCCACTAGATTGAAACACCACATTTATACTGCTGTGGATTCCTTGCTAGTATTTCTAGTGTCACCAATCCTTGGTGTTTGTCCAGACTGTTTGGAGTCTGTAGATTCATCTCCCCTCAAACCAGTTCTGGATCACAGCTTGAGACAGTGATGAAAAGCCTAATTACAAAGCATGTAACTTTATTTATCTCTTTATATTGCATAAAACAACTTTGTGATAAGCTAATAATAAAAAGGGTAATAATGTGATATAGATATGAACAAAATATTTGAACCATATTTAAATTGCTTATGTATTAATAAAACTCAACTAAAAAAAATCTGTATGCCAAAGATATATTGAGGAAAGTTTTCTCTTTCACGACCCTCCTCCTGGAAGGATATAAATTAAACCAGAAAGCATACCTTTATCGTTTTGGGGCTCATCTACATTTCTAATAACTTTATAGTCTCTTTTTTTTTCAAATAATTCGCCAAGTGAATTTGGTTAGCTAATGTAATCCTTAGCATCATATGAGCAGATTCTAACAGTTGTGTAATAGACTCTAGCATACAATTAACAATATAATTTCATCTTTAGCAGGAAAAATGTAGATAAACAATGAATTGTGCAGCTAGATAGGAAAGACTAGTTTGCTAAAGAAAGGCTCTGTTAAAAATAATGTTTTGAACAACTTTCCTTCAGTTCTGTTGTTAAGCAAAATAGAATGGGGAGAAAGACAATCCCACATTGTTTCAATCTCTGTACTGTGAGTCTCATTGGAATTTTTACATATTGTTAACTCTGGCATGAGTTAAGAAAGCAACAAAGCAAAATGTCTTCTAATTCTTAGATGATCTTGATGTTTATGCTTATCTCTCTTATGGTAAGAATCTCAAATATAATTTTTGAGAATACCCTCTTCTCTCTTTTAAATTCCTGTTCTGGACTCCGGATGTATTGATTCCTAGCCAGCATGTTTTATAAACATGATGGCTGAAGGTGGGGTAAAATCCCATAAAATGTCCATTGCAGTAGGATATTGCAAGTTAGGTAAATTGTTCAATGTGTGCTGCTAAGGTATTGGATTAAAATGCAGGATTTTTAACGGTTTTTTGGAAGCAAATTGAGAGGATTTTTTTTATTGGCATATGAAAAGTTGGTATCAAGGTGGCTGCATAACTGTACAAATGCTTTACATCCTGCCTTTATTATTATTATAAACAACTTCAGGAAAGCTGTTAAAACCTGGCTGTTCCGGCAGGCCTGGGGCTGTTGACCTTATTGTCAAGGTCCAGCCCCGATTAGAATGTATGTGTGTTGTGAATTTTAAACTATTCTTTTATTTTGCTTTTCTTTTTCTTCTTTCTTTGTAAGCCGCCTGGAGTCCTCCGGGATTGGGCGGCCTATAAATTTAATAAATAAATAAATAAACTCAAAGTGGCAAGCATATCTAATACTCCTTCCTCCTATTTTCTGCACAACAACCCCCTGAGATGAATTGGGCTGAGATATCTATCTATCTATCTATCTATCTATCTATCTATCTATCTATCTATCAATCACCCAGCTGGCTTTCATGCCTAAGATGGGAGTAGAACTCACTCATGATTTCTAGCCTGGTGCCTTAACCACTAGACCAAACTGACTCAATTTTTTTAGCTGTACCTTTCCAAAAATTATGTTGAAATAGAATTTGAATTTTTCTTTTGCTTGAAACCCTGGAATCTTCTACTTGTTTGTTTAGTTGGCTGTTACCTTCTAGTTGTATATGATCCAGATGGAGAATGATAGTCATTTCCATTCAGCACCGAATCAGTTAACCCTGGTTTTCAAGTTCTGCTCTTACTTTTTGGCATTGCCTGTTTCTCCAGGTATAAACAGCGTGATTATTTTTTATTTCAAAGCTCTATCTTCAGCTCAATCCTTAATAGAGTCTAACATGGTCATTAGCTCTTATTGTTTATTTAATTATGAACTTATTACCTGTTTCAATTAAGATAACACACCCTGGGGTACAAAACAACAATCACACCTGGTGCAATGAACAATAAACTACAATAATACCTAGTAGCAGAGAGTATATACATACATACTTCCAAAATTACAACTAATATAATATTTCTGGCACTGGAAGTCAAGAACACTCAAGTCCAGGTGGTCAGGAGATGGGAGCTACCTCTGCTTCCAGGAGCTTTTCTAGATGTGGGTAACCCCAATGGAGAAGGCCTGTTTTGGGATGGGGTCGGTCATACCTCCCAATTGGTGGGCCCTTCAGCAGGCATTCCCTGTGGCCTTGGATTACATGTGTTCTGTGTGGACTCTTTACCTTCAATGAGGAGACCCCCAGATGTAGTGAGATCTTTTTTTGGAAGTTGAGTCAATGATGATTTCCATTTATTATATATTTTAAAATTTTAGGTGGCACAGTGCTTAGAATGCAGCATTGCAGGCTAATTCTACCCACTGCCAGGAGTTCAATCCTGACTGGCTCAAAGTTGATTCAGCCTTGGTCGGTAAAATGAAGTTGGTAAAATGAGGACCCAGATTGTTGGAGGCAATATGCTGACTCTGTAAAACTGCTTAGAGAGTGCTGTAAAGCACTGTGAAGTGGTATATTTGTCCAATTGCTATTGCTATGTTAGTTTGTATCATCAGAAAACTTGGGATGATAGACTGAGTGAAAACAAGCCTCAAGTCATTTAAGATTGTACAATCAACTACTAATTTTTCTTTTAAAAATATGGATTTGGGATTGAGAAAGTTGCAATTTCATTGCCAAATAAATTAGTACTGTATAGACAATAAATTATGCTAAGTTATTAATTGCTGAAGCAACACTTCAATTTTGTTTATAGAACACACATTCTCCTAGGCGCTGTTTGGAGTGTCCAAGCACAGGTTAACTTCAGCTTGCTGCCCAAGGACTGAGTTTAACATTTTCTTGTAGCTCCGCCTCTTGCTCTCCTGAGAGGCTCAGTTTTAAAAAACTTTCCAGTTTCCTTGAGCCTTCCATTACCCTCTGGCCTGACTCCTGCAAGACTCATCTTCTCACCAAGAGATTGCTTCTTCTGACCATTTCTGCAGCTATCACTCATTCTAAGACAAAAGATGGAGCAGCAGGTGGAACAACGAGCTGGGCCCACCACTTCTAAATGCAGCAGCCCCAATCCTGCTGCCAAAGGTGATGAGGTGGGGTGCCCAACTAAGGGAAAGCGCCCCAGAGTCAGCAAGGCCTCTAAGGCAGATGAGAAACTTGCTGAAAGACGCCAGAAGGCACTTGAAAAGCAATTTCAAAAGGCCCAGGCTGCACAACAGCAACAACAGGCAGGCCCCAATCCCAGGGCTGCTGAGGCAGGGTCTTCCCTTCCCACTGCCCAGCCAGAGGTCTCCCTCTCCTTGCCTGCTGAGGACTTCGGATTTTCTCCCAATCCTTCTAGAGCCTCCATGGGGTCCCCCTGCCACTCCCTGGTTGAGGATTCCCTTGATGAGGGTGATTCCCTTGTTGGGGAGAAATCCTTGGCTCCATCTGAAGCTGAGCTAGTCCTGCCTCAGGCTCAGGAGCCCCGATTGTCCAAATCCATGCAGGATGTGGTGGCACGTGCAATCTCTCAGTGTATTTTGGATGGCATCCAGCAGTTGGCCTCTAAATTACCCTTTGCCACTGCGGTTCCCTCTACTGCTCCAGCAGTTCCAACAAGAATTGTACCACTCGACCTCAGGAGCCCCCAGCTAGGGAGGCCTCTCCGGCTCCTACTGGGATCAGTGAGGTTTCCGATGGGAAGGAGGTGGAGCAAGATGCTCCAGACCTCTCAGAGGACGAGACTTCTGTACCAGAGGCACCTGCCCCCTCAGGCCTCTTCAATCTCTCCATGTTTAGGGCTATCCTAACCAAGGCTAGAGCGGTAGTGCCCCAGATGGGCCTACCGGCCCTGGCAGAGAAAGCCCCTTCAGTTCAGGGTACTAAGGAAACCATTGGGCCTTAGGACCCATGTGCGGGGTTATTTAAGGAGGCTTCCCCTCCTCTGGATCTGGTTCCAGCCCCTCAGCTGTTTCTGGACATCATTCAGCGTCAATGGACCCAGCCGGGCTCCATAGCCAACCCTAGTGGGACAGATAAAAAGCCCTATTCTATGGAGGGCCTTCTGGAGGAGCTGCTTAAGCTTCCCCAGGTAGATGACTCCATTGTTTCCCTCACGTCTAATTCTGCCCACAACATCAACTGGCTAGAGCTCCGGGCCGCCAGACTAGCTATGCGCCATTTCCGCAGTCAGATCGAGGGCCACGACGTGCTGATCCTAACAGACAACATCGCCACAAAGGCGCACATCAACCATCAGGGCAGCACGCGATCTCTAGCCCTGATGTCAGAAGCAGAGGCGCTAGGCCACTGGGCAGAAAGGTCCCTGACCTCCCTCCAGGCAGACCACATCTCGGGGGAGGACAACGTGACGGCGGACTGGTTGAGCAGAACCACCATCCAGAGCTCAGAATGGCGTCTTCATCCAGCCTTATTCCACCAGCTGACGCTGAGGTTCAGCCTTCCGCGGGTCGACCTGTTTGCGACCCGAGCCAACATTCAGCTTCCCCGGTACTTCACCAGGTTCCGCAGTGGAGGGGCTGACGCTCTTTGGTCACCATGACCACCAGGACTCCTTTATGCGTTCCCGCCTCTGCCTCTGATTCCCATGATAATCAGGTAGATCCTGTCAGAGGGAGCGGAGGTGCTTCTGGTAGCTCCTCACTGGCCCAGGAGATCCTGGTTCGCCGATCTGGTCAGTTTGTCGGTCAGTCAACCTTGGCGCATACCTCAGGATCAGATCTCCCTCAGCCAGGGGGCCGTTCGTCATCCGGAGCCCCAATGGCTGCAGCTGGCTGTCTGGCACTTGAGGGGGACATCCTGAGGCTCAGCAAGTTCTCCGACAAGGTCATTCATACCATACAGGCCTCCAGGCATCCCTCCACTGTCAGAATCTATGAGGCTACTTGGGCTTCATTCTCTTCCTGCTGTGACACTCATCGTATTGTGGCCTCTTCTGCCACCATACCGCAGATCCTGGACTTCCTGAAAGAGGGTTTGGACAAAGGTCTCACCCCTAACACCCTCAGGCACCAGACAGCGGTTCTAGCCACCATCCTGTCCACGGACTGTCAATTGCCGCTTACCAAACATCCACAGATCTGTAGCTTCCTCACGGGGGCTACCAATCTCTGTCCTCCTGTCATCCACAGGTACCCAACCTGGGACTTGTCGGTCGTGCTACAAGCCCTGTCAGCGCCTCCCTTTGAGCCGCTCTGGATTGTTGGCCTCAGACATCTGACCCTCAAGACGGCCTTTCTGGCCGCAATCACCTCGGCTCGCAGGATATCCGAGATGGCCGCCCTCTCAGTCAGGGATGACCTTTGCATTGTGCATTCGGACAGAGTAGTCCTCAGATTGGACCCGGCCTTTGTGCCAAAACTTAACAGCGTTTTCCATAGGTCACAGGAAATAGTTCTCCCAGACTTTTGCCCAGACCCCAGACATCCAAGAGAGCGGCAGTGGCATAAACTTGATGTCCGTTGAGCGGTCCGCATCTACATGAAGCGGATGGCCCCCTTCCACAAATCGGAGGGGTTTTTCGTATCCTTCCAACCAGTATCTATGGGCAGGAAGGTCACCTCCTCCACCATAGGTCGTTGGATAGAAGCCTGCATCAAGTTAGCCTATGAACAGCAGGCCAGGCCGGTTCCTCCTCGCATCACAGCGCACTCAACGAGGAGTGCCGCGACTTTGGCTGCGTGGGTCACGCAAGCATCCATTGAGGAGATATGTCGAGTTGCTACGTGGTCCAGTCCATCTTCATTCGTTAGAAATTACAGACTAGATGTCTTTGCCTCCGCCGAGGCATCCTTTGGGAGAAGAGTTCTTGCAGCAGGTCATCGCAACTCCCGTGGGCTTGGACAATTCTTCTTCCCGCCCTGGGACGGCATAGCTTTGGCATGTCCCGTGCTTGGACACTCCAAGCAGCGCCTAGGAGAATGACAGTTGGCTTACCTGAATAGTCGTTCTCTAGGCGCTGCTTGGAGTGTCCAACCCCACCCGAGTAATGGCCCGCGGGGTTCTGTTCTCCAGTGGGGGCATTTTTGCATTTCCATCTACAACCTTTTTGGACTCTCTTTCATTTTTAAAAATTGAGCCTCTCAGGGGAGCAAGAGGCGGAGCTACAAGAAAATGTTAAACTCAGTCCTTGGGCAGCAAGCTGAAGTTAACCCGTGCTTGGACACTCCTGCAGTGCCTAGAGAACGACCATTCAGGTAAGCAACGGTCATTACATACAATAAGCTATGGGAATATTGGACAATAAGTACTGTATCTAAATGCCTTGTTTAATGGAGATCCTAAATAGACATTATAGGGTGGTCAAATATTTTCCCAGGCTTATTTATAGGATGTGTTTCCAAGACTACATTTGCATCCTTTTAAGTGTATTTAGATAGTGGGTAGCCCACTCATTTGAATTAATGGGTTTTACTTGTCAAGGAAACTTGACATTGAAGCCAGTTTTCAAGGCTGTCTCCAGAGACTATGGTACAAAAATAGACCATTTTCCTACTGAATTGATTATATAAAACTTTCCATTCCTTTAACTTGCATTTGTTGAGTAAAATGGAAAGGAGGCTACTTAAATCAATCTTTCTATTGTGATGCTAAAACATTCATTTTCCAGTCATTCACTTTTAGTGATATCTTCTTGAATTGTCACTAAATATTAACATATTTTAAAGAAGCAACAATTAATTTATATTGTATATGCCAAATTTGTTTAAAAATACTACAAAAAGGATGCTATTAGTTTAATGTGGCTGCTGTCAATAATATAATTACAATGTAATGTAATGCAATGTTTGTCATAATCTTGGCAAGTCTGACAAAAGTTAAACATTCCTATAGGAGACTCTGAAACGGGAGAGCAGCATAGCAAAGCCAAAAGGATACCAACTCCAATCATTAAAAAAAATATTCCCTCTCCTTTTCCAATTTCTACACCATTGAATTGAAAGAAGGAATGGTGTAGAAAGTTGGAAACATTTTAAATTGGTTTCTTTGTTTCTGCTGAAGCTCCAAAGAAAACTTTGAGATTGTAATGCTATGCACCAAACAAGACCAAGGCTAATATAATAATTTATTATGAAGAAAATTAAAATATATTTAAGTTGAAAGATGCATTCAGTTAGGAGCTTGTTTTCAATGTTTTTGCTTGAGGTTGAATTTTACTATGTTTAGATGAGGCTGCCATTATTTTGAAAAATTCTTAACGGTCGTTTGGGAAATATTTTTTTAGAAGCTAGGCACTGAAATAAGAATTTCTCTATACAGATAGTCCTCAATATACAACCATTCATTTAGTGACTGTTCAAAGTTACAAAAGCACTAAAAAAGTGAGTTATGATCGTTTTTCACACTTACAACGGTCACAGCATATCCATAGCCATGTAACCAAAATTGAGGCACTTGGCACAACTGGCATGCGTTTATGATACTTGCCTTGTCCTAAGGGTCATGAGATCAACATTTGTAACCTTCCCAACCAGTTTCTGACAAGCAAAGTCAATGGGGACAACCAGATTCACTTTATGACCACATGATTTACTTAACAATTGCAGTGATTCACTTAACAACTATGGCAAAAAAAGGTTTAAAATAGGGCAAAACAACTGTCTTATTTAGCAACAGAAATGTTGAGCTCAATTGGGGCCATAGGTTGATACCTGTTTATAGCTAGTTCTAAGGATACATAATGCCATAATAAGGAATAAAGGGCATGAACTACTTATTAAATATGTCATCAGTTTCAGGTTTTTCTAATATTAGTGGCAAACGTTTTCTGAAGCAAATAGGTTATTTATCCATTTCCAATTATAGAAGATCCTTCATGTTGGCAAGGGGCAATACTTTGACCTATTTCCTTCTGATTGGAAATTTTAGAAAAAAAATCCGTATTGTAGATGACTTTGTACCAATAAAGGAGAATGTTTGTAGCTCATATTTGTATATGACTTTGTCTTTGCAGCTTCAGGAGGTTGAATCAGTAAAGCATGTCCTCCTACGTTTTGTATTTTATAATGCTACCATACACGACACTCATCATCCTGCTTCTGAGGTCCTCCCAGGGTTAATAGACAGTGCTGCAAATTACTGTATTGCTTAGTCTCTTTTCATTGTGAAGCCAAGATACATTTATATTGTGACTTTAGGTTTGTATATTATTTTATATCCCTTGCAAAGTATTAAGCTGTGGAGATTACGTTTTGCGTAATGTGTGTACCTCAAAATATCTACCGCAGGTCTTTCAGTCTTTTCTCTAAGTGAAAAATGAACCTGTTGGTATATAATATGTGTCATCCACAGTACTGTGCAAAAGTTTTAGGCAGGCGTGAAAAAATGCTGTAAACAATGCTTTCAGACATATAAATAATGATTGTTTATTTTTGTCAATTGTCAAAATGCAAAGTGAGCGAACAAAAGGAAAATCTAAATCAAATCAATATTTGGTGTGACCACCCTTTGCCTTCAAACCAGCATCAATTCTCATAGGTACACTTGCACAAAGTCATGGATTTTGCAAGATTATAGTCAGATGTATGATCAACCAATTATACCAAACAGGTGCTAATGATCATCAATGTCGCACGTAGGTTGAAACCCAGTCATGAACAGAAACAGCTGTGTAGGAGGCTTAAAACTGGGTGAGGAACAGCCGAACTGCTACCAAGGTGAGGTTGTGAAAAACAGTTTCATGTCATAGCAAGATTGAGCACAGCAACAAGACACAAGGTAGTTATACTGCATCAACAAGGTCTCTCCCAAAGATTTCAAAGCAGACTGGGGTTTCAAGATGTGCTGTTCAAGCTCTTTGGAAGAAGCACAAAGAAATGGGCAATGTTGAGGATCGTAGATACAGTCGTGGTTGGCCAAGGAAACTTAGTGCAGCAGATGAAAGACACATCAAGTTTATTACCCTTCAAAATCGGAAGATGTCCAGCAGTGCCATCAGCTCAGAACTGGCAGAAACCAATGGGACCCAGGTATATCCATTATTGTCTGGAGAAGTCTGGCCAGAAGTGGTCTTCATGGAAGAGTTGCAGCCAAAAAGCCATACCTCCGATGTGGGAACAATGCCAAGCGACTATGCACGAAAACATAGGAACTGGGGTGCAGAAAAATGGCAGCAGGTGCTCTGGACTGATGAGTCAAAATGTGAAATATTTGGCTGTAGCAGAAGGCAGTTTGTTTGTCGAAGGGCTGGAGAGCGGTACAATAATGAATGTCTTCAGGCAACAGTGAAGCATGGTGGAAGTTCCTTGAACGTTGGGGCTGCATTTCTACAAATGGAGTTGGAGATTTGGTCAGGATTAATGGTGTTCTCAATGCTGAGAAATACAAGCAGATACTTATCCATAATGCAATACCATCAGGGAGGCGTATGATTGGCCCCACATTTATTCTGCAGCAGGATAGCGATCCCAAACATACAGCCAAAGTCATTAAGAACTATCTTCAGCATCAAGAAAAACAAGAAGTACTGGAAATGATGGCATGGCCCCCACAGAGCCCTGATCTCAACATCATCGAGTGTGTCTGGGATTACATGAAGAGACAGAAGGATGTGAGAAAGCCTACATCCACAGAAGATCTGTGGTTGGTTCTCCAAGATGTTTGGAACAACCTACCAGCCGAGTTCCTTCAAAAACTGTGCAAGTGTACCTAGAAGAATTGCTGCTGTTTTGAAGGCAAAGGGGGGTGACACCAAATATTGATTTGATTTAGATTTTTCTTTTGTTCGCTCACTTTGCATTTTGAAAATAGACAAAAATAAACAATCATTATTTATATTTCTGAAAGCATTCTTTGTTTACAGCATTTTTTCACACCTGCCTACAACTTTTGCACAGTACTGTATATGGTTCTTTAACCTTAGTTCACAGCTTGCAAAGTCAAGATGATACTGCTTTGGGATCCTTTCTTGGAAGGATTCAACCTTCATCATTCTTACTAACTTGTAGAAGAAAAGTCAGAAGATAAAGTGTGTGTTAAAATGTTCTTGATTAATAGTTTATGTCATAATTTACAAACTTTATTTGAATTCCTTCAAAGATCTATCAAGATCTGATTAATTTGAAGGAATTTATTTAGATAGACATTAAGAAGGAGAACACCCATTTATATTTATCTTGGTAATTTTTAAAACAACTTGCTAATAACAAGAGACGTACATGTTTCTTGCTTTGATTACTCCTTGCTATATAAAAAAATATTTGAATGAAGTATAAAGCCATAGAAAATTATAATTTCTAATGCAGAATAGGTATAACAAAAGTTGTAAACATTTTATAGGTTCGGTGGAAATACTTTTTGTTCTTTGTTTTTTCAAGGTTTGGCTTGAGCAACAGATTTGACACAGAATTTCCCTCTGTTCTGACAGGGAAGGTAAGTTGGAATTGCCTTGACCCTAAACCTGACTTTGGCTATCAGATCACTTCCTTGGCAGTGTAGACTCATAGCTATTGTCTATGACAGCATCACTAATAGAGGTGGCTAGGTTGTGTTCATTTGATGTGGCAACCAAGATGGGAGGTACTCTGCCAGATTGATTGAATTTGTCTTGAAAGGGTATTTTAGAAATGTTGGCTGGAATGTATTTTATGGGAGTGCTACCTTATGCCGAGTGAAGCATCGATTGACCTGCTCTGTGCTATTTGTGGGCAGTGACATCATCCCCAAAGACTATATAAAGATTCCCCCATATTAAACAGACAGTCCTCGACTTACGACCACAATTAAGCCCAAACTTTCTGTTGCTATGCGAGGCATTGGTTAAGTGAGTTTGCCCCATTTTACAACCTTTCTAGCCACAGTTGGTAAGTGAATCACTGCAGTTGTTAAATTGGTAACAAGTTTGTTAAATGAATCTGGCTTCCCATTGACTTGGCTTGTCAAAATATAGCAAAAGGTGACTACATGATCCTGGGACACTGCAAAGGTCATAAATATGAGCTAGTTGTCAAGTGTCTGAATTTTGAACATATGACCATGGGGTTGCTGCAATGATTATAAGTAAGAGAAACAGTTGTAAATCACTTTTTTCAGGGCCATTGTAACTTCGAACAGTCACTAAACAAACTGTTGTAAGTCGAGGACTACCTGTACTCTCTAAAACATCTCCATTATGCAGAAATCAACACTTCGTCTCCAAACTCTGGCAAAAGCTACCTAGAAATTGGAATGTGGCATAAACTGACTGAGGGTAGAGTGAGATTTCTTTCTATTTTTAATCTTGTAAAAACTAGGTCCAAGATAGCAAAGTTTGTGCATTTGTGTATTCTCTTAGTAGCATCTGTTCTGCTTGGCAACCGCTCTTCCCGGTCAGGCATTTTGATGCAACATTAAAAATAGTTCAGTGGTGGCAGCTAGGCTGAGCATCAGAGAGCATTGTTTAAAGAACCCATTTCAGGTAAGAAAACAACTGATTTTAGCCCTAAATTCAGAGACTCAGCTCTGGGATAAGCAGCCTAAGGTCTTTGTATCTGAAAGTGTTTCCCTCTCTCAAATAAGAATCCAACTGAATTAAGTCCATTGTTCTCAAGTGGAAGCCCAAATCACAGTATAAACATGCTTTGGTCTCTGCATTTTGGAATGCTGGTTATTATTTTTCTATTACTGTAGGTGGTGGTAATAAGTCTAAGATGTGAACAGAAATTTAAGACATACTCTTTCTTGGAAAGTAATACGTGGCTTTTTTCAACTGAAGCATTTCATAGACTCTGAAAAATAAAATGCTGAAAACGAGAGAAGAATTCCTAGTTACTAGCTCATTTCAATCTTCAGTTTCAGGGAATTCTCACATTCCAAATTTCCCTGAGCATTTTCTGTTCATTTAATTATTTAATAACACTGTAAGCTTTCAGCACTGACTACCTAGTTTAGAGTTGCCTGTTCACACAACTCAACTTTTTTTTGGGGGGGGTGTCTCTTATTGATTAAAATGTTAAGCTTTCAATATGTGTTAAATGGGACTTCCATAGTTTTGTCACCTGGTGCTGTTTAGTCATCCTTAAGGGGGAAAGTCCAGCTTCCTGCTCTGATCTTGAAACAATACATACTTTAGAGAGCAATGCAGGGAAGGGTAAGTCATAAAACCTTCCTTTGGTATTATGATTCAGCAGAAGGTGTGATGGATAGAGCTGTGATCACCATGGTCAAAGAAAGCAGAGCAGGCCTGCTGGCTTTCGGGTGATCACTTCCTCTCTTGCCTGCTGTTGTAAAACATGATGACCCTTCCATCCGCCCTCCGTCCCTTTTATGGCTGGTTGGCAAAAAGGAGCTCTTCTTTAGAGTGCAAGCCTGCTGTTCTCTTTGGGCAGATGGATTTCTTAGAGCTCTCCTCGGACTCGGGGGCCTTACCTGGTTGGCTTGGGTTTTTTAAGAATAATAGTGTTTTATTTACGGCATCACAGGATGCTTAAAAAGACTCCCAAACAACAACAACAACAAAAACCATGGCATTTTTTTTGCATGTCCAAATGGCTGTAGTTTCCTTTGCTAATTTGGAATGCAGCCTTTGTCGTTTCTGAAATTCTTTCAACATAAAACATTTGTGCAGAGTGTACACAAAATTGCTGTTAATATGGATAGACCGTCACGTGGCCTCCCCATGGCTGCATTCTGACATGCTGCAGCATGAAGCAGAATTCAAAGAAATGGCCCAGTGGGTCTGGATAATTCTAGGTTTCAGGTGCAAGAAAAACTTTCCTGAAATAAAAGCATGTTAGGACTTCTCTCAGTGATTTGTTGCTTGTTCTTTTCACTTTGAAAACAGTTTAAATAGAGAGGAATTTTTAAGTAGTTCCGGCCATTTTACTTTTGGCAAGGTCCTGTTCTCCAAGCTTACTGCTTGGCTCCCGGATGTTTTGTTACCAAACTAGGTAACATCTTCAGCAGAGGTTTTTGGGGTGAAGTGTCTTGTTTGTTTATATAGGTCCTGGGCGGTCAGTAGGTCTTGTGACTGGTTGAAGACCAACCCACCATCCAGAACCTATTTCAATGAACAAGACACTTCACCCCAAACCCCACTGAAGATGTTACCTAGTTTGGTAGCAAAATGTCCAGGAGCTAAACAGCAGGCTTGGAGAAAAGCCTCCTTCCAAAGTGCAACCTGAGCTACAAATATTCCCAACATTCTACTTTTTTTTTTTTTTGTGCTCCAGTTGGAAGTGGATGGGGTGACCAGGGATTGTGGCTGAATGTGTGTAGTCTGTGTATCATCTGCCATCTAATCTAGAGGGGCTGTCTAGAAAAACTGAAACCCATCAAATAAATGAAGAATTAAACTTCCTCATTAAAAACAATGTAAAAATGCCTCAAAGCGTAACCAATTTACTATGACATAAACTCCAACAATCTGCTAAAGGTTATGGCATGTTCATGTGGTTTGCAAAAATGTGATGAGTTGATTGCAATATAATTTTAATAGCTGTACTCTTACAGTCCTTCATTTCTATTGAAAGGATGTGTAGTAAAACATAGAGCAGAATAGTGAAAAATGAATTAACACAGTATCACCAAAAGGATATCAAAAGTATTCTCTTTTTTTCTTTTTATTATCCTATTATTTCCATTCAGGTAAGAATTCATGGAGATTCTATTTCAGTTACAAGCTTTCAACAACATATGTAGATGCATTCCTAATATTGTTCATTTTTTGTTCATTAAAGATTAGATTCAATTTTAACAAAACAGTTAGGCCATTTGTGTAGGCAGGTGACAAAGACGAAAAAATAACCAAGCTTAAAAAAATTAGATTGATTAAAATTAATACACATTGTAGTCTTAATGATTAAAAAAAGTCATGAGATATTCCAAAGATGCTTTTTCAAGCAGCAACTGGGCTTTCTGGTTTTTCTTTGAAGACATTTCACTTCTCATCTGAAGAAGCTTCTTGCATGAGAAGCGAAACGTCTTCAAAGAAAAAACAGAAAGCCCAGTTGCCTCTTGAAAAAGCACCTTTGGGACAACCAGGACCTGAATGACTGAGAATCTCCATAGACATCAAATCATGAGATACCTGTATATATTTAGATATAGAACAGGTTTTAGTTCCCAATGTGGAGTCACCACTGGTCCTTTTATTTTTTTTGCAGGTTGCCCCTGAAGAATTCAAGGCCAGTCTCAGCCACGTGAATGCGTGCTTAAGGAAGAATCTGCCCATCACTGTAAAATGGCTCCTCTGTGGCTGTTTGTGCTGCTGCTGCACGCTTGGATGCAGCCTCTGGCCCGCCGTCTGTCTTAATAAGAGAGTAAGTGCAGCTCTTCACTCTCTTCTAAGGGGCTTATTAGTTGCCCAGGCAAAGATCGTTTTTGGGGGGTGGGGTGGGTGGGTGTGTGTCAATGGGGGAGGGGGTCATAGAGATCAAGATATTTATCCTATTCAGAAAGTCGCAAAGGGGGATTGCACCACTGTTCCCTCTAAGGTGCGCGGCTGCGCGGCCGCGCACATGGCAAGAAAACACCGCGCAGGACTTTTCAACTCCCGCGCAGTGATTTCTACTGCCACAGGCTCCAGAAACTGGGGAGGAGGTCCTTTGCAGGCGCTGACCAACTGGCCCTGGACTTGTTTTGATGAGCACGGGGCGACTGACGGTAATTGTGAAGCCCCAAAGCCCCCGCCACCACCGGACTAACTGCTGCTGCCTCCTCCTCTAACAGCACCGCCGGATTTGCTGCCCGGCGCTGCGGCTTTGAGGAGCCTTGAGGCTACGGGAGCCAGTAGGAAGGCGGTGGAGGGGCGGGAGCAGGAAAAAAAGCCCCGATGGCTCCTCAAAAGCACGGTGGAGGAGGTGACTAAAGTGACTTTTTCATGTAAATTGAACTGAAGTTGTCCATTTAAAGTTGGTTGGGGGGGGGGTTGGAGCAGCCAGAGGAGGAATCTCCCTGCTGCAACCCTACTCCTCAGGCAACATTCTGGAGTCCTGTGCAAGGGGGAGGGGGGAGAGGGTGGGGGAAGGGAGGATAACACAAAGATACAGCCTTGCTGTATTTTAACCAAGATGTGGGGTGGCAATGTCTGGAAGAAAATAAGTCAATTTTCCCTGTCTTGAAACTGGAAAATTTGGGGAACATACTTTTTCATTCAGTTCAAGCAATGTTGTATTTCATTGATCCTTGGTTCAGTTCAGGCCATGTCCAATACGAACAGTGAGGGCTAGAATTTGTCAACAAGGGGTAGGTTGGGAGGGAAGGATTATTTTTTGTTTGGAACTGGCAAATGTCCAGCAGAGCTAAGATTTTGGCACAGCATATGTACACGAGTCTATAAAGGGAGGCTGTGAACCTATTGTCAAAAGTGCTGAATTATAAAATCCTGACTTATTTTTAAGAGAATTGGCTCAATAAAAGCTGATCTATATTGGGACTTTTAGGGTTGACAGGTTTCTACTTGATGATTAGACCCATCATTCCAACTTTGTAAGAGATGCTGATGTTTGTTATGAATGGTTTTAGGAGGTGGTTCTTGTTTTGTGGAATTTGTACCCTAACCTGCAGATCTTTAGCAATTCAAACTATTTTCTAAAAGCAGCCTTACTTGATCATATTTGTACATTGTTGTTGGCTGGTTTCAAAGAAAATACAGGAAATCATCAATTAGATGTTATTTGGTTGAATACAAGGATTCCTGATTAATACTCCAACTTCAGACAGGACTGTTTTAACTGTAACATAAGGCAATGGATTTCTGAAACACTGCTACAGTATGGGATTCCTTAGAAGGTAACAGGAGGAAAATATGTTACAGAGAGATTGGTATTAATATGCTCCATGATTTATTACAAAAAAAAAATGTTGACTTGCAAATTTGCCCAGCTGAAGGAAGAGCTATCCCACAAAGAGCAAAGTCATAGCAGAGAATTGGAAGGAATGAGGCTTGAGGTTACCCAACTAACACGGGAACTGCATCAATGTGAAATCACAATTGCTTCTTCTTTGGGTTCTACTTTAAGCTTAGAGCAACAACTAAAAATAGAGAATGAAAAAGTGGAGCAAAAGACAGTAGAGCACACAAGTCTTAAAGCTGTCAAGTTTGAACACCTCTGGGTTTTTTTTTTCTAAGGGGTTAGAGGTGCAAGGATCTTGTAACCTGGCAGCTTTAAGACTTGCGCACTTCAATGCCAGAGTTCCTGAGCCAACATTTTGGTTGCTAAGCAGGAGCGTTGTTAAGTGATACTGATATTATATAACACTTTTAATTAAGCGGGTACCTTGAATAACAGCACCGCCGGATTTGCTGCCCGGCGCTGCGCCTTTGAGGAGATTCGGACCCTCACCTCTCTCCAGGCCTTCCGAAAAGCCGTAAAAACCTGGCTGTGTCGGCAGGCCTGGGGTTGATGAGTTCCCTTCCCCTCTCGATTTGTGTGGCTGTTGGTTATTTTTAAATGCTTATATTTGTAGTTTTTGTGTTTCCCTTCCCCTCCTTGGGTTTGTGCGCCGCCCTGAGTCCCGCTGGGAATAGGGCGGCATATAAATAAAACTAAACCTAAACCTAAAATAACTTTGAGTTTCAAATAATACTGATTTCATTGTTGTCTTAGGTAACATCTGTGAAAAAAATTCAGGTGCTCAGGCATGAAAATGTGCCACTCAAATACTATACTTTTCTGCTCACACTGAAAAAAAATTAGAGGGAACATTGGATTGCACGACTCTGGGACATTGCAACCGTAATGAGCCAGTTGCCAAGCTGTTACAACATTTCATTTAGTGACTGTTTGAAGTTACAACAGCACTGAAAAAAGTGACTTATGACCATTTTTCACACTTACAACCATTGTAGTATCCCTTTTATAAAATTGTGTATAATTCTGGTCAGTGACAGTACTAAAAAAATTAATGCAATCTTGTTTTTTTTTCCTAGACAAGAAGATCTATTCAGAAGTTGTTAGAATGGGAAAATAACAGATTATATCATAAGGTAATAAAAGGAACAGTTGCATTATTTATGGTGGGAAATAATATATTTCACTTAATCAATCAGAGAATATTCTGTATGGACTTGAAAATCATAGCTCTTTTGATTAGTAATTCATAATCCCGGAACTCCCATCTGGGGTGTACGTTTGTGGCCATCTCGTCAACTAAAAGAAATAGAAAATGTTTCTGCTGTTTCGATTCATTCATTTGCCAGATGTCTTAATTATAAAGGATTGAAACCAGTTGCTTGCTCATACCTATCTCTTAGGGAGGTGAGCTGTCCTAGGTGACTGACTGAAGTTTCTAATGTGGCTGTGTTGAATTCAGTACTGAGAAAAATCTATACATAGACAGTGGGTTGTTGGGGTTTTGTTTGTTTTTTTGTTTTGCTAATTAATATCTTTCAGATATGCATTATGAGAATTCCATCATGCTTTTCTTGAGAGGAATCACACTCCACACTCTCAAGGCAGACTGATTTAGAGGCTGAAATGTATTACATAATCTTGTGCTGGGCAGCATATATAGGAGAATTTCAATAAATAAGTCAAAGGGATACAGAGCCTTGTTACTCTAAAGAGTGTTGTTTGTTAAGATAATGTGGTATTTTTTTCTTCTTTAAGCTTGGCTTGCATTGGAAGTTGAGTAAACGGAAATGCGAAACTAGCAATATGATGGAATATGTAAGTATTGTTGAAGTTATCGGTATAGGTAGTCCTCAACTTACAACAGTTCATTTAGTGACCGTTTGAAGTTACAATAGCACTGAAAAAATGACTTATGTCCGTTTTTTGAACTTATGACCGTTGCAACATCCCCAAGGTCACATGATCAAAATTAAGACGCTTGGAAACTGACTCACATTTATGACCGTTGTATAGTGTTCTGGGGTCATGTGATCACCTTTTGTGGCTTTCTGACAAGCAAGTCAAAGGGAAAGCCAGATTCATTTAACAGCCATGTTAGAAATTTAACAACTTCAGGGATTCACTATGGCAAGAAAGGTCATTAAATGGGGCAAAATTCACTTAACAAATTTCTCACTTAGCAACGAAAATTTAGAGCTTAATTGTCGTAAATCAAGGACTACTTGTATCAGTTTCAAAGTATCGCTTTCCCTTCTGATTAATTCATTCCTGTCTTTAGTGACTGGAGACATAATTCTTTCTAGGAATATGTATGTGAATATATATATATAGAGAGAGATATAGATATAGATATATAGATATGCCTAGCATAGCGCAGTTATTCATCTGAAAATGGAATCAACAGATACACCAACTTATAGAATCAAAGCTAGCTGCTAGCCAAGTTAGTATTATCTTTCCAGGTTTTAGCTGTGTTCTACTCATTTGCTTCTATTTACAGTACTCATGTTGTAGCAGTTTAAGTACAGTAAGAAAAGATGTCTTTCTTCTCCCGCTCCCCTTCCCTTTTAATATTTTTATTAAATATTTTAAGGAGGGAAGATTAAAAACTAATTACCGGTAAATTATTTAAGAAAAAGAAAGAAATCAAAGAGAAAGCTAAAGGTATGGGGACAAAAGTAATACAAAAATAGAAAAAAGATATCAAGAAATAACTTTCTTCTTTGTAGCAGTTATAGCTAAAATCTTAAATTTACCTCTTGCTTATGGTCATATCTCTCTTCTTTGTATAATATAGAAACCTTATTCATTTTTTCTGTTATATACAGAAAATCCATAAGGTGTTTCCAATCAGCAATAAACTTAAGTATTATCTTTTTTAAAACAATCAAATAAGTCACTGTAGCCATCATAGCAAGTTTCATCATCTTCCCCAATCATTCCTCCATTGTGGATAGTGCCAAAACTTTCCATCTTTGAGCATACAATAATTTCATGACCATTATCATTACAAAAACAAAGTTCCATGACTTTTTCCCCACTTCTGTCCATCCATCCTAAAAGAAAGAGCTCTGGTCTCAATTATGTTAAGTCTTTTGAATAAGTAGCTTTTTTACAGGTCGACCAATATAACAAAATTCATATTTCCAACGTAAATTTTAAGTGCCTTTATACAAGCGGCCTTCTGTCTGCCACACACTGTTTGGTTTACATGGCGGCTATCTGTGTTTGACACATGCAGAAGGAAATCTGCACTCATTCTGAATAATGTCAAAACGCCAGCTGATTTTCTTTCGAATCTGTCTACACTATGTTGCTCATTGTCCTTTCTTATCTTAGTTTATTAAAATACAAAATGTTTTTTTCAGAATAAATATCCCTAAAATAACTAGCATTATTTATTTCGGTTAAAATAAGTACTTTTCTATAGTACTTGATTTGAACCTTTATAGGCCAGATCACAGCCTTGTCTCAGAGCGCGTCTTGTGCCGGGTTTAAGCTTATAAACACAACAGTCTGTTTTCCATTTTTAAAGCATAAATGTCTTTTGGTTGAACTGAGTCGTCTCTTCAGGGCTGAAATCCACCCGGTTAGGCCGAACCAGTAGGGATGTTGTACTTGGTTCTGCGAACCAGTAGTAAAAAAAAAAAAGCTTCCAAGGATCGTGCAGATTGTCTGAAGCTTTTTTCCCCACTTTTTAAAGCATTTTTTTCCCTGCCAGTTTGGGTGAATCAGCTGGGAAAGAATGCTTTAAAAAGTGAAAAAAGGAGCTCCCAATGATCACACGACTCACAGCTGAGCTGCACAATCGTCAGAAGCTCCCCCCCCCCTTTTTAAATTATTTTTTCCCTGCTGATTCGCCCAAACTGGCAGGGGAATAATGCTTTAAAAAGTGAAAAAAGTTGGCCACACCCACCCAGTCACATGATACCCCCAAGCCACGCCCCCAGAACCAGTGGGAAATAAAATTAGATTTCACCACTGCTCCTCTTGCTTGTTTGCTGTTCCCGAAGTATTCTGGAATATAGGGACATGAATATCTCCATGGCCTTGAAGGGTATTGAAGGAGCTATCACTTCTTTTTAGATTTGTGGATTTCAGTAGTGACTTGTAATCAAAACATGTTGAAAAAGTACTATAGCACTTTTGGGATTGTAATTCGATGGATCAAGATTTTCCCCACTTTACTTTTATGAAAATGTGCTCAAATGTCTTCTGTATCAAATTGCTTGCTGCTTTTTATGTTAAAAAAATGCTAAGTAACTTTGAATTGAATTAGAATATAGAATCACAGGGCCAGAAGGGACTCGGAGGTCTTCTAGCCCAACCTCCCTACCCAAGGCAGGAATCTTTATTCCATCCCAGACAAATAGTTGCCAATCTTTTCCTGAAAACCTCCAGAGATGGAGCATCCACAACTGGAGGCAAGCTATTCCATTAATGTCAGAAAATTCCTCCAGTGGAATTGGTTCCACTGAATCGGAGCTACATATTACTCACCGGACTCCTATCAATAGCAAGTCCAATGTGGACTTGCACAAAACTTCAGCAGATTGTCAAACAAGTTTAATCTTGCCTTTTGTGGGTGGTTTGATCTTTTGATGATAGGCAGGCTTTGTTCTTCCTCATTAAATAGTATTAAGTAGCTGAGCTGCTAACTTGAACCAGGAGGTATCTATCCCAAGATTTAAATCTGAGTTGTTGGTGCCACCTAGGGGAAAGTAAACACATGGAAACCAAACAACTCTCCAGAAGCCAATCTCTTCTTGCAACTGAAAACTATCCCATCAAACTCTGTTAAGAGAAGCCAAGCCCCTTTTTTCTAACATAATCTCTACTGAATGATAATCTTGAATTTTCAATGTTTGGGGAGAGCATTTTGCTGTGGTTAGAAGTTCCAAGGTTATAGAGCGCTTGATTTACCAGATTTCCAGCTGGTAGGGAAAAAGATCATTTTCTGAAATATCAATCTGGGTAAACCAGACTGAGACAGGAGCACCCCAACATGGCACAGAGCAACTCCCCACCCTCTGGCCAAGCACCCCAGCTTCTAAAATTTCCTGACATTCAGAAGAGCCGAATTGCTTAATGTGTCTTTTTTGTTTCTCCCTTTTTATAGGTAATACTCATAGAATACTTACCAAAATACCCTATATTTCGACCTGACTGAGGAGCAGTGTTACCTTTCAATGTTATCTGTCACATCCTACCTGTAGTGCCTTGTAAGGGATATTGAAGAGAAGATTATCTACTTTGCTCTGATATTGTTTTTGAAAAAGTGTTCATCAGTAGAATATCTTCATTGCTGTGTTACTTTTTTGTTAAAGAAAAAAAACTGCACTTTCTAAAAAGGTTTGTTTGTGCACTCCCGAGGCATAATATACTTGATGAACATGGTCACTATGGAGATAATCTTATATCAGTGCTGCTTGTAGTCTTGTTCTGACATGCTGCCTTATTCATTTCCAAAACCCCATATGGCAAACACACTCCCTGGATCTATGTAACCAGTATTCTCCAGGTGTGCTGACAGGGACGTCTGGAAGTTGTAGTCTGACACATCTGGAAGGCACCAAGAAGGGAGGAAAAATTGCATCTTCGGGCACTTTGAATTCTTGATAGGAATGATCAAGGTTAGCATACAGTAATTAATATCCTACGTATCTGTATTGATGATCTGCTTCGCCCTAGATTAACAACCAACAGCAATGCAATCGTCTTTCATTTGCAAAGTTGCTCATTTTCCTTTCTCTTTGCTAGGGGGTGGGGGGAGGAGAAGGGTTGGGTGTGTAAATATTAGCTCATTGTATAATATAAAGTGTGGTATTATGCCAAGGTTTACGAATTGTGATGTAATGCCAATGGCTTTGCATAGATTTGTTACGATTGATGTTGTGCGTATCTTTTGGATTGTATTGGCCATTTATGTGCCACGCGGTGAAGCCATGAGGGCTTTGTAGATGCTACTGAAAGTTGGACTCAGGTGTGGTTTGTTAGGCAAATGTAAAGATGCATTATAATTCTTGCTCCATGAAATTGCTAGTAAAAAAAATTAAAGATGCCATCCCTTGAATTTATATGTGACACAAAGACCCCAAAGCGCATAAGAGCCCCTGGCTTAAGCACAACTGGCTTCTAAGCAATTATGCCAGAAACTGGCAGAAATTCAAAGGAAGCTGGGGATCTGACATTGGGACCCCTATAATTGATGGAAGGCGATATTTTTTTAATGACTTGGTGACCTACATTTTCATGTTAGTCTATCAGTTTGTCTAACCCTGGCAACTTGTGTGGAAGTCCACACATCTTCAAGTTGCCAAGATTGAGAAACACTGGTCTGTCTATCTGATGTTTAGATCATTTCCATGTCTCTGCTCTTAATATCACATTTCTTTCAAATATGTCAGGCTGCAGTTCCTTTTAACATTAGTAAGATTGGACCCAGCCCTGCAGTTTCACAAAGTAAAGTATTATACCAAAATCTGCATGAAAGTATTTCTGAAATAGCAGGAAACTAAAACCTGCTCTCAAGGTCACTATTTTGAGATCCTCCCATTTTAAGGCTGTGTGCCAATAGCTTCTCATCTGGGTGCCTTTCCTGCTGTTTGGTTATAATTAAGAGATTATAGAAGTAAATTAGTTAGGGTAGAGTTTTAGAAATCAAGAACCACAAAATTCATCTGAGATATTGTACATCTGCTTGACTCATGTTCTCGGTTTAGATACTGTAGTTCTTTCAGTCGGTGCTTTTTAACAATTATGTAGCTAAAACCTTAGGGAATTGAGAATATTTGTGATTTCAGTTGTTTGCGTTTGCAAACCCTGGAATAAGCAAGTTTAGTTTGACGGGTATCAAGATCTGTGCATTAAAGCTCCACTATAAATAAGCACCTTCCCATTAATTCAGCTGCAATACATGCATCTTTCCTGTAACTTTGTACATCATGCATGCACAGAATTGCCCATCAAATTAGGTAAATGGGGAAGCCTCTGCTGGGTGCATGCATCACAAAATACCCATGGAAATATCACCTCAAAGACTTTATTAGCATGTTATAAATTCAACACATTTGCCAGTTTGCAAACTGGGTGGTTCTTTTCTTCTCCAAGCTCCAGAGGAAATGTCTTCTGTGAGAACTGTAGAATAATTAAAGAAAAAAAACAATCATCCATAGACCTTTTTGGCTGCATACCTTGGATTGTAAGGCTTGTAGACTTGTAAGAGAGTTGAAGAGCAACACAAACTTTCCTAAGACAATATGACGCATGGTGAAGTTGAGCCTGTTCTTTCACAAACAGTGTTAAAAGTCCTGCCTTGCTGAAAAAGTTACTCTAGCATGTGTTACTTATGTTGTTGTTACTGAGTTATGTTGTATAGTATACCTCCTCCAGTTAGGTTGTTACTGAGGCAAGAGCAGCTTCATTTGAGTGTTATCCCACAGATCACCCTTTCCCTCCTCCTAGCAAAGTCTCCTTGGACAGATCTTCAGCACTTTCTGAAAACCCCTTGCGCCTTCCAAGCCAGGTTTGCCTGGAGATTTTATGTCCATATTCTTTTAAACATTGTGCCAAGAAACATTATGGCTTTTCCGATCTTATCAGTGTCTAAATGCAACACTTAATACCTCCTAATCCAGATGTAGGAATTATCTGTCTCCACCATGACCATCCTTCCCAGCATACTAGGTGGAAGCAGCTTCCTTGGCATGAATGGGACTGACTTCCAGCTCAACTTTTCTTTGTGGAATTAATTATGTAGTAAAAATACTTCCCGTTTTTACACTCTGTAGAATCCCAGTCTTTGTTTGTTAAAGGGGCCATACTTGCATCTTTTCTCAGGTATGCAAGTGCCAAATAAGATGTGTCTAATACAGCAAATGTGGCTCAGTGTTGTTGGTTGATCATAAATGGTTAACGTGTTGTGACACTTTTACTGTTTCCCAAACTCTCTGCTTTGGGCAAATCTAGCTTCAAAGGCCTTCACAGTACAATTGGGGGCTTTTTTAGGAAGTGTAAATTCCCCATGCCTGCCTCAGGATTCATTAGCAGTGGAATATGGGAAACAGATCCTTTCACTTTGCCCTAAGCTACAAGAAGTGACGAAAAGCTGCTGTTTGTTCCTGTAGCTCTTGAGATGTCATATCAAATGGTCTGTATATGAAGTTCTGACAGTCTTCTGTGTTGACCATGGCTGTAGATTATATAAACGTAAACGCCTGTAAAATAAGAGCAGTGGTTGCCTTCAAGGTAAATAACATCTGAGCCCAATTCCTGAAGAGGCAAATTTATTTTAAGAATTCTGTAATTCTGTCTTGAAAAATGCATTCAGAATTTGGGGAGCTTGTAGAAAATTTGGAAATACAGCTCCTTATTTTCTCCCATGGCTTTGTGCCAATTCTTCTTTAACGAAGCTCAGCAGTCCAGCTTATAATTACTTCTTTCTTCCATGATGCTCTCAAGACGGCGCTTAGGCTATTTGAAATCCCTTCTTTTTATTTTGTAGGCTTCTAGTGAGGGAGGGGTGGAGAAAATGTCTGGAATTGTTCAAACAAAGCAAAGAACATAGAGTATTGAATTCATTTTTAGATTGTATTTCTTTGACAGAATGGAAAACCCCAAGCAGTGAGTCTTGACTTTATATCTTTGATTCCTAAGAAATTTAGAGTTCATTATAAAATGTCACAGGGTTTATTATCATATGCATAAATGCTCTCCCCCTCCCCCAAAAAATGGTTTGCAGAGAAGTGGGTTACTACATTAATGCTTTCTTCTAATTTATTCCGTCCTATATACAAAGATTGTTAATGTAGAATGTTTATGGGTATAACATTCCACATGTTTTGTGTGATGAGTAGATTGGTAATTAATTTTACCTATTGTGCAAAATTGAGAAACAAAGATAAGTATGAGAATAGTGTAATTCTTGCACACTTCTACAAAAATCCAAATGAATGAAATATTCCTCATGCCAATGTATTACGTTGTAAGCATTCTTTATTCTGTCTCATTCCAAACCTCAGAAAAGTTTTCAATAAATTTATCACTAATAAATTTAGCTATCGATTTTCTTGTCTTGATTAAATACACAAGTTGTATGCTTATCTGTGAATATTGTATTTTAGTATCATGCTAATTAATTGCATTAGCCTGAAAATACTAGCATTGAGCAATAAGATCTTAAGTTTGATATTCAATGTAAATATTTAATAGTTTAGCAAACAATGTTATATAATACATTCATACTTTGCAAGTTTTGTGAATTTTTGTTTTTGTTATAATCATAATTTGTAAATCCATGAAGCTTCCTTTTAATCTGTATACATTTTAATTATGTTTCCTTACACTTTATGAAGTAATAGCCACTTTTTTAAATAGGACCTCATGCCTTGAAGATTTTGTAAAAAAAATAAATGCTTAAATAACTGTTGTGTAATTTCATGATATGGCTTTTTACCTATACAGCTGTACATACATATATACACATACATACATACATACATACATACATACATACATACATACATACATACATTTATTTCCACATGGGAAATACTCATTTGCATTTCACTTTTAAACAAAAGGACACTTCTCTACGTTTGCTTTCTCAGCACTTTTAAGGGCTTCAAGCTGTATCTAGGGAACAATTGCACTGATATTTTAGCCACACGCTTCCCTTTAAAGTTGTGGGTGTAACCTCCCAAGAATGTGGCTTTGGTTCAGTTTGAAACCTGCAAACAATTCCTCTTCTTCCTTCTACAGAAAAGCAGAAAGAAGCCTTCCTAAGTATTTTGTGTGTTCTTGAAAAAAAACATACAGGCAGCACAGTGGCCTCCTTCCCCTAGTCAACATTCAAGAATCTGAGGCATCCTTATTACTCCATGGAATGTGCAAGACTAATCAACCATGAGATAAACCTGGCTTGTAGTCCTTCAGCTCTGGAACCAACACGAGGAAAGACTGGAGCTGCAAGCACAACATCTGCATGGGGTTGCTGCCTGAGGGGTCTCTTTCACTTGCAGAAGGTCAACAACTTTTTCATGTTTGGCGCAGAGCTGAACCTTTAGCCTGATACTCTCCCAAGTTCTTCCCACAACCACCGACCTTCCTATGAAATTTCCATCATGCACAGCCAACATGGGAGCGGTTGGCCAGCTGGAAATCCAAGGAAAGCTAGACAACCAGGTGGAAGAACATCTTGGTTCAGTCCCAGCTAGAGAATTAAACCTGGTCTTGACCATTAAGTTGTCTTAGTACCTAGACATAGTACATGTGATGTTGCTGATTTCTTCCATGGTAGGATCTGGTGTGTGGAATTAATTGGACAGGCCAATGTAACATCCAACATAGTTAAGCTGATTTGCAAGTCAGTTGATCATAAGAATGCAGCCAGAGTGAATTGGGATTTTCTTGCAGCATTTCCTACTGTGCCTCGGCTTCGCAACAGATTCTGAAGCGGAGGGCCTGGGGCTTCACTCGGGAGTTCCTTATGCCCCAGGCCAAGTGGAGGGCACCCCCACGGTCTCCCAAATCTCTTTCCAGAAAGCTTTTCTCCTGAGTTTCAAGCCAGGACCTGGGTTTGGCAGACTGCTGCCTGTTTTGGTTTGGTAAGGTTTGGCCTCTTCAAATACAGGCACTCCTTTACTGACAATCACAATCCAGCCCCAAGTTTCTGTTGCTAAGCAAGATATTAAGTGGGTTCTTGCCACAGCGGTTAAGTGAATCTTTGTAGTACTTAAGTTAGTAACACAGTTGGCTTCCCTGTTGACTTTGCTTGTCAGAAGGAGATCATGTTGTTCCAGGATGGGGCCACTGTCATAAGTACAAGGCAGTTGCCAAGCATCTGAATCTTAATCCCGTGGCCATGGGGATGCTGCAACTGTCAGTAAAAACTGATCATCCATCACTTTTTCCAGTACGGTTGTAACTGAAGGGTGGCTAAGTGAATAGTTGTAAATCAAGAACTACCCGTAAAGCATTTTAGAACGTAAAAAAATGGTTCAAGTTTGCCTTAAATTGATTTCTAACCTCTGCCCACCCAGTTTTGGGTGAGGAGGTTGGTTGGACTAGAAGGCCTCCAAAGTCCCTTCCAATTCGGTTATTCTGCAATAAAATGGAAATCGATCAAATTTCGACTTCACCTCCATCCCTGCAAACACCTAGTGGTCTCCCATCCTAGTCCTCAAATCCTTCCCAGCCTTTTCCCCTGAGCACCAGAGGCCGACTAGCAGCAGCCTGGAGGTTTGGAGGGGAGCAGTTTCCCAATGCCGCCCCCCCCCCCGCTGAAACCTACCCCACACTCATCCCACAAAGGGGAATCGGGAGCCTGCAGAGAGAGTGGCACTTCCAGCCCTCACCAGCCTCCCGTTCTCCCCGCATGCTGACAAAGGCGCCAACGGCACCCAAATTCCCGCAACCCCCGTTGGGCGAGATGAGCGGAGAGGCTGTCCGCTCGCTTCGAATCCACGAGCCCCGTCCGAGAAAGGAGTCGGCACTCGGGGACGCCAATCCCGGGTTAACTGAACAACCGGGTTGGAAGGGCCCCTGGAGGGCTTCTAGTCCAGCCCCTTGCCCAGCAGGAGCCCCGCCAGGGCCTTTTCGGACAAACGGCTGTCCGGTCTCTTTTCCTGGGGATTCCCCTCCCCCTCGGGAAATCCCTTCCGCCTTCCAGGTCGCAGCCTCCCCCCTGCAGAGGCCCTCTTGGCCTCACTGCCGCCCACGGAGCCCCCCGCGCGAGCTCCAAGCGGCGTCTCCAAGCGGCGTCCCGGGCTACTGGCAGCTGGGCGGCGCGCTGGGGCTGGCCTGGGTCCGCGGGGCGCTAGGACCTGGCCGCTCTCCCGCTGCAGGAGCCGCCGCCTCCCTCTGCCGGCCTGGGCGCCGCCGGCTGCGGCTCCCCCGCCGGACGGAGCGGGGCTCTTTCTGTGGCAAGGAGCGAGCGAGCGCCGACGCCTCCGGGGAGCAGCCGAAAAGGGCGGGCGGGGATGGCGGCGGCGAGCGCTCGGTGCAGGATGCAGCAGGCGGGGCGGCGCTGAGCCCGGCCGCTCGTCCCTCTGGCTGCAGGCGCGGCCCCGGCCCGGCCCCGCCATGGCCGCCCACCTGGAGCCCTTGCCGGCCGCGGAGCTGGAGGCGGAGGAGGACGAGGAGCAGTGGCTCTACGGAGGTGGGGGCGGCGCGGGGGCAGGGGCGGCCGATTCCCAGGCTGCTTCCCCCGCCGGGCGTTGCCGCGGAGCTGGAGGCAGCCGGCGAAGCGTCGGGAGGTTGGAGAGCTTGGCGCTTTCCTCTCCGGACAAGGCTGCTCGCCGCGCCGGGCTTGGAAGCCGAGGATGCTCGGGCTGGTTGGGGATGATGGGATTGGCCGGCCGGCGCGTTGGAGGCAGGGCTGGCGGGCCCTCGGCCGCCGCCCCCTGGCTGGCAGTCTGGAGGAAGAGCGGGCCGGGGGCTTCTCTGAGTAAGGGCGCCCCCCGGGGGGCAGGAATGCGCGGGCCAGGGACGTCCGGCTGGGGGATGCTCCGCGCTCGGGGGGGGGGGGGGACGAAGGCAGGGCGGGCCCGGTGAGACCCCCAAAGGCAGGGAGGGTTGGGGACACAACAGCAAGGTCAGAGCCTTTGGGGATCCCAGCAAGTGGGGAGGGCTCCGGTCCGCTGCCCCTCCCCCCTCCAGAAGATGGGATCTGCTGGCTTGACAATCTTTCAGTCTTGCCTTTAACAGAGTAAGAGGGTTGGGAGGGACCTTGGAGGTCTTCTAGTCCAACCCCCTGCTCAAGCAGGAGACCCCAGACCATTCCAGACAAGTGGCGTCTGGTGTTTTCTTAAAGACCAGATGGCCACTTTCAGAAGAAACGATTGATGGTTCACAATGATTCACACTTGGGCTGGGTTTACACAACAACTTGGACCTCAAAGTAGCCAACTTCATTTTCATGCAGGCTGTTGTGTGATCCTGACCTCTTCTCTCTTGTATGAACCAAGTGGTGGGATTGATAAAAGCAGGTTTTGCCTTAGGATCAGTCAGTGCTTTAAAACAGGGCTCTTCAAACTTCACAACTTTAACACTCCCTGAATTCCCCAGTTAGGCTTGTTGGGAACTCTGGGAATCAAAGTCCAAAAGTCTCAAAGTGGTCAAGTTTGGAGAGCCCTGCTTTAAAGTAAGGAAGTAAAAGCTCACCTGAGCATTCGGGAAAACTCTCCCCAACCTCTGGCAAGGTCCAATAGTCCAACCCAGATTGATCATATCATCTGCCAGTTGTAGATGAATGGAGAATAGGATTTCCTGTCTCATGGGGGTTACAGTATAATTTGATAGGAAAGTGAGCACCAAAGAGAAGGTCACAAATGGAAGGAGAGCTTAAACTTTAAGGGGTGGTTGAAGAATCTACATTCAGGTGGGTTGATACCTCCCTAGAATTAATCACAGCAAACAATGATGCTTAAGTGGAGACTTCAAAAACTTTGGGGAGGTTATAAAGAGGGATTGGGAGATGTGGCTTGCCATGGGGGACAGTTCTAGGAATAAAGGGAAGCACGGCCTAGTGGATGGCCCTTCAAAGGGAACAGAACTTTAGATGAGGCAGCTGCATGACCCTGCTTGAGACATTCAGGGCCAACTGTTGGTCAAAATTGAAATGCCTGGTGGGAAAAAAAGGAAGAGTCCTCTTCCAAGTAAGTAATTCAAACAAAGCTTGTGGCATTACTAGGGGATTCAAACGATTGAATTCGTGCTTCCCCTGAATGAGGTGGGAGAAAGGACATGCCATGGGAACCTTCTGCACAGGACTTCCAGATAAAACCAAGCTAAGAATGTATTACTATTCTTCTCTTCCTTCCTAGTATCTACGGTATCTCTCCACACTCATGACTATAACCATGTTGCTTGTATCTTTCCATTTATACTTTTTATTTGTTTCCTAATACAATTTGATAGCTTATTAGTAACCTTGACTATCACTAAGTGATGCATCTTTTTATTCTTGATGAATGTATTTTATTATCTTACGTACACTGAGAACATCTGCACCAAAGACAAATTCCTTGTGTGTCCAATCACACTTGGCTAATCAAGAATTGTAGTCTAGTCTAGTCTGAAATTCAGGGGGAGCTGGTAAAAGTGGATATTATTCTATGTTCTCATTCAATGGTGGGATTCAAATAATTTAACAAGCAGTTCTCTGCTCTAATGACCAGCTGGATAGGCATGGCTCAGTGGTCATGTGACTGGGTGAGCGTGGCCAATTTAACGTCACTCATGTCAATGGGTCCTTAGCCTTAGCTGTTACAATGTAATAAGGGTTAATGTTCTATCCTAAACGTTGCCAATTTCTCCAGTCTCTTTCCTCCTCCCCCCTTCTTTCCCCCAAGTATGTTTGACCCCAATAATCAGGTAATTCACTCCGCTGGGGTTTTCTCATGGGCCCCTGGTGCTGGTAGCTTCTCCATTCCCCTTCATCGCCTCCCCTTCTTTCCCCAAAGTACCTTCGGCTCCAATAGTCAGGGAATTCACTCGTCTGGGGTTTTCTCACGGCACCCAGCTCCAGGGATGGTTGTCGGGGTGGTCTTTGGGAGAGTCCAGCATTCCAGCTTGTCTCTGTCTCTCTTTGTCCCACCGAAATTGACCATCGGGGTGGGGGGGGGAGGTTCAGGCTGGCTGGAAATTTGCAGTTGAAATAAATCTTCGTGTAAGGATAGGTCAGGCGGGCTGGGTTCGTGTAAAGAAAGGTCGGGAGGTCCTACTCCACTGGAATCCGCACCTCCAACGGCCCCCTCCTCCTCTCTGATCGGAGAAGACATTATCTCCCTTCTCGGTAGACGTAAATCTCCTGGAAAGGGTTTTTATTTTTTTTTTCAGACTTTGCTTCTTGTCAGCTCCACTCCATTACATAACTAGGAAAGAAGACTAAGAGACTCCATGGGTTGGAAATCAAAAGTACTTTTACTAATTATAAATGGTAAGCGAGCAGTAGCGAAGCAAATTCTGCTTAATCAGGCGCGAAAGCAATTGATATATAGAATAGTCCGTTCCCCCCCCCCTTAGGATAATAGCTCCAGTCCAATCATAAGTCCTTCAAGTGTCAGGTGTGAGATAACTTCAAAAAGATAGGCCGATGATGGAATGTCGAGCCCGTTGATGCAGGCGGGAAACACATACGCATGCGCAATCCCAACGTCTGGTACATCCTAGAACATTCCTCCAGCACAGCAATTAACCCCTCCCAAATACCAGCCCCCCCCTTCCCGTTTCATGGCAGCTGAAGCAACAGCAAGGCAGAAGCTGACAGCAATAAAGTTTAGGATAGAAACACCAGAATGTTCCTACATTCCTTACAGGATTAGCCCTGTAAAGTGGGGGGGGGGATAAGATTTACTCCAACAACCAATTCTCTGAACTGCTTAGAAAGTTAACAACCAGTTCTCCCGAATAGGTGCGAACTGGCTGAATGCCACCACTATTCTCATTGTATTAATAGCCGGGAGTGAATTGGTGGTTTTTCAATACAGTAGTTTAACGTTAAACCAGGGTTTCCCAACCTTGACAAATTTAAGAGCTGTGGAATTCAAGCCCCAGAATTCCCCAGCCAACCATTGTGGACTTTAAATCCCACAAATCCCCAAGCAGCCATTGCTGGCTGAGGAATTCTGAGAGTTGAAGTCCACAGGTCTTAAAGTTGTCAAAGCTGGAAAACCCAGCATTAAACCATGATTTAAAGTTAGGTGCATAAGCAAAAGAAGAAGAAAAATAATACTGAGCAAAGTTTTAGTTTTCTTTTTACAGGTACCAAAGAAATGGTTCCATTTTATTTCTCCTGGTTGTTTGCTCTTGGTTCAGTACAAACCAAGTTTTGTGTCTTAAAATGTAACACTTGCCAATTGTTAATCCAGCCATTTGCAAACCTTGTATTTAACCTTGTTAAAAAGTAGCTTGCATTTCTATCAGGCCAAGATTTCCTGGTTTATATAATAACATTCTGGGCATCAGAGATGGTTTTCCTATAGATTTTTATTTATTTATTTATTTGTTTTTAGAACTGTGCTTTAGCATCCTGCCTGAATAGCCAGAGACTTCATTTAGCCCTCAAAGCTCGGCCATTCAGTACAGTGTAGGTCCGTGATGGCGAATGCAGCGTTGTCCGTTCCTCTTTTGGGTTCCTGGCACACATGCGTGTGTGACGATCAGCTGGCCTTCGGGCGTGTGGCAGTGCCAGAAACAGGAGGAGCTGGGCTTCCATTTTCCTGCGTGAGCAGGCCCCCCTGGGCAGCTCCTCTTCCAGGTTGCAGACCAGATGACCCCGTGTGCGCACTCCCTTTTCGGCATTAGATGTACTAGGTAGTCCTTGACTTTCAAACATCCATTCAAAGTTACAACAGACAGCACTTAAAAAAAGTGACTTATGACTGTTTTTCACACATACAACCATTGCAGCATCCCCGGGGTCAGCGGTATATAAGTCTAACTGCTATTGCTATTGCTAGTTGACAAATATGCTTGTCTAAATGTTTAAACTGCTTTCGTTCCTAGATGTTACTGTGATAAAGAATAACAGAATAGAATTACAGAATAACAGAGTTGGAAGGGACCTTGGAGGTCTTATAGTCCAATCCCCTGCACAATACCATTCCCTACAAAGGCTGTGCAGTCTCTTCTTAAAAATCTCCAGTGTTGGAGCATTCACAACTTTTGAAGGCAATTTGTTCCACTGATTAATTGTTCTAACTTAGGAAATTTCTCCTTAGTTCTACGTTGCTTCCCTCCTTGATGAGTTTCCATCCATTGTTTCTTGTCCTGCCTTCAGGTGCTTTGGAGAATAGCTTGACCCCTTTCTTCTCTGTGACAGCCCCTTCGATTGGAACACAGCTATCATGTCACCCCAGTCCTTTTCTCCCTTAAACTGGACCTACCCAGTTCCTGCAACCCATTCCTTGTATGTTTTAGCCTCCAGCTCCCTAATCATCTTTGTTGTTCTTCTCTGCACTCTTTCTGGAGTCTCAACATTTTTTTAATATTGCGGCAATGAAAACAATATTCCAAGTGTGATCCTACAAAGGCATAAAGTGGTATTAACACTTGATGTGTTCTTGATTCTGTCCCTCTGTGAATGCAGCTTAGGACTACATTGGCTTTTTTAGCTGCTGCAGCAGACGGCTGGCTCATACTTAAGTGATTGTCCACTCCAAGATCCTTTTCACAGTTTTGAGTATTGAGTCAGGGGAACAAGAATGAAATGTGGCTGCATCTGCCCCTTTCAGAAAAAAACCCGTCTTCATTACATTTTAAACTGCCAACTCTTACCTATCGATCAGGAGTCTCAGCAAGACATAAAGTGTCCATCAGTCTATATTTTGGGTTTCCTGGCAGTCATCAAGAGTGACTTTTATGCTGTATTTTTTAGCAATATTATTTCAGACTTTAAAACTGTTGGTGTGATGATAGTCCCTAGTTAGCCAGGTGTTTTAGACATATACCAACAAAAAGCTATCCAGTTTTGTTTCCTTAGGTCATGTAAACCATAACAGATCTCTTGGATGGTATCAAAAATAACATTCTGGGGACCTTTAGAACCTTACTTGGATAAATAGGGTTTCCCCCCCTTTTCTAATGTGCTTAGATTATTATAGTGGCGCAGTGTTGAAGCCTATTGGTTCCAGATCTCTATTAAAAGAATACTAAGAACTGAGTCTTCAGGCCATGTGTTACTCTTGAGAAGATGCAACCTGGTCTTTGGTTTTGCACAGACGCCACCAGTGCAGAGTTTTCATCCTTTTTTATTTGAAGCAGAAATGCTTTAAATAAACAAAGATTGGTAATTGAACGCAAGATGAATTAATAGCAAATCTCTCCAGTGAACTGTTTAAACAGGCACAGCACTTAAGGAGGGAGGCACATGATGTATAGAGGAAGTGAACTGTCATACATGCCATCACAATCAAGAGATGGTTTTTTAAAAAAAATTTCGTAGGGTGTTTGTCAGATCAGTACTGAGAAAAATGCCACTTCCTTGGCATCTGGCTTGATTGGAACTATTGCTATTATCCCGGTATAGTAAATGTGAATTTTATGCTGCTCTTGAGCTTGTTGTTTGTCTGCAGACATTTTGTTACCCAGCTAGGTAACATCATCAGTGCAAGAGAATGTAGGCTTTGCCCCCTGTTTATGTATAGTAGATTGCCGTAACAGGATTAGTGGAAGTGTTGCTCCTCCAAGTTCCCTGATTAGAGTATTGTTGCCTGCTTGATAATTCAGGGTTGGTCCCTGCTTAACTGGTTTATCTCTATGGGTCTATTGTGTCAGTCATCCATAGACACAAAGACACAATAAACATGTGTCAGACATCCATAGAAATACAGACAAAATATAATAAATGTGTCGGCCATTCATAGATACATAAACACAATAAACATGTAGTAGCCACCACATAGACAGAGAGGTCTAGGACAACTCATTGCAGCTAACTTGCCACAGCCACCTTGCTGTGGGACAATTTAACACTGTATTAATAATTTCATTCAGTTCCATCAAAATTAATTTAATTTCAGTTCAATTGTCCTGCAGCCAGTTGGCCATGGCAAGTTATCCCATTCTGTAAACCGAGATAAGCCACATTTACACAGCATTTAAAAGAGACAATAATAAGTAAGAAGGTAACAAAAAGAAGACCTCAAAAAGAACAGAACACGTCCTCTCCCACAGACAATGCCCAGATAAGCAGGAATTAACACAGAAAACAGTATCTTAATTAAGGAACTGCCACAGGGAAACCTACCCCTTCACCAACACTGCCAGGTTAAGCTACTGTAGATAAACAGGCAGCAAACCCTACACTAGTTTGCACTGATGTTGTTACCTAGTTGGATAATGAAATGTCTGCAAGAAAACCACCAAGCTCAGAGAGCACCAAGGACTCCACAGTTCAACCTGAGCGACAAATATTATTTTCTATCTTGCAAAAGTTTTAAAGAGTTTCTACTGCACACAGAGAGGGGGGGGGGATTACATGAGTGAGGCATGCAGATCCATTTGTATAAACAAAAATTATACAGCCAGCCTGCTAATATCAAAATAGGCCACAGATCATGTGCATCCTCTTTGCCCAGGAAATGTGATGCAGGAAAGACTTTGAATGTGGCTTCCTCCCTGATTTCTTAATTAAACTAATTATGAATGTCTGAAGGATGACTCCTTACCAACCCTCAGAGTCAGTGGAGTCCAGGCACAGGTTCAGAAGGATGATGGGTTTTGTTGCACTGGCCGCAGAAAACTTCCCTGACTGCCCATTTGGAAATCCTGCAGTTGGAAGATCCTCAATTCAGATTTCTGCTAGATGCAGGAATCCAAATTAAAGCATCCCCTACAGAAAGATGTCCAGTCTCTGTCCAAACGCACCCAGCAAAAGGGAGCCGATGGCTTTGCTTGGTCACTGCTTCTACTGCCAAATTGCTCTCCTCACTTATCCTTGGAATGTTTTTCCCATGTTCAGCTGGCATTTACTTTCTTGCAAATTGAGAGCCTTCTGTCTCCTGATCTGGGATGATCTGGACGTTGGAAAACCTGGAGGTTGTAAATACAACAAAATATTTTGGAGAAAGCAACAGCAAAACACTTCTATGTGGTTGCCAAGAAAACTCCATAGAAAATTCCTGGTCATCAGAATTGGATCAACTTAAAGGCGACTTCAAGAAGGATTGGTGCTTGGATGTCAATGTAGTTAGAAAAGAGAGACAAAAGCTAGGAAGAGATGGAGTACAGGGACAGTCTAGGAAAGCAATTGCTCCTTCTCGCTCACTTTTTTGTCCACATCCCACGACCCTTCCATATTCCATCGGAATTGGTCAATAGGAACACCTCATAAGACTACACTGAGTTCTTTTTTACAAATGTTGAATGATTTATCTTTGCCTTTAATTAATATTTGTCTTTCTCCCTATTTTCAGATGACAATGGAAAGGCAGAAGATGGACCAATATCTGGGTAAATCTTCAGTTTTTTCATTTAGAACCAAACATATTTAGGTCAGGTAGCCAACCTTCTGTCACATGATGCTCTTCAGATCTGTTGGACTTCAATCTCCATAACAGCCGGCAAGCTTTTGTCATGCTAATTGAACATCATAGCATATATCATGTATATATGAATGCAGCATTTCTATATAATACTATATAATGTTTCCGGAGCATATCAAGTTACAGAGGTACTTGATGTTACATCAAGTTAATTTTATTACATTATATTTACATTACCTTAGATTAAATTAATGTTAAGTTACATTAATTGTAAAAGCTTAAGTGTAGCTTTGTCACTTCTGCTTATTCCCAGCATCAAAACCTCATTAAGAAAAGCCCAAAAATGCTTTTCATATATCTGTTTCATTTGCATTTTATTTTCACATTTGTAGTTCTAAACTCTGTTTTAGTCATGCATGCATGTATGTATGTATGTATGTATGTATGTATGTATGTATGTATGTATTTATTGACCAGGAACAGGCTTGCTTCCTGACTGCCTGCTTAGCTGACTTGGGCTTTTCTAAAAAAAGAAGATGGGATAGGAACTCGTGAAAGCAATGCAAAAGTCAGCCAGGTAGTTGGAAAGCCAGCCTGTTCCTGGTCAGCCAAGTCCCTTCATCGCTCCATGGATACCTTGAGCTTTAAGTCCAGGGCCCTGCAGAAGCTGTTCTGGCTGCAGTTGAGCATGCCAAGGATAACCCTGGATGTTGATATCTGCATAGAAAGGAATACTTTGCATGCTGGAGGGTCAGTTGTCCTACTGATTGACCAATGTAATCTGTATTTTATTGGGTGGAGAAACTTGCCCTTATTGTTGTGTTTACATTTATCAGACACAACGAATCTCATCCATTGCAAGACATTCCTAAGGAGACCAGGATTGTTATCAGTGAAGACCAAGAACTGTTGCAGCAGGTAAGTGATGGTCCTCAAGTAGAAAGTCCAGCACAGCCTTTTCCAATCATGTGTCTGGCAAATGTGTTGGACTTCATTCCTAGTCCTGTCTAGCATAGACAATCACTGGATATTTTCCTGTCAAGGTCTGGCTACGTTCACAGGAGAAATCCATAGAGAGCTTTGTCAGGGACAGGCAGAGCTCACACTAAAAATAGTTGGGACCCACCTCTTCAAGTCCTGCTTTGCTGCCTCACTCTGGCAAGAGTTGGGGTGTTCCTGGGAGAGATGAGCAGACATGGGAGGGTCAAGCTGAAGTAGAGGAAGAAAGTCATCCAGCTTCCACTATTTGGTCTTGAGCACATGGCCATTATCTTCACACAGAACATCAAAAGTTATTTTCACGTCATGAAGTCATTGATAGATGCCACGCAAGTCTATGACTGTAATACATATATGATTGATTGATAATTAATAGAAAACCAGAGGAACCATGGATTGGATTGGATTGAAAGAAGTAATTAAGGATGAATGTGAAAAGATACGTCTGAAGAGAAAACTGGATTTTAGAACAAACCATGGAAATTGACAGGAAGGGAAGAGAAAGGAAAAAACCAAAACAAAAACCTGAAAGGCAATTAAGCAAGAGTTTCAGAGACAAGAAGTAGTGTTACAACAATTGCTGTAAAGACACTAAAGGTAGAAAAACATTGAAAAACAAGAAACATCTTCCAAAAGATCTCTGAAGTTCAAATTACCCTACTTGGGAGGGATTAATGGAAGGTCTGTTTCTTTGGAGAAGGTTCTGAGGCTCAGTAGGATGGAAGAAAGCAGAAGAGGAGCAGAGAGGTTCATCAGCCCAAATACAACGATGTGGGGGCGTTGTTGGAAGACTTGGAAGAAAAAGCTTAGGGACAGATTGTCATGGAGAAAAAGTTGCCTCTCTGGCTGGCAACAGTCAACACTAATCTGATAATACATAATCAGGTGGTATCCAAATCCAAATTAGATGGAGCTCCCTGTACTCTTTTTTTTTCTCACGTTCTCTTTTGTTCCTGGTGACAACTCACCTAACCGGGTTTAGTTTCTCATGCTGGACGTGTTACTGTCTTTGCTGTAGCTCATCCCAAGTGGGGAAGATGAGGAGGAGGAGAGCGACAGTGATGATGATGACATTCGAGTCACGATTGGCAATATCAAGACTGGAGCCCCACCTTATATGTATGTGTCACACCCTCTGCCAAATCCTATTCTTTACTTAGTCATGCATGTTTTGTGAGATCAATGATGTTTTACTTGTTTATTTTATTTTTATCTTGCCTCTGTTTTTTATAAATGACTCAATGAGGTGAACATATCTAATATTCCTTCCTCCTCCTATTTTCCCCACAACAACAACCCTATAAGGTGGATTGGGCTAAGAGAGACTTGACTGGCCCTAAATCACCCGGACGCCTTTCATGCCTAAGGTAATAGTTGTAGAACTCAACCATCTGCTGATGATTGACTCAAGGTCACCCAGCTATTTTTCACGTCTAAGGTGGGACCAGAACTCACGGTCTCTTGGTGATTGGCCAAAGTCACCCAATTGGCTTTCATGCTTAAAACAGGACTAGAACTCACCATCTCCTGGTGACTGACCCAAAGTCCCCAGTCAGTTTTTCATGTTTAAGGTAAGACTGGAATTGGCAGTTGGTCTTACCTGAACTGCATGTTTAAGAGAAGGTGTGGGAGGAGTAACACATGGGTATTAACCCAGCCCTTTTGCCCTGGAGTCTGAGGTAATCTTTTGAGGCCACACCTCCGATCCTCCTTCTGCTCTCCCAGATTAACCGATGGTTGTATCAGAGCACCTGGAAGGAAGGAACAAAGAACAACGCAAGCACACGTCCTTCTTATTTGGTGCTGACTGACCACTGAGCTAACTCAGGCCCCTGGCGGGGGGCGTCCTAAACAAGGGGGGGGAAGTGACTCCTCCCACACCTTCTCTTAAACATGCAGTTCAGGTAAGACCAACTGCCAGTTTCCAGAGTGAGGTGTGGGAGGAGTAACACATGGGACATACCAAAGCTAGATGTCCTAGGGAGGGATCAATGGGCCTGAGCCCCACGAGAGTCTAAGACTCCCTGCAGAACCCTCCTACCACAGGCCACCTCTGCGGAGGCGTAAGCATCTAGGTGGTAATGCCTAATGAACGGTGAAGGAGACGACCAGGCGGCGGCCCGGCAGATCTCCTCTATGGGGGCCTGGGTGGCCCAGGCTGCTGAGGTGGCCGCACTTCTGGTGGAGTGCGTTGTGATGCCCTCTGGAACTTGAATTCCCCGTGCCCCGTAGGCCTGTGAAATGGCCGCTCTGATCCACCTGCTGATGGTGGCCGGGGAAACCTTAGCGCCTCTGGTGGACGGTTGATATGACATGAAGAGGGCTTCTGAACGCCTAAAGGGTGCCGTGCGCTTCAGGTAGATGCACAAGGCTCTTCTGACATCCAACCTGTGCCAAGATCTTTCCCTATCCCTGGAGGGCTGCGGACAGAAGTCCGGCAGAACTATCTCTAGAGCCCTGTGGAAGGGAGAATTGATCTTGGGCATGAATGTGGGGTCCAATCTGAGGATGACCCGGTTCTCTAGGAAGGTGCAGAGGTCCGATCTGCTGGAGAGAGTGTTGATCTCAGATACTCTCCTGGCCGAGGTGATGGCAACCAGGAAGACGACCTTAAGGGTCAGGAATTGTAGGGAAACTTCCCTCAAGGGTTTGAATGGTGCCTCCGTCAATGCCTGGAGGACCGTGGGTAGGTCCCAGGTAGGGAATCGATGGACCACTGGGGGATTCAGATTCGCTGCTCCCTTAAGGAAACGCTTTAGGACCGGATGTTGGGACAAAGGAGTAGCATCCACCACCCCCCAGGACCGTGGAGAAAGCGGAGACCTGTCTTCTAAGGGTGCTGGGGGCCAAACCTTTCTCCAGACCTTCCTGTAGGAAGTCCAGAACCTGGGGTACCGAGGCCGAGGCAGATACGATGTTCTTTGCCTTACACCAATCAGCAAAGGCCACCCAGGAGGCATTGTAAATGCGGGTGGTGGACTGCCTCCTGGACGCCTCAACGGTCCTAATGACCTTTGAGGAGAAATTGGCCCCTCTCAGCTGTTCCCGCTCAATCGCCAGACGGTCAGATGGAGCCACTCCGGATCCGGGTGCTCCAGTGACCCTTCGTGTATGGACACCCCCCCTGGGGGGGGGATCCTCCAGTAGGGGGCTGAGGACAGCTCCACCAAGTCTGCTAGCCAGGGGTGGCATGGCCAGAAGGGAGCCACTAGGATCATCTCTGCTCCCTCTGACACCAGCCTCCTCAGAACCCCGGGGATGAGGGGAAGGGGGGGAAGGCATAGAGTAGACCTGATGGCCATCTGCAGCGCAGGGCGTCCGTGTCCATGGCTCCTCTGGATGGGAACCTCGATACAAAGATTGGCAGCTGGGCATTCACTGGGGTCGCAAAGAGATCCACCGCCGGGTGCCCGAACTTCTCCTTGCAGATCTGCCGGAAGACGCTGGGATGGAGCTGCCATTCTCTGTTGTCGATCGTCTCCCTGCTGAGCCAATCCGCTTGCTGGTTCTCCGTCCCATAGATGTGTTCCACTCTGATGGACTGGAGATGCCTCTCTGCCCAGTTTCCTAACCGGAGGGCCTCGTCACGAAGGGCCTTGGACTGGGTGCCCCCTTGCCTGTTCAAGTGGGCCTTGGCTGCCACGTTGTCCGTCAGGACCAGGACGTGATGGCTGGTCACTGTGGTCTTGAAGTGTCGTAGGGCCAGGTGGATGGCCCTGAGCTCCAACCAGTTTATGTTGTTGCGTAGATCTGTTGGAGTCCAACGGCCCTGGGCTATCTGGGTCTCCAGGTGTGCTCCCCAGCCGAACAGGCTCGCGTCCGTCATGAGTACTTGAGTATAAGAACCATTGCTGGTTCCTTGAAGAGAGATCCTCTGTCTAGTGCTGGGGTCAGCCACCAACGGAGCGAGAGCAACACCTGGGGCGACACTCGAACCTTGAACCTGGCGTTGCTCATCCCTGCCTTCTGGTATGGAAGCAGGAACCACTGAAACTCCCCGGCATGTAGGCGAGCCAAAGGCACGATTCCTATACAAGAGATGAATTTCCCAAGGAGCCTGGAAAGAAGAACTACAGGGACAGAGCATAATTTGCGAACCTCATGGATCAGCTGCACAAAGCTGTCCTTTCGCTCCTGGGGAAGGAAAACCTCCCCCAACACCGAATCTATAATAGATCCGAGGTGCTGGAGCCTGGTAGATGGAACCAGCTGGCTCTTCTCTAGGTTGATAGAGAACCCCAGGGACCTGAGAGTGTTGATGGTGATCCCCAGGTCCTGCCTGGCAGTGTCTGGGGACCTGGCTAGGACAAGGATATCATCTAGGTAACAAAACAGTCGGACTGGGAAAGAGCGCAGGTGACCTGCGGCTGCAGCCAGCACCTTGGTAAAGGTCCTGGGGGCTGAGGCCTGCCCGAAGGGTAGGGCCCTATATTGAAAGGGTAGGGCCCTATATTGAAAGTGGTTGCCCTCATGGGAGAACCTAAGGAACCTGCGATGTTCCGGGGTGATTCTGATATGTGAAGGTAGGCCTCCATGAGATCGATGGAGGCCAGGAAGTCGCCCTGTCGGATGCCCTCTAAGATGGATTTCAGAGAAGCCATCTTGAACCTACAGTAGACCACCCTGGAATTGAGTAGTTTAAGATCCAGGATGGCTCTCCACCCTCCTGAACTCTTGGGAACCAGAAACAGGTTCGAATAGAATCCAGAACCTCTCTCCCCGTCTGGGACCTTCTCTATGGCCCTGATATCTAGTAAATGTTTGATGGCCTTGGCCTTAAGGGCCCGTTTGGCCGGATCAGCAGAGGAGGCGAAGGTGCGGAACCTTTCAGGGAGTTGCGAGTGGAACTCCAGCTGTAACCCGAGCTTAACAGTCTGGAGGACCCACTCGTCTGAGCACCTGCGAAAAGGGAGAGGCGGCCGCCAATGGGGTGATCCGTGGATGGGTCACTTGAACCTGTGGAATGGGCGACCGCCCCCTCCTCGAAAGGGCCGCTTGCTCTGCTGCTGGCCCCTGAATCTATCCCTAGGGAATTGTCTATCTCCTTGCCTGTGGAACCTGGGGGTCTGGTACCTGTGACTCTGGACGTCCAATTCAGGTTGATGGTAGGATGTTCTCCTGGGGTAAGGAGCGTGGCGATCCGACCGTCTGGTCATAGTTGGGAGAACTTTCTTTTTGTTTTTGTCCTCCACCAGAAGAGGATCCAGCGAGGCACCGAAGAGCTTGTCCCCGGCGTAGTCTGCTCCTGCTCGGGACTCCGCTTGCCAGTGGCACAGCCACAGCAGGCGCCTGGATGCTACCGAGGAAGATAAGGCTCGGGATGCATACTTAACTGCATCCAGGGTGGCGTCAGCTGAGAATTGCGTGGCTGCCAGCACCTTCGAGATGTCCTGCAGCAGTCGTACCTCCGTGGCCGGGATCCTTTCTCTCAGCTGTTCCAGCCACAGCACGGTAGATCTATTGAAAAAGGATGCAGAAGCGGCCATCCTAATGGCCCAGGTTATGGCATGGAATGTTTTACGCAAAACAGTTTCCGCCTTCTTATCCTCTGCTTTAAGGCAATTGGCAATGTCTCCCGTCACCACGGTTGAGGCTGAGGCTAGGGTGGCGATCAGGTTGTCCACCTCCGGGAGCTGGAGTGCTTAGGCAAAGGTAGGTTTGAGGTTATAGAACAGTGATGGGCAACCTTTTTGGCGTGGTGTGTCAAAAATCAGCAAAAAATCGAGCATAACTCTCGTTGTGTGTCACTTCGACAAAAACATAATTTTGCGCAATTTATAGTTTAAACTACAAAAATGTATAATGGCGCTCACAGTTCCCGTTGGCACTCCGCTGTTCCATGCTGTGGTGCGGTCGTAACCGACAGTCCCAGGAGTAGACTCTCTGTGCCGGCCTGACTGGAGAGAGGCGCGCACTGTTCCCGCGCTCCTCTCCTGCGGGTCCTCCCTCGCCGCGCTGATGACGTGTGTGCGCACGGCACGCACGCCTTACCAGCAGCCCCTGCGCTCAGAAAGGGGCGGCGGCGATACAGTAAGTGAGTGTGGGCGGGGGAGATCACACGTCCCGCCCCCCACCGTTCCTCCAGCACAGATTCTTTCATCCTCGGCGGCCGTGCAGGAGCCGAGGATGAATCGCATGAAATCCTGTGCGTGTCACCCCAAATGGCTACGCGTGTCAGCACTGACACACGTGTCATAGGTTCGCCATCACTGTTATAGAACCTCCGCTCATTGCCCCCCGGATTGGAAAATGATCCTGGTTTAACCCACTGGGATTTTAGAACCTCCAGGAACATCTCTGGAGTGGGAATCTCCTCCTTCTCTACTGGGGGTCTATGGAAGGGGCCCTTCCTGCTACTCTTGCTGGTGCTAGGCGTGGCAGTAGCCACCCTGGGGTCTTGGGGGGGGATCCAGGTCTGTAGTCCTGGCCTTATGGGGTAGGGAACTAAATGGGGGGGGGGGAAGGCCAGTGATGGTGGGGGCCTCTGTAGACTGAGCATCCTCATCCTCAGAAAACCCCACCTCCTTCAGCTCCCCTTCCTCTAAATCTGAGGCTTCACTGGCAGTGGAAGGGGAAGGGGACCTTGCCTCTCTGGCAACAGGGGCTCTGGCACACGTCTGATGGTCCCTGGGTTGGTCTTGGGAAGATCTATGCTGGGGCCCCTGGGGCTGATGCTGCATACCAGAAGACATCACTTGAGCTAAGGCCCTGGCTAAAGCTTCTTGAAAGCTTTTAGGCAGCTCTGGAAGGGCAGGGCAGAGCTCTGGGGGTTGCAAGTGGTCTCTTGCCTCTGGTGATTCTGGTGCCAGCCTGTGCCTTGCTGGGCTGGGGACCCTGTGACCAAAGGGATCCCCCCTCATCTCAGATGAGTGGACAGGTGAAAGGGGGGGCGAAATAGAGCTGTGCCTTCTGCCTGAGTTCCTGGGGGAGCCAGGGGAGGTCGCCTGGGCCTTTACCAACGTGGGCAGCCTGCGGGGGGAACGTGATCTGGAAGGCGATGGGCTAATAGTGCCCCTGAACCTTCTTGAGGAGGCCCTGGTGACTCGTCCTCCCTGGGTATGGGGCTCCTTCCTGGATGTCCTGGAGGTGCCTCTTTTGCCGGGGGATCTCCCTCTGGGGCCATGGGAAGCTCCCCTAGAAGGCCCCTCGCCTAGATCTGAGTCCCCTGGTCTCGGGCCCGCACCCCCGCTCTTCGCCGCCTCCGCCATAACACTCACGGTTCTGTTGCTCACTCCCTCCTCGTTCTCTGCTGGCTGGTCTGCTCTGTGCAATGCTCGCGCCTCCTTTTCCAACCGCCGATCCGTGGCTCGAGCGCCGACCTGCACTGAGGTTCCTAGGCCTTCTGCTGATCCACCAGCAGAATCGGGTCGCTCTAGGCCTCTTCCGGCCTCCTCGATGCCTTCTGAGCGCTTTTGGCATCCGTAGGAGGAACGCCGATCACGTGCTCGACCACGTGCTCTTTCAAAGATGGCGGAGGACCAAGATGGCGGCCGCCAGTCTGCGGTCCGATTCTCTGCAGCTTGGGAGCGTTGGGGAAGATCCATCAGCTCCCCAGTCCTCAGCTGGTCTCCTGGGTATGAAGGGGCCTCCAAACGGCCCACACAGCTCCTTTTTCCCTCTTAGGCAACTGTCCGGTCGCTGGGGATCGCGCTAGCCGGCTGCACGGCTGGCTAGCGGCTCAGAGCACAGCAGGAGGGGTGAGTAATCCTCAGAAGCCTTCTTTAAGGAAAAAACGCTGTAGAGGAAAAAGCTCTAAGGTCTAAAAAGCTGTAAAAAAAAAAAACCCTAAGGAAGGGAGCTGAAGCCTGTAGAATCCAACAGGATTCGTAGAGGCTGCAAATCCTTAGAAAACCTGAAAGGGAAAAAGCAAAAAACCTAAGTCTTCCTAGGTGAGGGAGAGTCAGGAAAACACTCCTTCTGGGCTGGAGTCTGAGGTTAATCTGGGGGAGCAGAAGGAGGATCGGAGGTGTGGCCTCAAAAGATTACCTCAGACTCCAGGGCAAAAGGGTTGGGTTAATACCCATGTGTTACTCCTCCCACACCTCACTCTGGAAACTCACCATTTTCTGGTTTCCAGCTGATCAAATTTCTGCTGGATGTTCAAAGTCATTGAAGCAGCTTTCAGTTAAATCAGAGTGACTCAACCTGACACCATCCAGATGGGCAGGACTCCCGCTCCCATTATTCCTCAAAAGCCAATTAGAATGACGGGGAGGGCGCTACCAGCCCAACAGTGTTGTTTCCGCAAAGAAGACTCCACTTGTCTCTTCTCCTGGGTCAGCCTGTCAGTTCAGAAAATTTTTGGAACTACCCAGTGATGTTTTTCATGCTGTTTTTTTTTAATTTGTGCTGGTTTAAGGCCCTGATAAAGATGATTGGAGCCAAGCCCTACATAGATTGCCCAGAAGCTGCAGATCTGTCGTCTTCATTCTCTTTTAGGGGGACTCCAATGAACCTGAATCTAAAAACGGGTCGAGGCTACGGAGCACCAGCCTCAGGTATGAATGGAGCTTTATTTTCTGTTATCTTTTTTTCTTTGGGCAAACAAATGTTTTATTCTGAATTAATATTCAATACAATCAAAATGGCATGTAAGCCTATCTCAGACCATATCAGGCTTTGTAACATATGCTATTAATTAATTAGGCCTATTTAATTAGCATGCTGACTCTCTTCTTTCCTTCCCTCCTTCCTTCATGTCCTTTTCCTTTCCTATTTCCTTCCTTCCTGCCTTCCTGCCTGCCTGCCTTTCTTCCTTCCTTGCCTCTGCTTGCCATTGTTTTCTCCATGGAGCAAAACAATGTATTGTGTTGAGAAAGACCCACTCAAACAAAGCTGTTTTATTTGCAAATGGGCAGAACTCAGGAGCTGAAACTAAATTTATCCAGGAAGAGATTTATCTTTTTTGGAGTTGCTGTTTCCTCACCCTGGGAACAGCTCCGCCGTCTGCCTTCAGCACTAACCACCTGCTTTCCTTTCTTCAAAGCCAAGTCGCAGCCTAAAGGTATTGATTTAGAGGCTTCGGGGAATGTTAACGGCTTGCCAGTAATCGAGGTGGATTTAGAATCGTTTGAAGACAAACCATGGAGGAAACCAGGTGGGGCCTCAAAGTTTCTTGTGGTAAATATGTTCAACGGCTTTCTCCCCCCCCCCCGCAATTTGGTTTGGTTTGACCCGGCATCACCAGTCCTTGATGCAGAGAGGTGGGGCAGGTGGATACAGCCTGCAGTTTATGGGCCTGCTCTCCATAATGTGGTGCGATGAAATCTAAGAGCAGCACTATCGTTTTGGAAATGGGGAGATCTTTTTCTGTCGGTTCACTTGGGGTTGGATAAATGGAGTCCTTGCGGATTTTACTCCACTAGTCATTGCTGGCTCTAGGGGGCGCTGCTCATCTCCGTTTCAAGGCCATTGAGCCAGTGCTGTCCGAAAACATTTCTGTGGTCATGTGGCCGGCATGATTCACAGAGCCCTGTTACCTGAAGTGGTACCTATTTATCTACTTGCATTTGTATGCTAGATTGGCAGGAGCTGGAGCAAGGACGGGAGCTCACCCTGTCATGTGGTGCTCGGGTCTCGAACCTGGGCTGCTGCCTTTCCAGCCAACAAACCCAGCGTCTTAACCGCTGAGCAATCCCGCTGCTCCTTGGGGTTGGAGAGCTCAGCTCAATCAGGGATGGGCTTTTTAATCATTGTAGCTCAGCCTCTGAGTTTTGCCTCCCTATTTTCAGATAGTGTCATACAGATAATTTCTCCTGGCTTTTTTTCTTTTTTCTCCTCATTTAGAAACTGAAATGAGGATAACCTGGAGGAAGAGGAGGAAGAGGAGGAAGAGCCTCAGAGAAGAGAAATCTGAGTCCAAACCAAAAGTGGAATTGGAGAGAGTCTTAGACTGGGACACCACCATCACCCCTGCCCTGTTTTTTTCTTGAATATGAATGCATGGGGGGGGGGGGAGGCACATTTAAAGTTGCAAGATTGATGTACTTTTGAGGTAGACTCATCAGGCTTCAAAGCAAGAATGACACATAGTAATTCTTCCAAGCTGTGTTCTTTATTATTT